>NC_143396.1:164999130-165316766 GCF_052110815.1 Crocodylus siamensis | reverse complement strand
CCCAGCTCCCAAAATGCACCAAGGCCACACAAAGGCTTTGAATCATAGAGAAATAGGGCTGGAAGGGATCTTCAGAGGTCACCTCATCCAACCCCTTGCCTGAGGCAGGATCAGCCAACACTCTGCTTCTGAGGAAGGCTTTAAAAAGGCCCTGACACCTAGCAGGAGAAGGGGAAAACTTCCCTCCTGGCCCCATGTGGCAACCAGTGAAGTCCAGAAGCATGGGAAATATCCTCAGTAGAACACAAGCGTAGATTATCCCTGACCAATGCCTGTCCAACCTTGCCTTGAAAACCGCCACTGATTGAGAGTCCACAACTTCCCTAGGCAGTTGACTCCATTGCTTCACTATTCTAACAGTGAAGTTTTTCCTGCTATCCAATCTAAACATTCTTTGCAGCAACTTCAAGCCACTGGGCTGTGCCCTCCTCTGCAATAGAGAAAGTGTTTTCCCTCTTCTTTATAGCAGTCCTTCAGCTATGAAGACTGCTATCCTATCCCCTCTTAAGCACCTTTTCTGCAATATGAACATGCCTATGTAGAATGACCTCACCTCTCCGAGCCCTTGCTGCCTTGTGGAAAATGCTGTCTGACTGAAGAGCCTAGATGGGGAAGAGAATGGGAGTATGGTGCACCTGGAATACAGATCTCAGAAGCCACCATGATGGCATTTCAGAATCCAAAGATTCTTGGATCAAAATTTTCTGTGGAAAATTCAAATGAAAAATAGATCAAGAATTTCTTGGGGGTAAAACCACTTCATTTCTGACCCATTCTAGTCCTAGATCTCTCAGCAAAAATATCATTCCCCAGTGAGAGTTTAGGAGGCAGCTAGCCAGTTTAGGACACTCCTGCCACTAGCAGTGCATGGTTTCCTTTTCCAAGGGCTCCTTGCAGTGGGTGAGTATCTCGCTGGTGTGTAGAACCAGCACAAGACAGATACTAGTCAGGTGAATTCCATCCCAGTGTAGAACATCCCATCTTGGTCAGTGCACTGGTTCCCATGCAGCCCCAACTGGGAGCACTTGATGGCACTGCAACAGGAGGATACTGTTTGCATGGGAGATAATGTTCCTCTCTTTCCTCCTCATTCAGGTCAAAGAAAAGCTGATGCAGCTGACAGAGAAGAGGAGGGAGATGGTGGAAATCTGGGACAGATGCTGGGACTGTCTTCGTGTGTGTGAGTGTGGGGTGGAGTGGAAGGCAGGCAGAGGAGGCTGCTGGGATTTCACCCAGTGGTCCAGGCTCCCAAGTGATGAGCAACAGAGATCTCCAGCACACTGAGCTCTCCTACAAACGTCCAGTGGTTTGTTAGGAAGCTCTAGGAAATCCATCCCATGGCTGGTAATGGTAGAGAATTCCTCTGTCTGATCATCAGTGCTTACAACCCAGAGCTGGATCATCACAGATGTTTCTTGGGCTGGATTGTCCCTTTTTTTCTCTTTTTGGCTTTGGCTGTTGTGAACTCTCTCCCTCAAATCTTCTTTGCTTAATGCAAGAGCTGGCCAGAGTCTGAGTCTCTGATGCCCCACACACAGCAGACTCACCCCCACCCCACCTGCATCCCCACCATGGGTTCAATAAACAGGAAAGAGAGCAAGGGGGTGGGGGAGGCAGAGCTTTGTATTGGCTCCACCCACCCACCAGCTGATAGATCTGGGATGGGGACAGATCCTGTAGCCCTGAGTGTATGTTATAGGCAGGTGTCTCCCCAGCACAACAGGATGAGACCCAGTCAATTTGTGTTTTCTCAGTATTGCTAACCAGGAGCTGACTTTGGCACCAAAGCACAGGATTGGCAGCTTCAGCGGGTGTTGTGGGTGAGGGCTTTGCCCAGGCCCAGGAAAAGAGACGGGTCAGGCACCTATTGCCTTTTGGGCCTTGGGCTGTAGAAATTTGTCCCTGAAGGAATATTTCCAAATCCCTTGACTGCGGGCTCCTCTACTAGCAGTGCGTTGCCCAAAGGCCGATTTGCTGCTTGACTTAGAGCCTCCCTATACATGGAGGGGAACATTCACTGGGCCAAGAGGGAGCAATCCCTGAGGGTGGGGGAGCACTCTCAGCTCCTGAGTGATGAGACCCACCCCCCTCTCCAGACTGAGGAGCAACCCAGAAGCAACCCCTCCCTGTCAGTGCCAGTCCTGGCATGAGGGCAAGTCCTGCCCTCTGCCTATCCCATGTGTAAGGGCTCGCATGTGTAAGGGGTCCCTTTGCTCTGTCTGTGGCAGGTCTAGAAGCACGCCAGTTTCGCAGGGACGCGTCTGCAGCTGAGGACTGGCTGATCTCACAGGAGCACTACCTGGCCAGTGATGACTATGGCCAGACTGTGGAGAGTGTGGAGAAGCTTCTGAGAAGGCATGAGGCCTTTGAGAGGTCCACACGTATCTGGGAGGAACGCATTGCTGCGCTGAAGAGGCCGACAACGGTAGGTATATCTTGTGATGTCACACCGTGCCCAGGAGGGTTGTCCTGGTTAGGACAGGGAACCAGGGAACAGAGGGTATGAGACCCTGCATCTGGAGCTCACACATAGTGTGCTTCTCCCATGCCAGCACCATGCCAGGCAAAGGCCTGTGGCACTTCTCCAGCTGACCGAGAGCACTGCTAAGAGCAGAAGCTCAGTGTGGCAAGCTGGACTCACATCTGCTACTGCTGCTAAGAGCTGGGGCATTCCTTGCTCCCTTCACTCCTCCAAATGACAGGGTCTCCTCATTCCCTTGAATGTTTATTGCAAGGGGGTCTCCCCAGAACTCGGCTTAAGCTTTTTCCTTTTGTACATCCCATTTGCAGTCCCTCCCAATACTGCTTTCTTGGTATTCAGACCCCTCCTACTGGCCACTTCCATCCAATTCCTTTTTCTCCACACTTGAGAAGTGTGGAGAAAAAGGAACTGGATGGAAGTACAACCTGCCTCTTGCCAAGCTGCAGCATTTGAAAAGTCCAATCCTTTCCCAGGTGGAGTTGCTTGTCAAGCAGAAGATCCAAGAGAAGTGTTCGCCCTGCAAAGTGACCTGGACCATGGACCCCACCTTTGATTTTGATTTTGAAGCTATGCAAGATGTGGGGTAAGTAGTGGATTTGTTTGATTTGCTGTCCTATAATTCCTTTCTGGCATTCTGCAGCCGAAGTGGAGATTTGCAGGGCAGGTGGATCTCTGGAGCCATGACAGACCTAGGAGAGAAGGCAAATGAAGCAATTCAGCAGGGGGCACAGTGCACTTCCACCTTCATCTTCCACTGCCCCAGCAGTAATACCTGGTCAGGTGCACCTGCTTTTCTTACTGAAGGGCATTTGCAGAGAATGTCAGTTTGTAAATTTAATCCAAAATTCCCTTTAGAAGATTGCCACTGTCCAAGCTCAACAGCAAGCAGCATCCCCAGGTCCAAGGCTGCATGGATGACCAGCAAATCCAGCTTCCTGACCCTCAAGCTTCAGAATGCAGATGCAGATAAGGCTGGTATAGGGAAAACAGGATGGAGTTCAGGCCCTGTCAGGAAAGGCACAACTGCCCCAGGGGCAGGGGAAGTCCAATGAACAGCTGAGCAGATAGCTGATCAAGCCCTGTACAAATGTGTTTTTGCTTTCAGCCTTTCTCCAAAGCATTCAGTGCTGATCACTGAGAGAGACACGAAATGAGAAGAGTCACTGGCCTGTTCTTCTGTGGCTAATCTTTCTATTGCCCTAAGCCACAAATATACAGCATTTAAAAAGCCTTTTGAGCCAAAAGAATTATTTTCAGTAAAGAGAAAATTCACTGAAACATCAAGTTCAAAGGGGGCTGATTCAGTGAATAGTTCCATCCAAAAAAGGGGGAAAAGTAAATATTTTTTATTTCACCATTTTCAAAATATAGTGTTTTAGTGGGGAAATACCATGGGGTTTCACTTCACCATTTTCTAAATAAGAATTTTCAAAGTTTTATTTCAAAATGGTCTTTTTCTTTTAAAAAATATATGAATTAAAATTTTGTTTTTTCAAAAGGGGAGTCAAATTACCCTCCCCAAATGAAACAGAGTATTTTTATTTGTGTCAGACAAAAATGTCTGGGATTGACCTCATACCAAATTATGAGGGGTTTGGGGGGTTTTTGTTTTGGGCGTGGGGGGTTGCTTCTTCTTTGTTTTTTCTGGAAAGCCCCAACAATTCCATTTCAACCAACCTCAAACTGAATTTGTGTTTCCAGTCCTATTTTTCATCTACCATCCCAGAAGATCCATTCCCCACCAGTTATACTCTCTCACCCAGCAAAACAACCACAGATCTAGGCCTGCCCCACTGCGGTCAATTAGGAAATTTGCCACTTGCTTCAGTGGGACAGGACATGTTCTCGAGATCAGAGCAAAAGACACCTTTCCTAGTAAAACCATATGACAGCACCACCTTTATTGTCCATGTTGGCTGATGACCTACAGCCAGAGTGTCTGAGCTCTGCTGGTATTTCAGGAGCTGCAGCAGGGTTCCCTAGTGCTGTGCATGTCCAGCTTCTGGAGGAGGCAAGTTAGTAGGATCAGGTACCCAGCTCTCCTAGGCCCCTCTGCAAGTGCCAGCCCTTATTTTACTCTATTCCACCTCCTACCTTTTGTGTATGGAAAGGCCCATGTGGGCTTTGTGGAGTCTCTAACACTTCTTCCTCCTTAGTCTTGATAGTCAGCTTGGAGAGGGTCTGAGTGAGAGGATGTCTTCCAGAAGAAGCTCCCACGGTCCTGATTGGGCTTGCAGTTGTCACTCTGATGCTTAAAAGGGCTTTTCAGTCTTTCCTGAAGCCAGTCAGACTATGATCTCCTTGCTGGGGAGTGGCATTTCCTCCCAGCCAGATTCTGAGAGGAAAATGCTTCATCCTGCTCCATGCTGGGCTCTGTGATCTGCCTTGTTCTGGGAGAGTGCGCTGTCATGGGGCCCTTGGATCAAAATTTAGCCCTTGTTGGAGCTGGGCCCTGCACTGGCATCTGAAATGCCTGGGAACTGGAAGAGGGACATGAATGCAGGGCAGTGTGCTGGTAGTGTTATCAACAGGAAATTTTACACCCCCTCCACCTTTTACATCTAGAGAGGCAAAAGCACTTATCCTGCTGGCCACAGAACCAGGCACAAGGTGGACATATATAACATACTGTTGTCTTGGAGATAACCCAGATCTCCCCCAGTCTGAGGCCCAGTCTGCAGAGTATATGCATGGCTGCTAAACCCTCCTGCACCACTGCAAAGCATGGCTTCCCAGGGTCCATGGTCAGTGGGTCAGCTGTGCAGGTGATTACAGTCCCTTTGTAGACAAGGCCCCAGTTCAGGAGGACCATGGGGTTACCATATTTTCAGTTCCAGAAAAGAGGGTACCTGTTGTGTGGGTGGGGAGTGGGGGAATATGACTGTGGGGGGACAGTGATATGGCAGTGCCCTGCCCCTGCCCATTCTGTTGCCCCTGGCTCCCAAACTACAGCCCCACCAGTCTTGCTGCTGTCCCTTGCTCTCAGCCCACGGACCCCAGCCCTGCCAATTCCCCTCACTCCCAAACTGCAGTACCCTACCCCCCTGAGCCATGCTGGCTCCCCTCACTCCCAACCAGCAGCCCCCTGCTTCTCCCCAGCCCTGCCAGTACCCCTCACTCCTGATCTGAAGCCCCTTGCTCCCCCTAGCACCGCCAGTGCCCCTGACCGCTGACCCACAGCCCCCACTCCTCCCCCAGCCGTGCCAGAGGGGCCCCAGATGCCCCCATCCCAACCAGGCTGGAGCAATGTGGCTCAGAGCAAGTCTGGCCCGAGTGGGCTAGAGGGAAGAGGAGGGGAGGCTTGTGGCACCCCCTGCCCTGGGCAGGGCTGCTCCCCTGGCCAGAAGACCTGGCCACCCCCCGCATCTCCTTGCCACTCTGCTCCTGCAAGCACAGGCCCTGGCTGCGAGCCCAGCCATAGCCCTCAAAAGCGCCCCCTACCCCACTTCTCCTGCTGGAGGGAGCAGGCAACCCCTCTGGCCTCCTCTGCCCTGCCTCAGCCTCCCAACCCAGACTTACCTGCCTGTAGCTCTCTGCCTACAATAGCTCCTGCCCCTGCTCCCACCAGTGAAGGAAAGCAAAAACCTGGACATTTGCTCAGATTTGAAAAAGCCGCCCAGACAGCAATAGGAGGACTCAAATAGAGGATATATCTGGGAAAACCCAGACATGTGGTAACCCTACCTGGGCTGCCTCAGATACAGCTAACATGTGGAACTGCTGTAAAGACAGTCCCTGTAGCATGGTGTTGAGCACTGGCCATGTGTCTCTTCTTTGTCATGACAATGAGTCAGACCCAAAGACCCTTGGTACCTCTTGACAGAGGAAGACTCAAGACGCTTGGATAAAAGACCAGCATCTGCAGCATGGTATGGTGACTAGTCCATAGGGAAGCCCAGTGTCCTTACTGATGCGGTTCCCCCTGGGCATTAGAGGGGACGTTAGTAGCACAGTTGTGGAATATGCTCCATGGCAAGGGGTTGTTTTGTCCCTTTCCAAAGGGAACCCAAAGGATTGGAGGCTGCCACTGGCTTTCAACAAAGTTGAGTGCCCAGCTCCCTCTGACAACTCTGCCATTGTCTTTTAGGTGTTGTGCACAATGGTGCTGCTGCCCACTGGTGCTTATTAATACGGTGTGGAGGTGTCAGCCCTGGTTGAAACCCAACATGGGTAATTGCATGTTGCTGGCTCACTTCCCAGAGCACTTTTTAATGTCAGAAGAGATCCTCCATTAGTTTTTTTAAAACTCTTTAAAGCAGGGTGGGCAAAATACAGCCTGCAGGTTGGATCTGAACCACCAACAGATTTTGTTCGGCCTCTGGCAGGTCCCTTGGTCCCACCTGGCCCAGGCACAAGGGGCAACCATGGTATGGGTGGTCAGTCCCATGGGCCCTGGGTGTGCAGTCTGGCTAGGGTGGTACAATGGCCAGACTCCATTTCCCAACAGCCCTGGCAGTGGCGTCTTGTTCCAGCTGCTGCAGCCACTGGACCCGGCCTCAATACCCCAGGCACCCCAGCCCATTTGCCCCACACCCACCACTGAGGGCAGGACCACAGGCATGGCATGTGGCTAGACAGATGGGATAGGGCCACAGCGAGGCAGGGAGCAGCATCTGGGAGTGAGATGGGCTGGCATCTGGGAGCAAGATGGGCAGTCGAGGAAACCCTGGCATCTTGGGGCAGTGACAGCATGGAACTAGGGCCCAGAGCAAAGCCCCAATCCGCTGCCCACATGCCCCTGTGATGGGCACAGGTTTGGTGGGCAGGGATGTGTGAACTCCAACTAGCTTCAGACATCAAGGACAACAAAAAGTCCTTTTTCAGATATGTGGGGAGCCGGAGGAAAAGCAAGGGCAATGTTGGACCCCTGCTAAACCAGATGGGGGAACTGACAACTGATGCCCAGGAAAAAGCCAAACTATTAAATAGGTACTTTGCGTCAGTCTTTCATCAGTCACATGGAATGCCCATGCCTGCTATGGGACAGGGAAATCTGGGTGAGGGGAATCCCCTACCCTCCATCAATGCTGACCTCGTGAAGGAACACCTTGAGAAGCTGGATACCTTCAAGTCAGCTGGCCCTGACAACCTGCACCCCAGGGTACTCAAGGAGCTGGTGAGCGTCATAGCCTAGCCCCTGGCACGGATCTTTGAAAACTCCTGGCGCTCTGGTGTAGTGCCAGAAGACTGGAAGAAGGCCAATGTGGTGCCGATCTTCAAGAAAGGGAGGAGAGTGGATCTGGCTAACTACAGGCCCATTAGCCTGACTTCTATCCTGGGGAAGATCTTAGAAAAGTTTATTAAGGAGGCCATCCTTGATGGACTGGCCCAGGCTAACATTCTAAGGGACAGCCAGCACGGGTTTGTTGCGGGTAGGTCTTGTTTGACCAATCTCATTTCCTTCTATGACCAGGTGACCTATCACCTGGACAAGGGAGAAGAGATTGATGTCATATATCTTGACTTCAAAAAAGCTTTTGATCTGGTGTCCCATGATCACCTCTTGGCCAAACTGCCCAGTTGTGGCCTTGGCTCCACCACGATCCGCTGGCTGGGAAATTGGCTCCGTGGTCGGACCCAGAGGGTTGTGATTGATGGCAGTCACTCATCATGGTGCCCTGTGACCAGCGGGGTCCCTCAAGGCTCTGTCCTGGGACCCATACTGTTCAACATCTTCATTAACGATGTGGACATTGGAGTCAGGAGTGGACTGGCCAAGTTCACCGATGACACCAAACTTTGGGGCAAAGCATCCACGCCGGAAGATAGGCGGGTGATCCAGGCTGACCTGGACAAGCTCAGCAAATGGGCAGACGAGAACCTCATGGTGTTTAACACCGAAAAATGCAAGGTTCTCCACCTTGGGAGGAAAAACCTGCAGCACCCTTATAGGCTCGGCAGTGCTACGTTGGTTAGCACTACTGAAGAAAGAGACTTGGGGGTCATCACTGACCACAAGATGAACATGAGCCTGCAATGCGATGCTGTGGCTAGTAAAGGGACCAAAATGCTGGCGTGCATCCATAGAGACTTCTCGAGCAAATCCCGGGACATCATTCTCCCCTTGTACTCAGCCTTGGTGAGGCCGCAGCTGGAGTACTGCGTCCAGTTTTGGGCTCCACAATTCAAAAAGGATGTGGAGAAGCTTGAGAAAGTCCAGAGGAGAGCCACGCGCATGATCAGAGGTCAGGAAAACAGATCTAACGATGACAGGCTGAGAGCCATGGGACTCTTTAGCCTGGAAAAGCGCAGGCTCAGGGGTGATCTGATGGCCACCTATAAGTTTATCAGGGGTGACCACCAGGATCTGGGGGAACGTCTGTTCACCAGAGCACCCCAAGGGATGACGAGGTCGAACGGTCACAAACTCCTGCAAGACCATTTCAGGCTGGACATAAGGAAGAATTTCTTTACTGTCCGAGCCCCCAAGGTCTGGAACAGTCTGCCAGCGGAGGTGGTTCAAGCACCTACATTGAACACCTTCAAGAGTAAATTGGATGCTTATCTTGCTGGGATCCTATGACCCCAGCTGACTTCCTGCCCTTTGGGCAGGGGGCTGGACTTGATGATCTCCCGAGGTCCCTTCCAGCCCTAATGTCTATGAAATCTGTGTGTGGAGAAAGGATCACAGCTTTGCCCCAGCCCTGCACTGTCAAGGTCTTTCTGGAGACTGTCCAGGACCCAGGGGGGCAGGACGCATGGCCAGGCAAAGGTGATAGGGCAGAGACAGCACAGGACTGGGGCCAGGGTAGACCTGTGATCTGCTCCCCACATGCCCCTGCCCACAGAACCTGCACCCGTCACAAGGCTGATCATGGCTCTGCCTCAGCCCTATGCTGTTACTGCCCTGCGACCCTGCCCCACAATCCCAGTCTCACCTGCCCATCGTGCTTCTGAATACTGTACCCAACTGCCTGCCTGCAGCCCCACCCCACATAGGAAGTTTTTGGTAAAGTGTTGTGTGGGGGGGGGGGGGGGAAGGGGTCTTGACCCAGCCCATGACAGCTCAGTAAAAACTTCCCTATGTGGCCCTCAAGCCCAAATATTTGCCCACCCCTGCTTAAAAGTATTCTTTAAAGTATCCTTGAGTCTTACAATGGACTGCTGAAAACAGTGGTTCTCAACCTTTTTGGACTCCTGTCACCAGACTTGCGACACTCCTCCACAATTGAAATGAATGGCACCCAATTTCAAAAAATAAATTTACATATTACAGTGCTTGCTTTCTTGCAGAGAGGTCAGGCAGTAGGGGTGGGAGATCAGGCAGGGACAGGGATGGATCCAAAGTGGGTGCAGTGGCATGCTGCAGGAGCAGCAGCTGGGGACTTCAAATCAGGTAAAAATGCTCCCCCTCCCTTCCCCTCTGTGCTCAGTGGCATGTGCTTGCCCCTCACCTCCCATTCCTCCCTTCCTTTACCCACTACTGCAGCTGTCTCTAGCTCCCCTGCGGGCAGGGGGAGCTCTAGAGTTGCTCCTACATTGCTCCATCTGGGCTGCTTGTGAAGCTAACTTCTGTCTGGAGTGGACAGCTGTGGTGGCAGATGGGTTCTTCCTCCCTGCCCGTCCCCCCTGGGTGTTCCTCATCAGTCCAGAAGCAGGCTCAGGAAGTAGGGACACACCAGCTAGAGTAGGACAGCTCTGGAGCTCCCACTAACCCCAGAGCAGCTGGGGACAGTGGAAGTGGGAGAAGTGGGGCATTGGGAGGGGAGGAGAACTGCTGCTGAGCATGGAGGGGAAGGAAGGGGTGCTGAGAGTAGTGAGAGGATGGGGAATCTTACCTGCTTCAGGAACTTTTAAAAATCCATGGCTGCTGCTCCCACAGCATGGTCTGCCTGCCCTAATGCAGGGGGAGCTGGGAGCTGGGAGCAGGCGTATGTCCATGTCTGCAGCGCTGGTCACTGTTCCTGCACCCTGTTGTACAAAATCTTGGATCTGCCCATAGGCAAGGATAAGCCTGAGCCTGCATTTACCACCTCACACTTTGTGGTACCCTTCAAAGGATCTCATAGTGCACCAGAGTGGCACAGCACCCTGGCTGAGAATCGAAAAGAGCTGTTGCATTTCATTCCAGAGGTAGCTGAATCTCTGTGAAGGCAGGTAGTAGAGCACTAAATAAATGTTTGTACACTGAATAATTTGTAAGGTGGTTCGTAGAACAGAGACTATGCGACGTCAGCATTGTGCGGATACAGAGCTTAGCTTTGTTGAGTTTGTGTTGGGACTGGGACTGTGATGGAAGTGATCAGTCAGCTACACCTGTGAATTTACATTACAGCAGTCAGGATATGGAAAAAGATATTGCCATCTTGTCTAATGTGAGAAATATATGGTTTTAAAAGCAACAGATTCAAAATAGTTTGGTCTAGTTGTTTTGGATCAATCACTGACATGGCAACTGACCTTACATTACATCAAAGCCAAAAATGTACTTTTTAAAAGGATTTTTTTTTTCTGTAGGTTTCAACAAGCTGAAGAGAACAGGATTTTACAAGATGCCTCTCCCACTAATAGCAACGAACCATCACTGGTCAGTTTCCTATTTTAGTTTTCCTTCCTGGAACCATGGCAGCCAAATTCTCCCCAAGTTTTTAAATGCTCTTTTGCAAATCACTCCCTCTGCACAAACATGTTAACAATGTACCAGTGTTTGCCTCTTGACAAAAGTCTCCTGTTTCTCAGCAATTTCTCATTTGCTTTGTATCTACTCATCTCTCTGTTAATTCCTCCTCCCCAGTCGGTAGGGGGATTTTTTTTTGTAACCTGCACAATTATCCATTGAATTGTTTCTTTAATTAGGTTAATAAATGTTTACGTTATGGAAAATGTACTATTCACCACACCCATGTAGCCACATGCAAATATACAAACATGCTGTTTTTCTCCACCAAAAGAAAGCCATGTTTTCTTCCAGCAGGAACATCAAAGGAGAAAAGACATAGAGTGCATATTTGTCTTATGGGGCCCATTGCTGATATGTACCTCAGATACATTGGTTTGAGCTACCAGACAAGGCTGTGGCTCACTCAGCTAGGAGAGGCCTTCTTTGTCTACTGTAGCCTAACTGGAGTAGAGATTGCGTGAATTGCCCACTTTGGATATTTCTGCTACTGAGATGACAAGCTCCATCCACTGCCCACATTCACCAAAAATGAGGCACTGAGGGGGAACTCCTGGAAGAGATCTCAAAACCTGAGGCCCTGGCCCTGGCCCTGGCCCTGGCCCTGGCCTGCTGAGTGTTGGCTTGAGGTGCCTAGGGGCCATACTCTCCACCTCATTTCAGACTCATTGTGGAAATAGGTGGGCTAGGCTTATTTCCTCCACAACATGACTGAATTCTCTGCTGCCACAGTGTAGACATAGGCTTAGACTCATGAGGTGGAAGGCCAGAGGAAACCCTGAGATCCCCAGATAATGCAGGCCACTTTGTCACCCAGTGTCATCAATGTGTCTGTCTTCCTGAAGACATTCATTCTTGATTTGAAGGCATTGAGAGTCAGAGACCCTGGTACTTCCTGGGTGTGTATACCAAGGGTTCAACAACCGCACTGGTCAGTGGTTGTGCTGTGTTTCTTCTTTGATGTTGTTTGGTTTTGATTCCCAACCACTGGCTCTCATTCTGCTTACCTCTGCTGGTACCTGGTATTTGTCTCCCTGGGAGAATATATACATCTGTGAGATGATTTGAAGGCATTTTCATAGAATCAAAGAAGTAGGGTCGGAAGGGACCTTATAGATCTTCAAGTCCAGGGCAGCAGAAAAAAAACTGGGCTCAAATGATCCCAGCTAGGTAGGCATCAAGCCTCCTCTTAAAGACCCCCAGGTTAGGAGCCAGCACCACTTCCCTTGGAAGTTGGTTCCAGATCCTAGCCACCCTAACTGTGAAGTAGTTCTTATGGTTGTCTTATCCAAACCTACTCTCCAATAACTTGTGGCCATTATTCCTTGTTATGCCAGGGGGCACTAGGGGAAACAAGGTCTCTCCCAAACCCTTCTGGTCCCCCCTAGTGAGTTTATAGATGGTCACCAGGTCCCCACTCAGCCTTCTCTTGTGAAGGCTGAACAGGTTCAGGTCCCACAGTCTCTCATTGTAGGGTCTGCCGTGTAGTACCCAGATCATGCAGGTGGCCCTCCTCTGGACCCTCTCAATGTTGTCCACATCCCTCCTGAAGTGGGGCACACAGAACTGGACACAGTACTCCAGCTGTGGCCTGACCAGTGTTGCATAGAGGGGGAGGATCACCTTCTTGGCCCTACTTGAGATGCACTTGTGGATGCACGACAAGGTCTGATTAGCCCTGCCAACCATGACCTCGCATTGTCGGCCCATGTTCATCTTAAAGTCAGTAATGACTCCAAGATCCCTTTCTGCCTCTGTGCTCTCAAGAAGGGAGTTTCCCATCTTATCACTGTGCTACTGGTTATTACTGCCCAAGTGCAGCACCCTGCACTTGTCAGTATTGAAGCGCATCCTGTTTTTGCTAGCCCACCCCTGTAACCTATCCAAGTCTTGCTGCAGTCTTTCCCTCCCTACTAATGTGCTCACCTCACCCCAAATTTTGGTATCATCAGCAAATTTAAACAGGTTGCTTTTCACCCTGTCGTCCAAATCGCTGATAAAGAGATTGAACAGCGCAGGCCCAAGGACCGAGCCCTGGGGGACTTGCTGCCCACTTCTCCCCAGGTTGAATATGACCCATCCACCACCACCCTCTGAGTGCAACCCTTCACCCAATCTGCAATCCATCTGACTGTGTAGGCATCAATGCCATAGTCACCCAATTTTTTAATGAGGATGGGGTAGGAGACGGTGTCAAAGTCCTTGCTGAAGTCCAGAAAGACTACATCCACGGCAACACCTGCATCCAGTGCTTTTGTGACCTGATCATAAAAGGCAATCAGGTTGGTCTGACATGACCTCCCCCTAATGAAACCGTGCTGATTGTCCTTGAGCATCATCTCTGAGGCTGACCCATCGCAGATGTGCTCCATGATGATCTTCTCAAAGAGTTTCCCTAGGACTGAGGTAAGACTGATGGGCCTATAGTTTCCCGGGTCCTCCCTCCTCCCTTTTTTAAAGATGGGGACAATGTTGGCTATCTTCCAATCATCCGGCACCTGGCCCGAGCACCATGAGCGCTCATAAAGCCATGCCAACGGCCCTGCAATAACCCCTGCTAGTTCCCTCAACGCCCTGGGGTGGAGAGTGTCTGGACCCGCTGATTTGAATACGTCCAGCCCCTCCAGAAGCTCTCTAACCCAGTCCTCCCCAACCTGAGGTCTGGAGGCATTCCCCTCGAGTCCATCTTGCCTCACGGAGGGGAAGTCCTGGTCCCTGCCCAAGAAAATAGAAGTGAAGAATTAGTTAAAGAGGTCTGCTTTCTCCTCTGGCGCAACCACCAGATTGCTCAGAGGATCTTGTAGGGGCCCCACATTTCCCGGTGCTTTCTTCATCCTCCCTATATATCTGAAAAAGGGCTTTTTGTTATCTTTGATTGTGGACACAAGTCCTAGCTCTATGTCTGCCTTAGCTTTCCTGACAGCCCCCCTACAGGCCAGAGCAGAGGAGGTATACTCCTCTTTGGAGATAGCACCCCCTTTCCACTGGGTGTACGCCGCCTTTTTGGCAAGCAGGCATTCCTGGATGCCCTTGGTGAGCCAGGGGGACTTCCAGGCACTCCTGCCCCCCTTGCTTTTTGTTGGGATGGCCACCCCTTGGGCCCTGAGTATCGTCTCCTTAAGGAACGCCCACTCATCTTGGGCACTGAGCGCCCCTGCTCTCGGGAACCCCAGTGCCTCTCCCACTAATCTCCTCAACTCATTGAAGTTGGACCTCTTGAAGTCTAGGGCTACCGCCTTGCTGCTGGCCCTTGACACCCTGAGCTGGATGGTAAACTCCAGCAAGCGATGATCGCTATCACCCAGGTGGTCAAGGACCTGGAGGCCCCTTACCAGGTCGTCCCCTGTGGCCAGGACCAGGTCCAACAGGGCATTTCTTCTGGTGGGACTGTGCACCTCCTGAATGAAGTGGAGGTCCTGTATCTCGGCCAGGAACCTCCTGGAATGGTCCGACCTGGCTGACTGCTCCTCCCAGCAGATGTCCGGGTAATTGAAGTCACCCATGACAACTACATCCCTTGCCTTAAGTGCCTCTGCAAGCTGGCCCGAAAATTCCTGGTGCAGCTCCTCCCTTTGGTTGTGGGGTCTGTAGTAGACCCCCACCGTTAAATCCCTCTCCCCATGGCCTCCTTGTATCTTGACCCAGAGCACTTCAGCTCACCCCTCCTCTGACCCCATTTTGCTGGCAGAGGATGTGTATTGCTCCTTGACATAGAGTGCCACACCCCCACCTTTCCTTCCTTCTCTATCCCGCCTGTAGCTCCTAATGCTAACTGCCCAGTCATGGGATGAATCCCACCAAGCTTCTGTTAACCCTATTATGTCTGGTCTGAACTGGCTATTATTTTGCACTCTTCAATCCCTTGCCCTGCATACTGCCAGCCCCACAGGAAGCCAAGCATGTTTGAGGTGTGGCACTCTCTTAGAAGCACATTTTCTGCCCCACTGTCTGCCAATGAAAAGCTGGGGGATAGCAGAAGAAAGAACTGCAGTGGGTGAGTATGGCTCATAAGGCAGGGCCAGGGTGTAGGATTGTTTAAGCAGAAACAGGGATTGGACCAGGGCTCCAAGTCAAATAGCCTTGTACTGTGACGCAGATACCAACTACATGGTTACACCTCTGCCAGTCTGACCCTGACTCAGCCATAACTCCTGCTGAAATCCATAACAGCCTCTATGCAACAGTTAATCCTTCATTGAGTCTCATCATGACAGATACAGAGAGATTGCTCTTAGAGCTAAAAGCAGTGGGAGCTTAGGCCCCAGGGCTTGTGCCTTGATCATGCTGTAATGTGTAAACAAGCTAAAGTCCAAATCCACTTGGGAGCTGAGCCAGTTTCTATGAAAACAAATGTGAAACTGCCTTTCATCTCACAGGTGGAGAACTGAGGTCTTGGAGCTGGCAGGGGGCCAGGCTCCTAAAGCCAAAAACATTTCTGAGTCAGATCAGTAGGTGGTGACGGTAGCTGGAAATAGGATGACTCAGGTAACTATAGATTTAGCTCTAGCACTCTTATCTCAGTTCTGGGCAAAGTAATGGAATGGTCAATAATTCCCGCATCCCGGGGGAATTTCGTGTAAGTTGAATTCGTGTAAGTCAGGACAATTTTCCCTGTAGGAAATAACAGAATAGTGAGGGGTTGTGTACCCCAGACATACTGTAGTCATAGCTTTTTTCCCCTTTTCGTGGTGGAATGCCTTTAGGATGTGCATCTAGCATCTCACCTATGCCTCTTGAGATGCCGCTACCACAATGGCAGCACAGCTCTGCTTGAGTCCGCCTGCAAATCTTGTGAGGCATTCGCGTATATACGGGAATCTTGTAAGCATTCATGTATATACATGAATGATGTGCACCTTGAGGGGCATTTTCCAGTCCAGACCCTAATAAAAAATCAAGTAAATACGAGACGTCCATTAAGTCAGAATTGCATAAATCGGGTGTCTGCTGTAATAGAGAATTAAAGGAAGGTGAAATAATTAATGTATATCAACTTGGGTATAGGGAAAAAAAGATCATGGCAAACTTACTTGAGATTTTTTTCTTTTTGGTATTGAAAGCTGAAACCAGATCAGTTTGGTTCAGAAAAAAACACCTTTTTTAATAGATATTTAGGTTGTAGCTGTATTGGTCTGGAGGAAAAGGTAATCAGGACTCATAGTAGAGATGATATCTTTTATTAGACCAACAAATTTTTTGCAAAAAAAAATCTTTAATTGCAAGCTTTTGGGCACAAACACCCTTTCATTTCTACACAGGAGAACTTTTACAATCTTTTCTCCAATGCCTGATGAAGGGTTTGTGCCTGAAAGCTTGCAATTAAAGACATTTTTTTTGCAAAAATCTTGTTGGTCTAATTAAAGACATTATCTCTACTATGAGTCCTGATTGCCCTTTTTAACAGGGAGGGCAACTACCCACTGGAGCATCTTACCAAGAGACTGTGGTAGGTTCTGTAGTACTACTAATCATTGAATCAAGAGTGAATGGGTCTCTGGCAAGCCTAGATCAAGCAGGAATTAAGGCAGAGCAGTCTTTTGGTCTGCATGATGCAGGTCAAATGGGATAACCACCTCACTCCCTTCTGACCTTGCAGTTTCTGAATTACATTCTCCCTTAACTCTTCGATGGTGTAGCAGCATCCTGCCCTGTCATGATGTGAGCCTCTCTTCAGTTATAGAGAGGTTCCAAACACCAACCAGCAGTCAGGAGAAGGGGCTGAGCTACACAGCCCTTTTCAGGTGCAAAAGATAACCTACAACCAATCTGGTCTCTCTAGATATTAAGACCAATACAGGATCAGAGCATTTTACACATCCTCCCCTGACTCCTGGAGAAGAAGTGTGTGTGTGTGTGTGTTTGTGTGTAGTTATAGTCAAAGGCTCACTAGCACTTTTATTCTGAAGGCCAGGACTTTCTGATGTCTCCAGATTTCGGTTACTGATATGGTCAATCTCCCACTGCTGAAAGATAGTGGAGGGAGGAACCTGTGTGCTGCCGCTGCCACTTTTTTGGACTGAGCCCAGCTCGCTGTCCGATCACTCCCCACAGCTATTGGCTGGACTTGCACAGGAACAAAGCTGGGGTTTCCCATGCACCTAGATCAGCTGAGGACAGCAATGGTGGCTGACAGGTCCCAAACTTTGTGCGCTTGCTTTCTGCCCTATTCCCTGGTGTCCTTTTGCTGGCCCATGGGCTGTAGCTACACCTTGCCCCCAACTCCCCCATGGTCTGAGTGGCACCCTCCTTTGTAAACCATGGATCCAACCCATGTATCTGCTTATGGCTGGGTGGGGAACAGGAAGTCTGATTCCATTCCTGATAGTGAAAGATGGTCGTGGTTCTGTTGGATTGTACAGGCAGAGTCATGGGACCTGGAGAGATGGAAGCAAGGGATGGGTGACAGGAGCAAACAGATAGATGGGCAGGTGGGCTTCGAAAGAAACCCAGTCCCTTTCCCCTCACCCAAGCCTAATGGGTTCATGTCAAGTGATAGTAAGGCTGCAGGAGAAGTGCAGAGAGGCAGTACAGGGTTTGAGTGTGAAATGTGATGACGTGGGAACAATTAGGTTAGATGTAAAGGATGTGTTCTGTGGGGAACTGTTTGCCACCCAGGATTCCCTGATTATATTTGTCCCTTCATGCTGGTGAATCATAACAGAGAAAGGATTTTGCCCTGCAGATACAATAAAGGAAAGTCCCATCTCCAGTCCTTGGAAGAGAGCAGAGCATTCAGCCAAGGCCACATCCTCTCTCACACACCCTTATGGGCTGCATTCCTACTATGAGTTGTGTATAATACTAACATTGCATGGAGCCACAGGTGACACATTTTCCTGTAAGTGTCCCTTACTAGGTTTTCTTCCTAGCCACAGCCCATGTAACCACAGATCCAGTGCTTTCTAGAAAAGGTCCCTAGAACATGTGGGACATTGCAGGTCATCCTGACTGAGAAGAGGTCTCCTTTGCACTGGCATACACTCCCAGTATGGACAGATGATTGCCCAGCCTGCCAGTTCCTTCCCCCTTCTGTGGGAGAAGCCAGGTTGCAGGCATGGTTTCACGGATAGAGGCCTGGGCTGGGGTTTGCTAGAACTACGTTCTGGTCCTGGCTCTGCTTTTGCCACAGTTTGTGACCTTGGGCAAGTCAATCACTCCTGGTTCTCAGCTGACCCTCTGTAAAACTGTGGTAACATTTCCCTGCATTGCATCTATGCCTTTGAGGAGTTCCATGTTGCTATTACTACAGATAACCAAGGAGCTATCCTAAGACGACCAGGTGTGAAGCCTTTGCTTTCTGAGATAATCATGCCAGTACCCCGTTAGGGGCAGACCCATGGTTGGTTAGGAGGAATAGTCCAGAGCTCTACTCAAGACAAAGGTTACTGACAGTCAGTGTCAACTAAGGCTTTTTCCCCAGGATCCTGGAAACCTCTGACCCCAAAGTGTGACCTGCAGAAGGAAAGAAGATGGAGTGCTGCCCCTGTCTGGAGGGACCTCCCCCAAGCTAGGAATGGCTTTGCTGACCTGTCAGGGTAGCCAACATTGTCTCCACAGTGCTGTGCAGACTCTGGGTTATGCTGCACCACAGCAGTGGGTTCCGTGGCAGCCTCCCACCTTTTTTACTCTATCTTGACCAACTGCGTGGCCAAAGTGGCCAACTATGGAGGGGCATTAGCCAAAACTCAGGGAAACACTTGGCAATGGAAGACACTGAAGCAAAGCAGAAGTTCAACAGATGGTTCTTGAAATAGGCCTATATGTCTTGACACCTATTGCTCAGAGGCAGGCATATGGGCCCAGGTGGTGTCTTTATACACAGGTCCCTGGCAAGAACCCTTTAAACACACTATTTCCTCTGAACATGTTTCAGCCATTCTTTCTGGAAAAATAATAGTGCCTCTGTGGTTCAGGGGGTGGTCTCAGGAGGCATTTAATCCTTTTTTCTCTCAGGAGCGTGGGGGCATCTGCCTCATGGCAGCATGTCTGTGAGATGTGGATGGCTCGCTGGCTGCCCAACCGCAACCTTCACACTGGAAGAAGTTGTCTCCCTGCCCCACTTCCCACCTGCACTGTTTATAGTGCTGGACCATGCTGTCCTCCTGGATGGCCTCCATGGCTTTGCAGGCTTCCTTCTAGCTCAGCTCCTCCCTACTGGTTTGTTCTTTCCATGTCTACAACTTCTTCTCCAACAGCAAGGCTGGAATCTATATAGTCTTCTTTTTCCATCTACTGTCTCTTCCTGGGCCATCTTCCCCCTAGCTCTACCTTTACCAGATGCTCTTCTATTGCTCTCCTGCCCACGGGCCTCCCACCATTCCTGCCTAGGAGATTCTCCCCACCCTCCTCATTTCTCCAGCAAAGCCTCTTGCAGATGGAATTTCTATGTCTGAGGGATCAAAGCATCCTCACACTCAGCTTTTTCTTGCTCTTTTGTAGGTAGCCTGCCAAGCTTTTCCTCTCTTCCCTCCCTCCACCTGTACCATTGGCAGTTCGTGCTCTGCTGCACACCTGCTAGATTCTTCATGCCTTGCTAACCCTTCCTATTACCAGGTCTGGCACGTCCTGAATGCTGATATCTTCAAAGGGCAGAGAAGCCTGAGCTTATCATCCCCAGTGCTTGGCTATGCTTCTACCTCCCTGTCTGCATCAGGATCCAGATTCCAGCTGCTTCTTGGTATTTAAACCTCCTTGTCCAGGCCTTGCATTGCCTTCAGTGCCTCTCCTGCCCAGCCCTGGCCAGCTATCTGTTATCTGTTGCTAGTGTCTCTTGCACCTACTACAGTGCATTGGCATTTGTTCACATAAGCTGCCTACTATGTTGTTCTCCCCCAGCATGGACAAGAGCACTGTACCTGCTCCAGCAAGCATCCTAGGATGAAGCTTTCTAAGGTGCTTCTGTTTTGCATGACCCTTCTAATCTCACTAGGAAGGAAGGTGAGGATGCCCCCGTGTGATGGGACATGTCCCCCATCGTCCAAGGAAGCGGTGCTCTAAAACACAGTCTACCCACCTGGACACCTTCATACAAACCTGGACATGCTCTCAAACTCTTAACCTCCAGGTTGCTGGAATGTGGCCTCCCCTTTGGGTCTTTCTTGGCTCACCCTCAGGTTTCACGTGTGCAAGCAGGAGGAAGTGGCCAGGGAGCAGCCATGCATGAGAGTGCTGAGGTCACAAATACAGACATACCAAAAGATTATCACACTGAGAAAGCCGTAATGGGACTGAAGGCCACCACCTTGCCTGTTAAGACTCAAGAGAACCGACGCCTGGGGTGGGCATCATGACCCTTGGCCCTGTGTGGCACTTGGTGGCCCTTGCTCCTTCTTGTCAAGTCCTTGCCTTTATGTTAGGCATGCTAGGGACCATAGGCAGGGCTCAACCTGGAGCCAGTACCTCCTGTTCTTTGAAGAGGGAAGCCAAGAGTGTTCTTTGCAGTGAGCAGAAGCAATAGCATAGGAAGCACTGAAAAGATCCCTGCTGTGGTGCCTCACACCCTGAGCCTTACAGAATGCAGAAATTTACCTTCATGCTCCCCCTGAAGGTGAGCACCCAGGTTGGCTAGAGAGGCCCCTGGGAAATTGGTCTGAGGCAGTGGAACTGACTCATGTCCAGAGTTTCAGTGAAGCCTAGTCCAAGAGTAGAGGAAAGTGGAAGGGCAGGGCAGGGCTGTGTGCTGGGCCTCCCTGCCAGGACCAGGGACAGAGGGATCCTGGCCCAGATCTCAACCCTGCTCTGTTCATCTAGACAGGCCGTGGGTTCTGGGTGAGCAGAGGGTTGCCACCCATCCTGGGGTAAACAAGGGCTTGGAGCCTGCTGGAATGGGGCATCCTGCGACACTGCCAGTGCAGTAGGGAAGGAACCCCCTGAGCAGGTCAGCCTATAAGGGACATGCCAATAAGCATCATTATTCCCTTGTGTTAATAATACCTTGTTGATGTGAACATAGAAAAATGTCTTGCCCAGCAACAGACTCAGGCTGTCTGCACACTCAGTCTGTATATCACTCACTCTCCACTCATATTTTGAAAGTTTCCTTCACACGTTTTCACACACAAGGACTTCTCTTTGCAGAGGAAGTGGAAGTTCTTGAAAATCAGGCAACAATCTGAAAAAAAAGTTCTGGGTCTATAACCTGACCTCTCCCTCATTATAAGCACACAGGGTGCATCTATGTGAGATGCTTTATTGCACATCAGACTAATCTAATGCACAGTAAAGTATCAGTATCTACACATGCAAAGCAATTACTGTACAGTAGATTAGTCTAATGTGCCATTTTCTAGTACCTGTGGATACAGGTACTAGAAATTGGCACATTAAACTAATGCACTGAAGTACATGTGTAGATTCTGGTTCCTGGTCAGCCTAGGACCAGGGGCCACAGGGACCAGGGGCCACAGGGAGCAGGGAAAGCTATCCTGACTCAGTGGGACACTGCCTCCTAGCCACATGGAGATTGGGAGTTATCCTGACCATCATGTGGCTGGGAGAGATGTCTGGCTGCTGGGACAGCTGCCTCCTAGCCACATGGAGATTGGGACCAGCCCCCATGTCTCCTGCCACCCAGGGCTGGCACTCGGGAGCCTGGAGCTTCCACTGGCTGCTTCAAGATGGGGAAGAGCAGGGCTGAGCAGCTGTAAACTGAGCTGCTCCTATCAGGAACAAATTTGTTCCTGATGGGTATACTTTCAGATGCGTGCAGGGGCCCAGTTTAAGATGCTTGAATTTTCTGCCCAGAAAATTCAGATGTATTTTATTGCATATGTAGACATGCCCACAGACATTTAAATGCCACTGGTACTCAGGTGATAGGAGTGGAAAGGACATCCTTAAAAAAAACACATGTCCTCTATCCCTCCAAAGCACACCACCCTCTGTCCTGGACAGCTCCAAAGCAGGGGAGATCATCAGGGCCTTTGAATGCCAGAGCTAAGGACCCCCACCACAAACCCACTGCAACATCCTACTAGCAGCCCCTTCATGCTTCATCCAACTCCATGGCTTGTCCCAGGTCACGCACAATAGAAGGGCTGTTTATGGAAGAAAGGCACTCCCTGATCATGTCCTGGCAGCAAGCAGGCTGATGATACAGCAGCTGGGGCACCAGTATCATGTGCTCCAGGCCAAAGGGACCATGGTTAAAACAGGCCAAGGCCATTGCCATCACCACACGTACTGGTGGCAGAGCGCCCAGGCCCAAGAGACCATGCCATGCTGAGAGGAGGATAACTGACTGAAAATGAGCCAACATCTTTTTTGAGTCAGGATAGATCTTCCCAGGAGTTCTGGAGCTCCTCCTTTCCCTCACCTTCCTCTCCCTTGCTCACCCATCCCGCTTTCCTTTGGTACACAGTAAGATGATACCAACATCTTGATGCCTGCTAGTGCTCACTCCCAACCTGGGTACTTCTGCCATCTTGATCGGTGGCAGCAAACTCCCTTCTCTCCAATAACATGCTGGCAAGTCCCTGCCACACCCCTGGTAAGATACCGCAGTGTTTGCTGAAGGGTTGGCAATATGGTGATATTTCCACTCTGCCCGTCCAGCCCTTGTTATTGGGCAGTAGTAGTGACTTGGAGAGGCAAATCCACACCAAGGAAAGTCTCCTAGGGCATTTCATCTGACCCCAGCAGTCTTTCCTGCCTAGGCAGGGGGTCGGACTCAATGATCTGTTGAGGTCCCTTCCGATCCTAGCATGTATGAATCTCAGTGCCCTATCCCTTTCAGGCACACAGGCACACATAAGGTGCTCCAAGGACTACAGTATATAAAACTGTCCACTGAGATGATTTAGGTCAGCCTGGAAAGATGCAAATCCCAGAGTCTGCATTTCACTGCAGAAGGACAGTATTAAAGCCTTATGGATCTCAGGGCCCTGTAGCTTGTGCCACAAGTCTGTCCTGCAGTAAGGTATGTTTGTTCTCAGAAACTAATCTCCAGCCTTCAGTTAAAAGCTGCCAGAGATGGAGAAGCCAGCCCAGCCTTTGGCGAGGTGCTCCAATTATCCTCATAGTCAGTTTTAGGCTGAATTGTTCTGGCTTTCCAGTCCAGAAATGAGATCTTGAATCTAAAGAGCCCTCTGTTGTCAGTAGGTGCTGGCAGACTGACCATATCAGCACTTAACCTTCTCTTTGGTCAGATATACAGATCAGGTTCCTGGGGCATCTCACTAGCAGGAGTTGCTTTTCCAGCCCTTGCATCATCCACATGGCTCTTCTTCAAGCCCTCACCAATTATCAGCATCTTTCTTGAATAATGGACACCTGCACTGGTCCCTGTATTTATTCCTGTTTCAATCTTGCTAGTGCCATATACAGAATTCTTAGCACATCCCTACTCAGCAGTTTTCCTTTATGCGTCCAAGCCCAGGGTTTTGGAACTGAGAGCTCCTATCCAGGTGATGCTTTACGCTGACCACTAGTCCTTTTCACCATCCCCGTTTCCCAGGAGAGGGGCTCTGGCCTGTGAGCTGGGCCTGCATTCTGACCAGTACCCCTGCTCCGAGTGCTCTACTTCCTCCCCCCCACCCCCTTTTCCTCCTCTCTAGCTCTGAGTGCTGGGGCATGTGTTTGGGGCTTTTTAAATTTTTCACATGTGACAACAGTTCCAGGGTCGTGAGGAATTCTCTTGTTCTTCAGGTGCAAACATACAATAAACCAAAAGCAGCCCCACACAAAGTCCTGAGGCAAGGATGCTCAAACCCAGCCCAGTCTGAGTTGTCAGTAACTCCCAATGGCGCGGACCATGCTTGGACAGGTTAAATACGGTAAACCCTCAATCAAATCAAAGAAGGCAGAGGTACCCACCAGCTACTTTGCCTCAGTCTTCACAAAAAAAAAAAAATTAAGCTGCAGCCAGACACCTAATAAGAATTATTTGGATAAGGAAGAGGACAAACTAAGGGATGAAATAACAAAGGGGACAGAGAGCTTTTGATGGGTGTGAATGAATTCAAATCAGCAGGGCCTGATGAACTTCATCCCAGGATACTAAAGGAGGTGGCAGAGGTGATCTCAGACCCCTTGGGTATAATATTTATGAAGTGGGAGATGAGTGAGGTACCAGAGGACTGGAAAGGGGCCAATATAGTGCCCCTCTAAAAAGGGGGAACTACAGACTGGTTAATCTCACCTCAATACCTGAGAAGTTACTGGAGCATATTCTAAAGAATCATAGAGAAAGAGGGCCAGAAGGGACCTCAAGACATCATCTAGTCCAAACTCCTGCCTGAGGCAAAATCATTCCTGTCCAAACCATCCTATACAGTTCCATCATCTAACCTCTTAGGAAAAGTACATAGTCAACCCAACCCGATTTTTAAATGACACTTAATGTGCAGTAGCCTATTTTACTGCACATTAGTGTGATTGCACATTTTTTTACACAATACTTTAATGCACAGTAAAATAGGCTACTGTACAGTAAAGTGCATGGTTAGATGTTCACATATTGAGTCTGTGATCTACCAGATTGTTTTCCATAGTGCTGCCAGCCAGACAGGTGTCACTCATTTCTTATTTGGATTTATGACTATTTTTCCTGAGGTGTAGCACCTTGCATTTGTCAGCACTGAACCTTATCCCGATAGCTGCAGCCTAGCTTTCCAATCTGTCGAGATCTTTCTGAATTGCATTCCCACCCTCCGTGTTCACACTCCTTCCTAGTTTTGTCATCTGCAGACTTGCTCAAGAAGCTCATAATTCCAGTATCCAAATCATTAGTAAACAGGTTGAACAGCACTGGGCCCAGAACAGACCTCTGTGGGACTCCACTCAAAATCTCTTGCCATTGGACATTCAGAGGGGGACTACAACTCGCCTGCTGGAGAGCTGAGGCCTGCCTTCCCTGCCCCAAGATTGAGTTCTGGAAAGGGGCAAAATCAGTTCCCCAAGAGACCAAGGCCCAGGTCCTCAGAAATGTCTGAGCCTATGAGTTGGGCACCTGCCTGCTAGCTCTCCTTGAGCATGTCTTATTCCTACTCCAGGCCTGTTTCCCCATATGCAAAATAAGGGTAATGATATAACTCTTCTTCTTGAAGTATTTTGAGATCCATGAATGGAAAAAAGCCAGAGAAGTTAGGCAGAACTGCCACTATTAATAGCAAACTGGCCAGTGACTCAGGACGTGTAATTGATGTCCTTTCTAGTATCTGTGCCCTAATGTAGTCTGGTGCAAGTGGTCTCTGGGTGTGAATATTTGTGTGGCCTTGTCCCCAGTTGTGCGTACGTTTTCTGAACAGCTTTTCAGAAAAGCTCCCTTTGATGGCATGTCCCAGATACCCAAATACTTCCCACCTGTGACACCCAAATGGTGTAAATCCTGTGGGTCTGGGGACATATTTGCTTTTAGTTCTGAGTCTTTTTGGTGTGCCCGGCAGTAGAGAGTCTGTCTGATAACGCCCCCTCCCCCCGGAGCAGCAGGACCCTCCATTATCCCAGAGTGATAAGAGAGGCAATCAGAGTTAGTAGCCCAGAATCTAGATTGCTCTCATATTCCACAAAGTGGGCTTTCCAAGTTTTACCTGGTATTTTTTTCGCCCTTGTTACCCTCTGTTCTGGGTGAGCAACTCCAGCATATAGAAGACGTACTTTTCACACTTGCTGCTCTCATTCAAAATAGAAGTTAAAAGGAGAAGTGGGTGAAACCTCATCTGTCTGTTCCAGTGGAAGTTCTGGCATTGCAAACATGCTTTCATTCTTCATACAAACCCAATATGTTGAAAACAAGTATGTTGACATTTCCCAACAAAACAGGTTTTTTCAAGTCAGTCAATACATTTCTTTCCAGCTTCAGCTTTATATTTTATATTATTGTCTACAATACAATGTAAAATAACATTTGACTCAAGAAGTCACTTATAATAAAAGTGGCCAAAGCCCAGAAATTTTGTTTTATGGGATGTTACCTCATTTTGAAGTTCATTTTCCTTTCAAAACAAAATGAGAAAAAAAATCTCAGATTAAACTATTGGCGATCAAAACTTCAAAAGAAATAGGTTTTTTGAAAAATATGTGTTTCCAAATTATAAAACAAAATTTAAAAATTCTGAACTGAAATTTTCCAAAACAAGGACGTTTCTAATTAAAAATGTTTCATTTTAGATTTGTTGAGGATCAGTACAATGTAATGAAAACTCACATTCATCTAAAGAGCGTTTAAACCTGTTGTGATGAATGTTTCAGTTTTCCAAATGAAAAAGCAAATCGCTCTGTTCCAGTCAGTTTGAATGCTTCATATGATTTTTTTTTCCAAACAAAATTTTGTTGTAATTAACATGTCACTTTGAAAATGTTTGACTCAGATGAAATGTCATTTTCTTAAGGAAAAGTGTTCCTTTGGATAATTTCCAAATAGCTCCAGATATGCTACAGACTACAGGTTACCATAAAGGCCATGGTCTAAGATGGAGACTGCAGTACAAAATAGCATTTCCCTTTGACACAGGCATGTCCCACACTGTGGCAGAATATTCTGATTAACAGTCAAGCAGTCCCTGCCTCAAAAGCCTCCACCCTAGGACAAGAAACAGGGCCTTAGCCAGGCAGAGGGCAGAGCATAGAAACAGTGGAGCTGTGCTGGTCAGTGGGCTGAATCTCAGGCTCAGCCATTGCTTCCTGAGGTCATGACAAAGGAGAGCTTTGAAGAAAGATGCTAAAGTAGAGCTGAGATGTTTGTGAAGAGCATGAGGGACAGCATTGGTGATGGGGGAAAAGAGCTTTTTTATAAATGTAAGCAGTGGGTCATGAAGGCTACATGACTGGATATTTGGGACAAAAGTTGATATCCCTATGGCACAGAGGGGAGATTGGCCATGAAGGGACCTAACAAATGGTTTAGGATCTTGGAACCTATCAATTTTTCAAGTTTCTAAGCAGAAAGCCAGGTGGGCATTGTACCTGGCACCCCCAGCTAACTGTCTCCACACACCAGGTGAACATTTTTCACTGGGATTGTCCCTCTCTATCTCCTGTGGTATAGGGATGGTTGTGCCTATTGTATCACCAAAGGAAAGTCAGGATACAGGAGGATATTATTTTCACAGTGATTTTCTCCTTTCCAAAGAAACTGATACATTGAGGTGCTTACATCTACCTGAAAGTCAAAGGGACTTTTGGTCTCAGGGGGTACATCTACATGTGTGCTTTAATGCACAGTAGCCTATTTGACTGCACATTAAAGTGTCACGTCAAAACTAATGCACAGTAAAAATAGGCTACTGTGCATTAAGCGTCACTAAAGAAGCTTGCAGTTTTGCTACAACACATTAGGAAAGCCTAATATGCATTTATGTAGTACCTCCTATTAGAGGGCATTTGTACACATGTATGTGCTGCAGCACTGGGCACTTTTAAAAGTGCCTGGCACTGCAGCACATTCATTTATATAAATGGCAAAATGCACATCAGTGCTGAGAAAATGGTGGTGGTGCACTTTTGAATCAAGACATTGAAGGTGTTTTAGTTCAAAAGCACATTGCTGCCATTTGCTCAGCACTGACATGCATTTCATCATTTATACAAATGTATGTGATGCAGCACTGGGCTCATCAGTTTGCACGCTCCACAGACTTGATTAATCGAGTCTACTCCAATGCACTAGATTTTCAGCATGTTGGAGCAGACAAATGTATGTGTATAAATGCCTTCTGGTACTAAATTTAATGCACAGTAGCAAAAGTGCATTAATGAATGTTTAGACATGCCCAGGGACTTGAAACCCTTTGTAAAACAGACTTTAGGATGAGATCCAAAAGGGTAGTGAGGTCCTAAACCCTTGCTGAACTCAGTGGGAGAGGCTCCTAAATACCATTGTAGATTTAGTCCCAATGTATTTTGGGCAGGATTGCAAAGGTACCTGGGGTCAAGCAAGCTGTCTGACCTCACAGGGTGACTCATTTGGAGAAAGACAGGAGAGCTTTGTCCCCAGTACTGGCCCAGCCTTGTGTGACCCTTTTGAGGGTAGAATAGGGTCAGAACCCCCACTGGCATTGTGCTTCCTGGCTGCATGCAGGTACAATACCTATGTTCCATGTCTATAGCAGGTGCCAGAGGAGGAGAAAGCAGTGCCACCCGCAACTTCTGCAGAGCCTACAGAAGGGAAGCAAACTGACAAGGTGGTTCAAATAGATGGCGAAGAGACCTCTGCTAAGGACTCGTTCAAAGTTGTTGAAACACCAGCAAGTGAAATAGATGAGACTGCTACACTGCCAGCCCAGCTGGATAGATCTCACAGTGTCCAGATGGAGGGCTACCTGGGACGCAAGCATGACCTGGAGGCTCCTAATAAAAAAGCTTCAAACAGGTGAAGTACCTGTCTGCAGGGGGACAGGGGCCCTCTCCACATGCTATAGTTTCCCTAGCTTGACTCCCCAGTAGGAGTCTGGTTACTCCCTCCCTGAGGGGCATTGGCACCTCATCCGCAAGGTGAGGGCCTGATCCTCACTCGTATCACAGAGCAGCTGGGCTGCTGGTGAAAGGGCATGCCACAGCAGCCCCAGATCTGCTACGAGGGGAGTGATATCTGCAGGAGGCCTCTCAAATGAGTCCAGAGACAGCATGAAGGCAAGCACTATGGCTAGGGGCTGCGCAGACTCCCTATCCCTCCCTGTCCCCTTTCAAGAGCACACACCACCTTGGGCCACTGACTCACATAATTTAGAAGGGTCCAGCCCTGTCATCCAAACATAGCATAGGACTGAGAGAGTATCTTCCTGTGGTAGCAAGTCCAGGCTCTGCCATCCCCCTTATGAACTGATTCAAACAAGCTTTTGTCTTGATTTGCCCTCATCGCTCCCTAGGGAGAGGCTCACTGATCTGATTATCAGAAGCTGCTTGGGTTTTCCAGTGTAAATGTATTTCTGGCCAGACTGTAGCCATGTGGCCTTGTACCAGCAGTCTCTTTTAGCTTCAACAGCCCTGGGCTCTTGCCCTGTTTGCCACCCTGGTGTACAGTACCTTACTCTTAGCCCAGACTCCTGTTCCACTGCTCTCCCTAGCAGCCCTTCTTTGCACCTGCTCCCACTCAAAAAACCCTCTTTCTGGAACACACTGACCAGATTGGCACACATAAGGACAATAGTTACTTTCTGGACTTGTGGTACCATTCCTGATTTGACTGAGTTAACTTGAATCTTGGGGGAAATGTCATAGATTTCATAGATTTCATAGACATTAGGGCTGGAAGGGACCTTGGGAGATCGAGTCCAGCCCCCTGCCCAAAGGGCAGGAAGTCAGCTGGGGTCATAGGATCCCAGCAAGATAAGCATCCAATTTACTCTTGAAGGTGTTCAGTGTCGGTGCTTGAACCACCTCCGCTGGCAGACTGTTCCAGACCTTGGGGGCTCGGACAGTAAAGAAATTCTTCCTTATGTCCAGCCTGAAACGGTCTTGCAGGAGTTTGTGACCGTTTGACCTCGTCATCCCTTGGGGCGCTCTGGTGAACAAACGTTCCCCCAGATCCTGGTGGTCACCCTTGATAAATTTATAGGTGGCCACCAGGTCACCCCTGAGCCTGTGCTTTTCCAGGCTAAAGAGTCCCATGGCTCTCAGCCTGTCATCGTTAGATCTGTTTTCCTGACCTCTGATCATGTGTGTGGCTCTCCTCTGGACTCTCTCAAGCTTCTCCACATCCTTTTTGAATTGTGGAGCCCAAAACTGGACGCAGTACTCCAGCTGCAGCCTCACCAAGGCTGAGTACAAGGGGAGAATGACGTCCCAGGATTTGCTCGAGAAGCATCTATGGATGCAAGCCAGCATTTTTGTCGCTTTACTAGCCACAACATCACATTGCAGGCTCATGTTCATCTTGTGGTCAATGATGACTCCCAAGTCTCTTTCTTCTGTAGTGCTATCCAACGTAGCACTGCCAAGCCTATAAGGATGCTGCAGGTTTTTCCTCCCAAGGTGGAGAACCTTGCATTTTTCGGTGTTAAACACCATGAGGTTCTCATCTGCCCATTTGCTGAGCTTGTCCAGGTCAGCCTGGATCACCCGCCTATCTTCTGGCGTGGATGCTTTGCCCCAAAGTTTGGTGTCATCGGCGAACTTGGCCAGTCCACTCCTGACTCCGATGTCCACATCGTTAATGAAGATGTTGAACAGTATGGGTCCCAGGACAGAGCCTTGAGGGATCCCACTGGTCACAGGGCACCACGATGAGTGACTGCCATCAATCACAACCCTCTGGGTCCGACCACGGAGCCAATTTCCCAGCCAGTGGATCGTGGTGGAGCCAAGGCCACAACTGGGCAGTTTGGCCAAGAGGTGATCATGGGACACCAGATCAAAAGCTTTTTTGAAGTCAAGATATATGACATCAATCTCTTCTCCCTTGTCCAGGTGATAGGTCACCTGGTCATAGAAGGAAATGAGATTGGTCAAACAAGACCTACCCGCAACAAACCCGTGCTGGCTATCCCTTAGGATGTTAGCCTGGGCCAGTCCATCAAGGATGGCCTCCTTAATAAACTTTTCTAAGATCTTCCCCAGGATAGAAGTCAGGCTAATGGGCCTGTAGTTAGCCAGATCCACTCTCCTCCCTTTCTTGAAGATCGGCTCCACATTGGCCTTCTTCCAGTCTTCGTGCACTACACCAGAGCGCCAGGAGTTTTCAAAGATCTGTGCCAGGGGCTGGGCTATGACGCTCTCCACCTCCTTGAGTACCCTGGGGTGCAGGTTGTCAGGGCCAGCTGACTTGAAGGTATCCAGCTTCTCAAGTTGTTCCTTCACGAGGTCAGCATTTATGGAGGGTAGGGGATCCCCCTCACCCAGATTTCCCTGTCCCATAGCTGTTGGTACAGTACTGTTCAAACAGTAGGACAGCAGAGCCGGCTGCTGAGGGACACAGTGGAACTGTTATTGGATGGGCATCTGTCTGAGTTTGTTAGGAATGGTGAATCCAGTATCTGTACAGAAGATTGGGCTAGACAGCCCTTGAGGATCTTCCCCAAAATTAGATGTCCATCTGTTTGGCTGTAGTGTCACCCTATTGCAAATCCTACGTTATGTGGCTTGGGAGAAAGCATCTTCATCTCTTTGCTGTCCTTTCAAGGAGGTGTACACAGCTTTCCTGTTCCCCCTTCCTCTCACCCTCTGCTAATGGCACATCCCATTGTCCCAGTAGCGTAACTAGCAGTTGGCAACCAGGCCACAAGCCCTGGGTGCTGAGTTACAGAGGTGGCAGTGGTGGTAGCTGGACAAGCACTTCAGGAGGGTTGTGGGGTTGGAGCAGCAGTCATGGAGTGGGTGGGAGGCAGAGCAACGGGCTAGGAGGGGTCAGTCGGGGGCTGGGGCAGCTCCCTGCCTCCCAAATTCTGTGTTTTCATGGTCCACTGGCAACAGGATTTGGCAACGTGCAGCCATGGTGGGAGTTGTAAAGGGTGTTAAACTCTTGGCAGCTGGCAGCACTGTACCAACAATTCCCCCCGACAGCAGCACCATCTCTCAGACTTCAAATCTTAAGAGTTATGACTGCACATATTCTTCTGACCCTTCCTTATGTAGCCTGCTCACCATCCCCCTCTCCTTGGTGCTCACCTGTGCAGCCTCTCGTGTCACTCCACTCTCTCATGTTTCACCTTTCAAGATCTGCACCTCATGGACAGATTAACAAGAGGGTCCTCTCTCTCCCTTTTCTCACTCTCCCACCAGCAGGTCCTGGAGCACACTGTACTGCGTGCTCAGGAACAGTGAACTGACCTTCTACAAGGATGCAAAGGGCCTGACCCTGGGCGTGCCTTATCATGGAGAGGAGCCCTTCACACTAAAGAATGCCCTCTGTGAGGTGGCAGCCGATTACAAGAAAAAAAAACATGTTTTCAAGCTGAGGTAAGGCCACCATGGGCAGGAGGAGCCTTTAGGCTGAGGCCTTGGAGTGAACTAGGCCTTGGCCAGGCTGTGCTCAACAGGGGTCTAACCCACTCTGATCTGGAGATGAGGGATCCACAAGGGTCAGCAGGCTAGGGTTACTCAAGGCCACCTTAGGGGATAGTCGCTCATACACATCCCGAGTGCACTCTGTCTGGCAAGGGGTCTGCTGAAGGAGGAGCTGTTTAGTTTTGGAAAGTAGATTTTCCAGACCACCCCATTCAGGAAAGAGCAAACAAGGTTGGGAAAGGGAGAGTGTTCATGACGGAGGGTGGGAGATAAGGCCTAGTATCTGTTGGGGAGGCAGAAACTGTTTGAGATGAGGGGCGGCTGTTACTGGTGGGGGAAGAAGGGAAAGTTTGAGGTGGGGGTGTATTATCAACAGAAGGAAAGGAAGTTTGGGGGGCTGTTTATTGGTGGGAAGAAGGAAAGGATTTAGTGTGGGGCCTGTTAAGATCAGTGGATGAGAGAGGCAAGGATGTCATGATAATTGCTGGGTCAGACCCTAAGTGCATCCCTGTCTCCAGGCATCTACCCAATGTGCCTGTTTGCCAGCGTGGCAGTCCTGCCCAGAGCTGTTCTCTACTGTAGGCCCGGTCCTAATCTTTGCCCGGGAGTGGAGAGCACACCTCCTACTTCCAAGCGCTATCCCCTTTGGTCTCTTCCCCTGGCATTTTCTCACAAGTCCCAGACACCAGGCCTCCCCTTTGCACTACTGGCAACCCCACTTGGGGAGGGTGCAGTGTTGCATATGCATGTTCCAGGCTTCCCTTATACAGGGGCACCCTTGGAGATACCCCATGGGCATGCACCGTGGCCTCTGAAAACCCAGGCCCCTCCCAAGGCCAGGGGAGCTAAACCCAGGCTCACAGTACACTCATGAATGGGTTTGAACTGTCTCTTGACAGGGTGACATGGGGCAAGGTGAGGTTGAGTAACAGGCACCTCTGATTTTGTTGGCAGGCTCAGCAATGGCAATGAATGGCTCTTCCATGGCAAGGATGAGGTAGGTGCCCACACTGGCAGTTTCACCCTCTTTCTTTGAGTGATTTGGGCAGGGCTTTGCTCAGGTGGGACACTGGAACTGTTAGGTATGACTGTGGGATCCTCCTAGCAGGAAGCAGAGCCCGTGGGCCCCCAGCATGGGCGCTTCTGGAGTCATAATTGTGTGGGGCTGCTGTGCTGTTGCACCAGGCCAGGATCATAGGTGATGGGTTAGAAATCCCATCCCTCTACAGAAGGGTGGCCTTGTGGGTGTGGGCTCTTTCCCTGGCTACTGTGACAGCCTGCTCCACATATCACATCAGAGCAGCTCTGGTAGCAGGTGGTAGAAGTGGCCTGCATTATACTTTGGCCTGTATGGTTCCTTCAACCTTGGGCGCTCCCCACATAAGCCCCAACATTCACTGAGCCCACCAGATCCTGCCTCCTGATAAGCCATATCACACCCAAATCCCTTCTCCAGATGTACCAGATCATACAGTTGTAGCAGGTTCATTGGGCTAACAGGTACCTGCTCTCTACATCTGGTGAAAAAGAAGGGGACCAGAAGGGGAAGGGAAGGGGTTACTGAATATCTGTCTCATCTCTGTCCCCATAGGATGAGATGCATACATGGCTCCAGGGCCTCAGCACAGCAATAATTGAATCCCAAAGCATTAAAGCCAAGGCCCAGAGCCTCCCCCTGCCCTCCATCACCACCGTGGACACCAGCTTGGCTAAGAAAGAGAAAGAGAAGAGATTTATCTTCTTTCCCAAAAAGAAGTAGCCCCAGGGTAGCTCAGTGCAGACTGCTCTGTTGCCAAATATACAGCAAGCCTAGCACAGAACAGTACATGCAGGTGTGTCAGCAGGTGCTCTGGGCCCAGCCAGCTGCCTCTCCGCAGACACACACTCCACGCTGGAGTCCGTCTTGCTCACATGTGCTGAACACCACCCCCCTCTGCTTATCCACACACCCATGTGCCCCTCTCTGATCCCATGCACTTCAAGGGAGAGAGCAGCAGATGCAGCCTAAAGGCCAGCATTGGCCAGAGCAGGTGCTTTGGGGTCTGCTGGTATGGAGAGCTCAGCCTGGTGATGCCCACCTTTTGGACTACCTGTAGCACTATGGATCTGCCCATAGCTCCTGGAAGAAGCACTGTCTCAGCAGGCATAAACAGTGTGGCCACCAGCAACTCACTGCTGGGCAAGGCTAGAGGCATGGAGAATCCCAAGCAGCGAGGGTTTGCAAGAACATTTTCAGGGTTTTGCCTTCTTCTGTGGTTTGGGGGCAGTCTTCGCCTCACAGGTGGAAATCTTTCTCTGGATCTTTTTTTTTTTTTGGTGCGGGGAGGTTGGCTGGCTCTGGTAACCTGCTCTTCTAGCAATAATCAAAAAGCTGTCCAGGACATCCCAGCTGTCAGTGGGAGCAGGGCTCAGGGCCTGCCCCCATGCCTCTGTGGGCCAAAGAAGTTCCAGTGGTCTAGCTTGTGTCAGCTGTGGCCTCTAGGTGGTGACTGACACTCATCTAGGCAAGCTTGACATTCCTTCCAGCAGGCAGGCCATATGCATCCATCCAGGTACCACCAGGTACTTCAGGTGTCCATGGCTAATGTGGATAGCCATTTATACTGGGAATCTAGTGTTAGCCTTTGCCATCCCCATTGGTCCATAATAAAGGCATTGCTTATGATGTGTTTTATGTGCTGGTTGCTTCATGCAGACTCAGCTGACCTAATAATCTTTACTGCTAATACCAGCTCTAGTTATTCATCTGCCTCATATAGAGGGCAGGTAGCTGTTAGTCCAATGAGTCCACTGCAAGCAGGGGGGACTATAATATGTCTAAGTTTGTGTGTTTCATACACAAGCACTGACCACATTACAGTACACAAGGCTCCTTCCAGCCAGTCTGTACACATTGGAAAAGCAGAACAGTAAAATAAGGCTAGGGGACAGAACAGATTTTGCTCTAAATTGGGAGTGGGGAGAATAATTTACAGTCCATGTGTGTCTGTGTGGGTGTCTGGGAGTGTGTGTCACCCCACAGTTCTTAAGTGTTAGAATCACTGCATTTTATTGAATAAGGCCTTGTCTGGGATCACTCTGTTTTCATCCTGTCTTCTGTGTTTCATGCTGCCTCCCTCTGTGGGCTGCATCAGTGTTTTTCAGGCCTCTTGCTAATCCTCATCTTTCTAGCAGAGCCCAAGATAGTGTGGAGGGAGCTGCTGTCTCGTGCCTGGGATGAGCTCCAGAGGGGGCCCTTGGTTCTAATATGCTAATAATAAGCAGCTCCCTAGGGATGGGGGGGAGAGCACCCCCTGGCTTGGACACCAGAGAGGCAATAACCCCACGTTGATCTGGGCTCCCAAACAAGTGATCAAGCTCCAGAGTGCCTGTGTGTTGAACAGGGGCCAGTGATGGCAGAGGGAAGGCTGGAGTCACGAGTCCTGCCTCCCATCCTCTGGGACAGGCAGAACTCCAGGACTGTAAACTTCTATCTTGCACTTAGTGGAGTGCAGCTTACAGTGGCTACAGTAATCAGCAGGGAACCCAGATCTCAGGACCAGTAGGGTGCAGGCTGTTGAGCTTAGGCATCACTGGCTATGGGGAAGAAGGTTGGGGAACAGCAGCCCTGCAGAAATCCTCTTGCTGCAGCCACTAGCTTTAGACTTCTTCCAAAGGCCACTCCAGGATTCCCAAAGAGATGTCAGAAAAGGAGGAGCCTGAGGCCAGCATCCTTGCTTTGTGCTTGTCCACCTGCCTGAAGGAAGTGCCAAGCTTGGACATAGCAGCCTTCAGCCAAGCAGACCTTCCAGAAGTCACTTAGGCTCCCTGTAGGCTGTCTCAGCCAGCTGCCATGCTCTGTTTTGCATGCTCATTTGCCATGGCAGTAGGTGCCCAGATGGCACCTCAGACCAGAGTACCCCCAACTCGTCCCCTGGATCTGACCCAGAGCTCATGTCCCCAGCACTGGGACATACTCTACCCAGTACTTCTCAACCCACGGGCTGTGACCCAAAAGTGGGGTGCAAGAGTATATGAAATGTTCACAAACAAACTTTAAAAATGGATTTTCTTGTAAAGGAGAAAAATGTGGGAAACGGTGGCTTTTCCTTTGCAGGCTGGCAGAGTTCCAGCCTGTTGGGGGTTACTTGGCACCCCCCTGCCCCTAACCCCCCCCTCACCCCATACACTGGGGATCTGAGGCTGGGGGAGTGGGTCAGGACTGGCCATTGATGCTTACAAATGGATCCTGGTACAAAAAAGGTTGAGAACCACTGCTGTATCCAACCCAGAGATGCAGTTGTTTCCCCAGAAGACCACCTATGCTTGGAGCTCTCAGCCTCAACACCAGTAGTACCTTTCCCCAGCAGGGGCTGTTTGAGGTGGCCTGACAGTGGTACCAGCTATTGCTATCCATAGTAAGAGAGCTGTCCTGCACAAAACATGGCCCAGCTAGCTATGCAAGGGCATGAACTTCCATTCACACCCAAGCCCAATGGAGACAAACTGAAGCCTAGACTTGCTGGCCCCTAATACAGCCTGCAGGTTGCAATCAGCAGGTTTCACAAGAATGAAGCCTAATGTGTAGAGATGGAAGCAGGGCTGACTTCTTAGCAGCTTGACCAACAGGATTAAGACCCTCAGAGGAAATGTCATTTCCAGGGTTATTTATAGCTGTTTCCTCCCCTCACATTTACTCTCTGCCACTGTAGGATGAATGAAAGAGAAACTGATTCTGTACCCCTCTGTACCAGCACATGTTCTTTCAGATAGTGTGGGGATCTTCCTGGATCTCCTGTAACTCAGTGTGTTTGTCCAAATTTCCCACACCACTGTTGCATTTTGTAAGCCTTAAACAGTTGAGCTGTACCGCAGGCTGACACCTGCAAGAACCATAGGGCTTTCATGAGATAAAAATCAGGACATGAAGCAAGAGTGTGTGTGTGTGTGAGTGTGTGAGAGAGAGAGAGAGAAGACTTCTTTGAATTTGCTGAGGTACACAAATGCTAAAAACTGGGTGCATTTACACATCCATTACTGCACAGTAGTTACTGGGAATTTAATTTCTTACTTGGATAGTCAAGTACAAAATAAATGTACACTAAGTAGAGTTACTGCGCAGTAGCACTGGCGAATGCCTTTTTAGTGACGCTACTATGCAGTAGCCTAACAATACTGTACAATCACATGGTTTGTGCTGTTTCGCACTGCTGCTCAGTGTTATTAGCAAGGAGCCTGGTTTTCTCTGATAAAAAAAATCCCCAATTTTTGCATTTAAAAAAGTAACCCCAAATCCACATTTTTCCATGATTAAAATGAAACCCCACTAATATATTTATATACACACACATACACATGCATACATATATATGTATATATTAGTGGGGTTTCATTTTAATCATGGAAAAATGTGGATTTGGGGTTACTTTTTTAGATCTGAAAATTGGCGATGTATTTAATCAGAGAAAACCAGGATCCCTGGTTATTAGGCTACTGCACATTAAGCATCTTGTGTAGATGTGTCCACTGTTTCCAGGGACTGACACTGCAATGCTAGATTGACATCTGGACTGCTTCCCACCATCCATTTGGCAGCTCTATTGAGGATGGCTGCCTATGGCATGGGGCAGCCTGAATTCTACGCCCATCCTACACCCAAGGAAACCACTGGTTTTCCCTGCCCCTTCGGGGTACTTCCGCTCCATCCATCCTGCCTGCTGTCAGCACAACCCTGCTGGGCAGCTTCTGAATATAGCTCTCCCACCCTCTTTCTCTGTGCTCTGATGCTGCCTGGGAGTGCTACATTTGTCAGTCATCCATGTTTTCACCTACCCATGAACAAGGCCATTTCCAGTGGCTTCCAGCTCCATCACAGCTGTTATTGTCCTACCCCTTGAGAAAATGAAGTGCATCTCAGTGAGATCTCTGCCCCGCTGCCTGCTCCCCCAGCACACACAGCACTCCCAGGCAGGCCCCTCACAGTACTGCTCAGCAGGTGGAGGAGGAGCGCCCCGGTACAGCACCCAAGCAGCTCCTAACAGGTGTGTGGGGTCACTGTTGAGGCCCATGTGGCTAGTTCCTGCCAGCTGGGCCCTGTGGTGAGCCTGCTTGGACATATTTCCACAGTGCATAGAAAGAGCTGGATCTCCAGAGAGAGCTTTGGAAGCAGTTGATTCATGTTTTCTTTCCTTTTTTATTCTAATAAAGAAACAAACCAAAATTCTATATAAGTTCAGTGTTTGGCTTTGGTTTTAAACAGCAGGTTTCATGCCAGGATCAAGCAATGGCCCCAAGCAGCTGGGTGACAAGACAGTGCCCTGTGGAGTTCTGCACAAGACTGGGGAAGAGCTGTCAGTGGCCAGTATGCTTCTGGGCAGTCTTCAGCAAACACTTTTGCCGGCTGATAGGCATGCTGTGATGTCATAGGAGGAAGGCTGTGAGGTGCAGCCAAAGGAGGGATGGATAAGTGCCAAGTTAGATAAGGAAACTGAGGCATGAAGTTTTGCAAAGGCTGCTAGGAGTCAAAGGGCAGTGCCTTTCATGAGGGCCTTAGGAGCAAATGTCCCAGTTTTTGAAAGGCATGGAGCCACCTAGGAGTTCAAATCCATGGAAATCAATGGATGGGAGTTTTGAATGTCATTCAGTGATAGGATTGTAAAGCTATCAAGGGGATTAATTGAGAGAGATGCCATAATACCACTGTAAATCCAGAACATGACACCCAGCAAGAAAAAGCAACTCCCATAGAGTCACAGGGAAGGGTAGAAACAGACAGTGCTATGCCAAGAGTTTTTCATGGGCCCTACACAAAACAAATCCCCAGATCCATCTGGAATTTACTGCAGCTCCCAAAAGCCCAGCATGATGGAGCTCACCCTTTGCAGGCTCTGCATGCAACGGCAGCGTCTGGGACAGACTCCTTGATTACCACCATCTTCATCGGTGAGTCTGCTACAGCATTGTGGGCCCAGAGGGTAGAGGCATATGCCTAGAATTTGGGCCATTGGGATGCCATGGTCTGCTCCACCACGGACATCCTGTGTAACCTGGGGCAAGTCACACAGGACCAGCACCAACAAAGGATCCCAAAAGAACTCCTGCTAGTCTGGTATCAAAACTCACTTGAGACTTCCATGCTGGACACTGCAGCTTTGCAAATCTGTGTGCGACTGCCTGCCCCATCTCCACAGCTACAGACTTGGTCAAGATGCAGGCTGCTCTGCTGAGGTGCCTGGTGGGGCTTAATCGAGACGGCACATCCAGAATACATAGCGCACACAGCCGGGGAGGCGGCACTTGTGGTTGCCTGCTTTCACATACGAGCCAGTGGCAGCACCAACCCCCTATTTATATTGGGACCAAAAATCTGGGGCTAGGGAAGGGCATGCCTATTCACAATCACGTGTCCCACCTTCCAGAAGAAAGTCCTTTCCATCTGGCTGCAGAATAAACTAGGGGCAACCTGTCATCCCACACCTGCATTGAGGCTGGGCCACTGGGCAGGACGTTTCAAGATCCATTGGGTCAGAAGGGGTCTGTCTCTTTAACCTCACAATTAAGACATCTGGCAACACTGGGGTTGACAATGGGGGTGCCCTGGGGTCCTCCCCCTGCTCCAGGGCCTGGTCCTGCATTTTGCACTCAAGTCACAAAATACACAAGCAGATCTGGGATCTGGGCCCAGACTTTAGCAACTTGGAGGTGGCGCAGCTATGCCTGTATATGGGGGAGGAGTGTACTTCCAGGGTGGGGGGTGAGGTAGTCTTCTGTGAAAGGGACCCAGCTGCAAGGGTGTGCCCTGTGGGGAGGCACCCTGACATAGCAGTCTGCCCTGATGAGCATTTGGCAGACACCAAGCAAGTGCAGCTCAGGGATACTGTCCCTCCTACTCCCCCAGCCCCCAGTCTATGTACAACTGCCAAGCCACAGCAACTGGTTCACCCTGGCCCATTCCCCTTTGGCTCCATGAATGCACTGGAGCACTTCTGTTGGGGAGACAGCTTGAAATCCCCGCAGGCTGAGCTGGGCCTCAGGTGACCCAATTCCTGGCAAGTGCTTCAATCACCAGTCCGTGAGAGACAAAGGTTTCCCTTCCAGCTGTGTTGCAAGAGCAGGGAGTCCTACTCCAGTATGCCACAGGACAAACGAGGCAAGGGGTCTGGTCTGATTGACCGTCTCATTTGCTTGGGGAGTCGTCAAGTGCCCCAGCTCAGAGCACTCCTCCCATGACTGGGTTCCATCCCAATGGCAGATGATCCCTCAACAGGAGGCCCCATGAACAGTGGGAGGTGCTGCAAGTCTTGGCTCCTATCTTGCAAGTGTCCCATGTCCTTCATGACACTTGCTTCTGCTCAATGCTTCAGCATTTACCTTTACTGGCTTGTGCTCCTCTGGACAGGGCAGAACATCCCGTCATCGTTTGCGCCTGCCAGTGACCAATCTGGTAGGCACTGTGAGTTTGGGGTGTGCAGGGTGCCTGCAGGGAGTGTACCATATAATGCAATGGGACACGGGCACCGCCCACTGCTAGAACAGCAGCAGGACTTGCCTTCAGTGCACTGGGCTAGCAGAGCATGGGCATGCTTGCTGGGAGTGCCCATACACCCAGCTTTGTGGGCAGGGGGCCAGCACACTTGGCAAGCAAAAGGAAGAACATGCAGCATGTTCTTACTAGGTCCTGGACAGAGCTACAGGACTGTAGGGTGGCACCTGCTTTGCCAAGTCCCACTGTGTGGGTCTGAGCAGCCTGGGTAATTACTACCGGGGTGATGGAGACTGCAGCCTGTGCCCCTATCTGTGGAGTTTCATCATGACCATGGAGGTTCCAGACCCACAGGCTGCATCCTCAGAGGAAGGGGGTAGGGCATGGGCAGATCTAATTTTGAAAAGTGAGGTACAGGTAGTGTGATGCATCATCACATATAAAATGATACATCTTTTTCTCCAGATAAAAATAAACCAGAAGCATTGCTAATATGCTAGGGGCTTAGGGCTATGCGATTCAGGTTTAGATTGAAGCACAAACAAAATATAACTTCATTGGGATGAGTGCAAAACAATCTGCAGCACTGCGAAATAGGAGCTTCATTGCCAGGAGCAGCTAGCAGACAGGACAACAGAATTGCAGAACAAAGGATAGCTTGATTGGTGGAACATCAAGACTATTTAAAAGGAACAGGTCATTAACACCTGTGCAATGAGGAGTTTAGAAAGGATCAGGTAGATTATGAGCCATGAAATCAAGTGACTTCCTTAGCTATTCCTGACTAGAAATGTTGTAGCCACTGCCAGGCAGTTGGTTTTAAACTTTAGGTGGACCAGGAATCAAAGTGGGGTACAAGTATACCAGTGCTCCCCGCACCCCTCCCCAGATCTAACCCTGGAGGGGAGGGGTGGCAGCTGGACTACTTCCGCACTTGCACAAGGTCCCAGGCTTCTCCCCTCACTGTGTCCCGGGCAAAAGGAGGGGACAGGCATGTGGGCAAGTGACTGGGTCTAGAGCAGTGGTTTTCACTTGACACACTTTTAGTTTTCGATGTGTTATGTGGGCTGCACCCACACATCTTACTTCCTGTGTAGCTGTTTAGCAAGGGTATAGGTTGTTGTTGCGCTGGCCTAAGGACATAAGCAGGCAAGGTTCTTCGGGTAAATCCAATATCTTTTATTAGACCAAGTCAAATAGTTGGAAAGATTATTTTTTTACAAGCTTTCGGGTATACTCCTCTTGCCCCAACCTGTCTCTTACCCATTAACTACCTCAATTTACATTTTCACCAACTGGCTTTCTCACATGCATACTGGCTTCTGGCTTCTTTACTATTCCATCCAGGAAGAGCACACACCGACTGCAGATGCTTCCTCAGCCTGACAAAGGGTATTTGTACCCGAAAGCTTGCAAGGAAGAACTTTTCCAACTATTTGACCTGGTCTAATAAAAGATACCAGATTTACCTGAAGAACCTTGTCTATTTAACAGGATGTCACATGGGCTGCAGCAGTGTGCTGGCTGGGTCGTATGCGGCTTGCGGGTTGAGAACCACTACTCTAGAGGGTCATGTTTTCTTTAGGGCCTGGGTGGCCTTCTGGAGTGCTATCGAGTGCTCTTCACTAAAACTTTTGGGAGCTTTGTGGTATCTGTGCAGTGACATGGAAAGCTGTATGTGTTAGTTTGGGATGGGGTATGGCTGTACGAGCAGATGCTGGGGGTAAGTGGCAGGTATTATAGATAGGAGGTAGGCAGGGCTGAGTTTTTGTTCTCCGGGTTTGTCCCCCAAGCTTCAATAGGCCACTTACTCTCTGAAGACACATGTGGTTAAGTGCATGTGGGGTTCAGGGCCAGCATCCCCCAGAAGCCAGTGCATCCCCTACACCCAGTAGGTCCTTGCCAGCTAGGACATCTCAACTGCTGGAGTCTGCTAAGGCACTTTTCACCCTGCCCATTTAGCAGTAACCCCTTAGGATGGGGGTTAGCAGTGCAGGGCTGCCAGCCATCTGCCTGCCCCTATGCTCCCAGGGAACAGCCGGTGTTGGGAAGAGCTCACCCCCCACCACACAGCTCATTCTCTTGGATTCAACCACCTCTACCCCAGCAGCCTGACATTTGGAGCAGCAGGATGGGGCAGTGCCCAGTGAGAGCTGTGTGCAGCTGAGGACCATGCTCCATGGAAGAGGTCATGAAAGCCATGCTGCAGCATGGAGTAAAGGTCTTTCAGTTCCAACTTACCTCTTAGGATGGGGTTGGAGGGCTGCTCCTGGTGCCTGAGCCAGGGCAGCTCTCTTTTGGTAGGGTGAGAGGGACAGCTCATCCTTTGGGTCCAGCTGAGCTGCCAACCCTGGCAGGTGAGGCACCAACAGTGGTGGGGCTTAGTTATAGGAAGGGGAAGCAGGTGGCCCACCTTGGAAGGAAAGGGCCCTCCCTTCCCCACAGTCTCCTGCACTGAGGTAGGAAGGTGCAAGTGCTTGGGATGCAGAGTCAGGCCAGGGGATGGGCACAAGGGCTTCTTAGAGCCCAAAATGTTCATGCCCATTGTCTCTCTCTCCCCCACCTCCCACCCAGCAAGAATTCAGAGGAACGGCTGATAAACTGGCACATGGGCAGGGGACATGAGGCAGGTGATAGGCAAGACTGTGCCCACAGGAGGACAAGGAGGTGATGGACAGACACAGACTGATGCATTGTGCCTGCAGTGAAACGGGCTGGTCTGGACAGCCCCTTCCTCTCAGCCTTAGGAGAGGCACTGGCCTTCAGTGCTGAAAGCCAATTACTGGCATTGGCGCCAGGCACAGAAGAGCTCAGGGGACACGGCCAGCTTGGGTAATCAGTCCCTTCTGGTCACCTACATCCAAGCTAATTCCAGGCCCAGAGATGAAACGGGCAGTGAACGCCCCATAAAACCCTTCCAAGACAGGTAAATCTAGACCACTCTGCACAGTGGAGGTACCACCCAGCCCTATGACTGAGGGGACAGGTGGCAAGTACAGGCCCTGTCTCCTGAATATTTCATAGACATTAGGGCTGGAAGAGACCTCGGGAGATCGAGTCCAGCCCCCTGCCCAAAGGGCAGGAAGTCAGCTGGGGTCATAGGATCCCAGCAAGATAAGCATCCAATTTACTCTTGAAGGTGTTCAATGTAGGTGCTTGAACCACCTCCACTGGCAGGCTGTTCCAGACCTTGGAGGCTCAGACAGTAAAGAAATTCTTCCTTATGTCCAGCCTGAAACGGTCTTGCAGGAGTTTGTGACCGTTTGACCTCGTCATCCCTTGGGGCGCTCTGGTGAACAGACGTTCCCCCAGATCCTGGTGGTCACCCCTGATAAACTTATAGGTGGCCATCAGATCACCCCTGAGCCTGCGCTTTTCCAGGCTAAAGAGTCCCATGGCTCTCAGCCTGTCATCGTAAGATCTGTTTTCCTGACCTCCGATCATGCGCGTGGCTCTCCTCTGGACTCTCTCAAGCTTCTCCACATCCTTTTTGAATTGTGGAGCCCAAAACTGGACGCAGTACTCCAGCTGCAGCCTCACCAAGGCTGAGTACAAGGGGAGAATGACGTCCTGGGATTTGCTCGAGAAGCATCTATGGATGCACGCCAGCATTTTGGTCGCTTTACTAGCCACAGCATCGCATTGCAGGCTCATGTTCATCTTGTGGTCAGTGATGACCCCCAAGTCTCTTTCTTCAGTAGTGCTAACCAACGTAGCACTGCCGAGCCTATAAGGGTGCTGCAGGTTTTTCCTCCCAAGGTGGAGAACCTTGCATTTTTCGGTGTTAAACACCATGAGGTTCTCGTCTGCCCATTTGCTGAGCTTGTCCAGGTCAGCCTGGATCACCCGCCTATCTGCTGGCGTGGATGTTTTGCCCCAAAGTTTGGTGTCATCGGCGAACTTGGCCTGTCCACTCCTGACTCCAATGTCCACATCGTTAATGAAGATGTTGAACAGTATGGGTCCCAGGACAGAGCCTTGAGGGACCCCACTGGTCACAGGGCACCATGATGAGTGACTGCCATCAATCACAACCCTCTGGGTCCGACCACGAAGCCAATTTCCCAGCCAGCGGATCGTGGTGGAGCCAAGGCCACAACTGGGCAGTTTGGCCAAGAGGTGATCATGGGATAAAAGATCAAAAGCTTTTTTGAAGTCAAGATATATGACATCAATCTCTTCTCCCTTGTCCAGGTGATAGGTCACCTGGTCATAGAAGGAAATGAGATTGGTCAAACAAGACCTACCCGCAACAAACCCGTGCTGGCTGTCCCTTAGAATGTTAGCCTGGGCCAGTCCATCAAGGATGGCCTCCTTAATAAACTTTTCTAAGATCTTCCCCAGGATAGAAGTCAGGCTAATGGGCCTGTAGTTAGCCAGATCCACTCTCCTCCCTTTCTTGAAGATCGGCACCACATTGGCCTTCTTCCAGTCTTCGGGCACTACACCAGAGCACCAGGAGTTTTCACCAGATGAGCTGAGTTGAGCCCCATACAGGCAGCATGGCCCCAAGTTCTTCACTTGCAGCTGAGACTACTCCTATCCCGTGCCCACTACCAACCTGGGCTGCCAACCTTACCCTGTCTGCCACGCTGCTGGACCCTGCACCTAATCCCAGCCTCAGTGCTCAAGCTGGTGCTACTAGGGACTTTGCCAGAGTACATCACCTCCTGCCCAGGCCCAGCCCTGCTGTGTCACGCAGCTCTCCACTCCCCAACCATGACACAGAGGGAGTGGACATGGCTTGGGGCACTGAGGACCTTAGTAGGGTATTATCAGGGCTTTCCCCAGTCCTGAGGAAGGTAGTACAGAAGGGGACAGCTCTGCCCTAAAAATCTTTATGTTTAAGCTAGATAGGACAGACTCAGTGGCTTGCCAAAGACCTGGGAGTCATAGGATGGGCCAGTGCCCAGGCATGTAGAGTACCCTGGTATGGCGACCCACCTTATGAGCAGGGAGAGGGTGTGGTGAGCACTGAGCCAGCCTAGCAGAGTGTTGCCCACCTCCACCCTAGGCTCTTCATTGCTATTTTCTCCCTGTCCAGCCATGTATTAACTCTCTGAAGCCTGAGGCCATGTGCTCTGGCCCATGATCTATAAAAAAAAATGGTCCCCATTCCACTACCCACATTCCTTGCCAGGGACTTGCCATGGTACCCACCCTACCCCCCTGCTGCACCAGTCCACTGCCATGGGGGCTGGCTCAGGTGAGGTGGCACAGGAGTCCTGGTGTCCCCAGCAAGGGGAAAATTGTGACCAACCTCATTCTTGGACTCAAAACTGCCCCGAGTGGGCAGAGGCTCCTGCTCCTGTCCGTTCCCTCCCCCCCACCCGCCCTTTCTCAAGCAGCTGGGATCCTGGGAATGAATCTACCCACCTTTTCCACAGTGCCCCACTCAAGCCAGAAAAGCCTTAGTTTGGGGCTGATGTGGGTGTTGGAACTCCAAAGCAGATGCCCTTACCTTCAGGCCCAGCCAGCAAGGACCAGGCCATCCCTGCAAAAGCAAAGCCTAGTGCCTGGCCAATATGCTCGATCAGGGCCGACAGGCAGAGGCCTACAGTCACATGCAGTAACCTTGACTGTTCATGGTGTACAATACCATGCATGTGTCCAAGAAGGCAGTTTTCTTGAACTGCCTCACAGGAGAACTGCTCTTCTGGTATGGTTCAGTACCCGCCAAGGTGCAGCATTTTATGGAAATGGGAGTCTTCCTTTTAGCTTGCCCCAAGGGTCTTATGGCTAAGGGCAGGCAAAACTTGGGGGCATCCAAACCCCAAGCCTCTGGGTTTGGGCCTGCAAGTAGGATGCCCGCCAAAGGTTTTGGAAACATCTGAAGCCCCAGGTGGGATGGAGGATGTTTGCCAGTAGTAGGGCCATTTATGGTGCTGGACTCTTGGATTTGGAATTAGTTTTGGCTGTTTTGGCCTTGGATACAAATTTATATATATATTAAAAAAATAAAATACCTTACTATTCTCTCCACCCCAGGGGTCTGAAAGAGGCACAAACCACAAGCTCCAGTGCTTGCTTACTCACTCTGGCACAAGTAAGAAGCATCCGTCTCCCTTTCCCCGCAACCAAGTTCACATAGTGGGGCACCCTAGGCTCAACTCCCTTTGGATGATGCTGGGCCATAGACCCAAAGGCTCAAGCAGCTGATGCTGGGATGAGTCCAGCCTGGCCTCCTCCTGCTGTGTGGTGCAGGGAGAGCTTCACTAAGATTTGTTGTCCCCAGTACACGTATAAGCTGCAATGGCACAGCAGCACTCACACCTGGCACCATGCTTGTCCCTCTGAAAGCCTTGACCTATGCAGGCCTAGCAGTCCCTGCCTTTGCTAGCTCCAACAAGCCTATGACCAGTGGGGTCTCAGCTAAGTGGAACTCCAGCACTGCTAGGTCAGCGCCAGGTGTTGTACATGTGTAAGAGGCAGGGCCTGCCCTAAACAGATGAGAGGGGGTGGGCAAAAGAGGCAGGGACTTTGTCCAAGGTCACTCAGCAGGTCAGTGGCAGAACGAGAAGCAGATGTTCTGTTTGACTCCAGTGCTCTATGTATTAGACAACACTGCTCCCTTCCCATCCCTCCAGCATAAAACCCCAGAAATTTCCCCTCCCAAGGAAGAGGCAGGAGGCATGTTCTCTGACAGCAACTATTATTGCACAGAAGTTTGTGCACACCTGCCTTCTAGTATATACAGGCCTCCTGCAGGCTGGGTAGCAGTCAGGGTACTGTTGCCAAATGCTGCACTCCCAGTAGGCACAGAGGGCTGGCTTTGCTCCATGCTGCTTTAGCTGTGCCAGTGTGCAAAACAATGCTGTGTGGACCTGAGCCACAGTCATGGCCCTACATGCAGCCTTACCCCAGGATCTGCCCTTAAATGTAGTATCCACCAGCCCACAAAGCCACAGGCCAGGGTGGGCTCTGCTTGCAGTGACACAGGCAAAGCCAGTACTGGCTCGAGGGAGTGGGGAAAAGAGGAAGATGTTCTTATATACACGAGGTGCCAGTCTCCCCCAGCTCAGATGTAGACCCCATCCAGGGCCCGTCTCAAGCTCCCACTCAACAGGTGGAGTTCAGGGTCTGGAATTTTTCCCGCAGGTTCTTCACCAGGCCCTGGTGACCAACTTCTGGCTTGTCCCAGAGCATGGGCCTCTGGGGCTGGCCCTCTTCATCCTCCCACTCTTGCTGGGGGCAGCCATCCAAATCCTGGTAGACCTTGCAGCGCTCCGCCACAGCCTTGAGGGAAAGCTTCTCTCGGGTGGTGGGTGAGCGGATCTGCACATAGCTTTCAGCATCGGGTGGCACCTTCTCCAGCACAATCACACGTTGCTGGTTGTCCAGGCAGGTCTCCGCAGCAACATACAGTGCCCCATCACTGTGTTGCCGCTGGTGCTGCCGGCTCCTGGTGCTGGGCTCCGGGCCCTGCTCGGCACTCCGGCTCCGCTCAGCTGCCAGCCATGATTTCTCTGTCGCTCGCCCGCTCCGGCCTGCCTTCCCCGAGAGGGCTCCTGGTGGCCCCTCTGCCATCTTCTCTGGTGCTGAGCGGCTCCTGTTCACTGGGGGAGGCCTACATGGGCCAAAGCCTGCCTCACTGGACTTTCCAAAGGAGTACTTGGAGCGCAGCTCTCGGACGTCAGGCCAGCTGAACTTCTCAGCCAGAATGGGGCTAAGTGGACTGTGGGAGGCCAAACTGGCTGGGGAGACTGGATGGGAACTGGTGGAAGAGGGACGCCGGGGTGAAGATGAAGTGGAACGTGGGGTCAGTGGGCTCTGCTCCGGGATCACCTCCTGCTCATAGGTGAGGGACAGTGCTGGCTTCTGCTTGCCTGAGGAGAGAAACAACACAGCACTGAAGGGGTGAGTCATGGCTTGACCTCCCTCATGGGAAGACTCACCTTGAAAGGGCTCACACTGTGCCCATGGGTATGACTGCACAGACATAAAACACGTGCATGAACATGTGTCAGCCACGGGGTGCAGACCTCTGGCCACAGAACTGGACCCGAGCCAATTTCCAGTCAGCCAAACGTTTTTCTTTTCCAGTAAATGAAGCTCTGGGGCAGCTAGCTCTTTCAGTTGTAAAGTTACAGGTCCCCTCCCTGACGCTACATCACCCCTAGGTGAGATTCTTGGCTGCTCTGGCTCATACAAGCCCTCCCACCCAGCCCATCACCCAGAGAAGCCCCAGCATCACTGCCCCATGAAATCCCTCTCATAAGTACTCCAGGAAGTTCCCCTCTCAGTGCCCCAGGATCAGCCCAATGCCCTAGGCAGCATCCTCTGCTCTACGTGTCCCCCAGCCAAACACCCCAGAAGCCCTCAGTTCACCAGCCCAGACCAATCCATTGCCCAAGGGTCTCCCCACATTCATCAACTCATGACTACCCCCCTTCGCACCTTGGGAATCTGTTTCCTCCTCCTCTGCCTCTGGTTGTGTGTGGTGCAGCAGGACGGGCACACTGCTCGTGTCCTCTTCCAGCTCAGTGAGATGTCTCTGCAGGACTGGCTTGTGCCTCTTGATCCGCAAGCTGTACTGGCGTGCCAGCTGGTACACCCGAGTCTTGGTACGCTCACACAGCTCAGCCTCCCCAGCAGGTGAGAGCTGCAGGATGCGTGGGTGCAGCAGGGGGGGCTGGCCCAGCTCACTGGTGCCCAGCTCCTGTGCCAGCCTCTTCAGGTGGCAGACCATCCTGGGGGGTGCTGACCTCTCTGTGGGAGACCTGCTCTCAGGTGAAGGCACAGTGGACTCCTCTGTGATAGCACTCAGGTCATCATCCTCCAGGATGAGGAGAGGCTCACGCGTGCCCAGGCCATTTTCCTGGCTCCTACCCATGGGTCGCTCAGTTCCATCTGTGGTGGTGCCAGTGGCAGTGCCAGCCCTACCCACTGCCAACTGCTCCCTGTCCCACTCCTTCCAAGACTTGCCTTTCTGCTTATCCATCCCCTCCCAGACCTTGATCATCTCTGAGGGTGGCCTGAACTCCTCATCAGTGATGGGGGCTGGGCCACCTGCCTCAGGCTGGCCAAGGGGAGCTGCAGGGAGGCCAGAGAACACCCAGGCAGCTGTCCTGATGCTGGTGCCATCAGCCATGCTGCTGCCCAGTCTCCCATGGGCAGCATTAGCAGTATCCTGGCTGGCTGCTGCCCATGGCAGGCTGTCGATTCGGAAGACAGAGTTTTTGACCAGCCCCTTGGGGATGTAGGACAGGCTCTCCCGGCGCTTAATGCTGAAGCTGGCATCCTGGTGCTCGGCCTGGTCATAGTAGCTCTTGATCTTGTCCAGCAGGAGCCGGTCCTGTTTGGAAAGCATGGATTCTTTCCTCCGGCAAGAGGCTCGTTCAGGCTCCTGGAGGCTGGGTGAGGCAGCCCTGCTGCGGGCAGCACTGTGCAGCTGCTGGCCCTCTGCCGCCATCTCCAGAGGCAGGAAGCAGCTCTGGGCATCGCTGCTGCTGCCACACCGTTGCCCCTTCTCACTGCCCTCAAGACTCAGCATGCTGCTGCTGCGGCTAACCAGTCGGGGTGTGGGGATGCCTGCAGATGCCCTGCCCTCATCCAGTGCCAGGCTGCTACGCCGGGAGAAGCTGCTGACAAACCTCTCAGCAATGATGCTGGCCTGGTCCAGCACAGAGGGTGGGAGGATGCCCCTCGGGGGATGCAGGGCTGCATCTTCATTATCATCCTCCTCCTCACTACTCAGGGTTTTGAGCTCCTCTGCATTCTCTGAAGCGGCAGGGTCTGCATTGTTAGGATGCTGGTCCTTTTCCCCTTCTTTGTGCTGGGCTGGCAGCACCAGCTCTGGGGTGCAAGCCGACTCCAGGTCTGAGCAGGTCTGAGCCAGGCACTCTTCCTTAATAAGTGACACCTCCTGAGTTTCTTCATGCTCCATGTCAGTGGCAGCCTGGGGAGCAAGACAAAAAGATGGAGTGCATACAGGGGGCTGCTGCCATCAAGCAGCACCTCCTTTGCCCTAATCTCACCCCAAGAGGCAACTTTCAGAGTGACATCCCAGGTTATAAAGGAACTAGTACACAACAGTTATGTTTGACACAAGGGCTATGGAATGGCCTAACGTGACCAGTACCCCCGTATGGGCTCTGTGAGCCACGAGGCTGACTGCCCGCCATGGTTGACTTGCTGTCTGAACTCTGGACATCCCCACAGGAATGGCCAAACTTGTTCTGAATTCTCACTAATGTTGGGCTAAAACTTTTCTGCCACCTTCTCATTTACCTAAAATAGTCTTCCTCCGGAACAGAGAAAAATGGGATCTGGGTTTTGAAGGCACAGGAGAGCAGGCCAGCTACAGACACAAAAATTGGCAGCTCCCATGGCCTGGAAGGGAAGGGAGTGCTGGCGATTGTTACGGGAGGCATAAAGAGCCATGGCTTTTGGGTTGGCTTTTGGGTTCTCGCCTCAGCTTTGAGAGGGGGAGCGGGACTCAAAGGGGTCAAAGCAGCAGGGATTAGGGGTCAGAATGCCTGAGTTCTAGCATCAGTATCAGGAAAGCACTCCCTCCAGTAATTAGAGTAGTGGATAGAGTCAGGATGACAGCTTTTCCCCCAGCTTGGCTGTAATCTCACAGGTTTATCTTGCACCTCTATGCCTCAGCTTCCCTGTAAGCAATGCAGTGGGAATCAGACAGGAAGCTGTGATGAGAAAAGTTTTTGCAGAACCAGAATGTGCTACCTCCGACTGCCAATGCGCACAGGGAGCACCCTGGAAAGTGTTTCCAGCTCTGCCATGGGCTGCTGACAGGCACAGCAGGAAAGGAACATGGTGGTCCTGTTCTCTTGGATATTTGTGCTGGGAGCTCATGGGCACAAGGATGGTAAATGAAGAGCCCAGAGCAGCTGGAAAATCCTCAATTCAAGTCTGGCTCTGGGCATCTTCTGGGCAACAGGTCACTGGACTATCAGGACCCCTGGGCCCTGCCCTTATTCCACAGCCCTTTCCACCCTGTGGGTGTCTCAAAGGCCATTCTCACCATTGACAAACAGCCACCTCTGGGGCAGGCTGCGGGTCATGTGTACAGCCACGTTCCTCCAGTGGAACAGCCAAATGAGGCAGGCAGGCAGAATGATTCTAGTGCCCCAATACTGCACCTTGGCCACAATGCCAGGGCTCATCCCTTTCCTCTAGCGCAGGGGTTTCAAACATGCGACTGCAGGCCAGAGCCAGCCCATAAAGTTGCCCTATTCAGCTTGCCAAACTACTGGTGGGCCACCAGAAGGGGGGTGGGAATAGCCTACCCCAGAGCCTGAGGGCCCTGATGGGCATGGTAATCAGCAGCAGGAAAGTGAGCAAGGGCTGACACAGCCCCAGTTGCCATCCAGCCACTTCACCTGTCACCAGTGCCCCTGCTTCTAGAGGCTGGGCTGGGGACTACAGGGCTGCTCTGGGTAAAACCATGATGGTCCCAGCTCCAGGGAATTGGTGCTACTTGACCGCCAGTGGTCCTGATAAAGCCTATTTTGTTTATGTGCACAGGCACCTTTCCCCTGCTGAGGGCTGGGACTGCCAACAGCACCCACTCTGTGCCTGTGGGGGACAGTGCAGCCAGGGGGCAGAGGGAAGTGCAACACAGGACACACTGCCACAGGAGCACTGATGCAGCCTCCTAGCACAAGGTCTAGCCATTGCCTAAAGGGATTGCTCTCTGCCCTGAGGGCAGGTGCAAAAACAAGGCCTACTCAGCTTTGCTTACTCACCTCTGGGTCATCTAATACCCTCTCCATGCTGTGGTGCTTCTCACAGCTCCTGGGAGACTGGCTGGCAGTCCTCTTGCAACCCTTGGGTCCTGCTGGCATACAGTGTCCCTTGTCCTGAGCCAAAACAGAAGGAAGGCTTCACAGAGCTGGCCAGATGGGTGTGCCCAAACATGGGTATGACTCACCCAGGACAAAGGTGCCAGCCCCTGAACTCAAAAGACCAGGACAGCAGAGACACCAGGCAGCCCCTACGACCTCTCTAGGTCAGCATCTGCAGCTGCCAACCGCTCCACATGTCCAGCCTCCAGAGGCTCTGCAGCCCGAGCCTCCAGCAGACAACTGTCTTTTTAGAGGGGATGCGTTTTTTCTCCATACAGGGCCAGAGCTCTGAGGAAACCAGATAAGCCTCGCATCACAACAGACAGACCTGTGGAGAGGGGCATCCCCTTGAGTTCATACCCTGCACCATCCAGTTAATCTCTTCAGCCCCAACCCAGGAATCAGGTTAGGCTGGGAGGAAAATGGAAAGCACGCTGGTTATCATGCAGCCACTCCACCTTGGCTACAGCAGGCAGGGAAGGGTTAGGAACAGAGAGGGGCACAAGCTTTGCTCCAAAAGCCAACGGCCCTACAGCTGTGGTGACCAGCTTGCTCCAAAGCCAGGACCAAGGTTGGATCTTCACCCCTAAGCACAGGAGAGTGGTCTGGGCCTGGTGAATGGAAGGGAGGTTAGAGAGTGGCAACAGGATGGCAATTCCAAGCCATGCATCAGGGCAGCATGTAGAGAGAGGTTGAAGAGAGATGCTTCAAAAGGGAAAAGCAAAGTGTTGTCCTGAGAATGCCAGCAGTGCAGTGCTGCCAGCAGGCAGCTGGCCAAGTCCACTACCTGCTCCTCTCCCACTGGGCCCTCCTCCGCCTCAGGCCCTGCTTCCTTCTCGCTGCTGTCACTCCCTGACAGCTCCTCCAGGGAGTTCTTCCCAACAGCCTGCTCCTCCTCCTTCCCAGAGGCCTCTTCCTCTGTCTCCTCTGCATCCCTCTCAAGCTCAGCCTGTTGCTGTAGGCTGCTGGGGGGCTGCAAGGGCTCCCCAGTGTCCAGGAAGCCTCCATCACTGTCTGTATGCTGTTTGAAGTACAAACAAGCCCTTAGCTCCACCTCATCTGTGGGTTGCTAGAGCGCCTGGCAGGGTGGGGTTAGTAGCTGTGCTCGGGGTCCCAGCCCAATGGCTCCCACTCCCCAACACCCAAAACCATGTGTTGACTCCATACTCCTACAACAGGTAGGGGACAGCTGGAACACAAAGCAGGGCCAGAGCACAAGCATGTGTGCACATGTGCACAAGGACAGGTGGCATGCATGTGATGGGAGCATGGCATTTGAGGGTACTGGGGGCTGGAGTGTCACAGGCTCACAGGCCAAAGTTTCAAGGAAGGAGCCTTACAATGAGGTATGCCTGTTCCAGTGCCACCTAGAGGGAGAGGGGCCCCTTCAGACTGGCATCACAGAGACCTCTGTGCCCTCCCATAGTTCCCCGTCTACTCTTGGATCTCACCTTCAGTCCTGCTGTGCATCCCCAGCACATGGAAGAGAGGAGACAAGCCATTAGCAAAAGGATTGCTGGGCACAACAGCTACCCACCACACTGAGTTCCAGGACAAAGGAGGCAAGCCCCATCCCCTCCTCCAAAGAGCCCTTTCCCACTGCCTTCTTGTCCGCTGCCCCCTCAATTGTTACCAAGGAAGGGCTGCCAGCCCTGCAGTCGCCTGGCTCCTGGAACACCTTGCTCCCTATGGATGTCAGCAGGAGCCCCTGTGGAGGGGGACAACATATTGGGTGGGCAATGGCCCCTGCCTGGGAATGGAAATGCATCACTGGGGTCAGACAAGTTCATGGCACGTGTAGCTAGGGAAGCAAGGATGGGGGTGCATAAACATTGCTATCATCTGCTGTATGGATTATGCCAGATTTGTGCCAGCCTCCAGGAGTCAATAACCTTCAAAGGCTCCAAACCAAAGAGGGAAAGGGAGCTTTCTGGGTAGGTCAAGGGTGCCCATTCTCTAAGACTGGAAGAGATTGAGGGTGTCCTTGGCAGGAAGGGGGAGATGGGAGGGGTCGTCTAAGCTAGTTGCTCAGTGTGTGGCCCTGAAAGGTGACTGTGCTAAGATGAAAACATGCAGGAGGCAGCACTTCCCCTTGGACCCTCGGAACAGCTCTGCTGAGAGCTGAGGATGCTGCAAGCAGATCTTATCTGCCTCATCACTGTTGTAGCAGTACCCCCACTGTCTGCCTGCTGCACAGCAGGGGAGGGTGGGGAAGAGCACTGGCTATGGCCTCCCTGAAGGCTATGGGAACCCTAAGACCAGAGCTCATAACCTGACCTGTGGCAGTCCAGGAAAAGGAGAGTGCCCTTTCTCCACAGGCCTCAGGTGTGGGGAGTGGTGGGGAAGCCCCCCTTCAGCTGCCTAGATTCTTTGGCCTAGTTTAGGTCACAACTGTCTGCCACCAGCCAGCAAATCAGCCTAGTTGAAGATCACTGAAGCATGAACCAGGGACTGAGGGGAAGGGACACCCAACCTGTGGGGATTCCCATGGCTCCATGGCCAACAGAGATTCCCCAACCCAGGAAAGCAGAGCTGTAGTTGGTGTATCATCCCAAGGAACCAGCACACCCCCAAAGCACCAGAGGCACCTCAGATGGATCTGATCCCTTTTGTTCCACTGAGGGGGCAGAGTAGGCAAGTGACTTGACCTTAAAGCACTCAGCATGCCCCATATCCCCCAGTGCTGAGCATGTTGCTTGTGCTCAAGCCAGGCCTCAGAGGCTGAAGCCTTGGGACCAGGGGCTCAGTCCCACTCCACTGTGGCACTGACAGTGTCCTCACCCCCTGCTTTACCTGTGGCTAGTTAGGGTGCTCTTGGGGTTTTGAGGCACTGTGCTGAATAGTTATGAAATAGGGTTGCTTGTGAAGTTTTGAGAACAGGCTAGACAAACACGGGTCTAGGATGGTTCAATCAGGGATGATCCTGCCCTCAGCCTGCTTTGAAGAAGATGACCTCCTGAGGTCTCTCCCTATTTTTCTGATTCCTATGACTGCACAAAGGTGGGCTGGCCAACATGACAGGTGCAGCTTAGCAATGATGCCAGAGGCCCAAGGGTAGGTGGGAGAAGATGGGCATCTATACCCATCTCCCCCCACCTGCCCTTATGGTGTGCTGCTGGCTCCATTGGCCTGCACAAAAGGCCAGTGGAGCCAGCAGCACATGCTGGGCTCAGCTGTGTCTTAAACTATGATGGCCATACTGCAAAGCCCCAGCGGCAGCCCCCTAACTCTGCCATTTGCCTCTGTCCTCCCAGTGTGTAGGGCAGCGGTCTTACTTACCTTCAGCACTGAGTTGCTTGAGAATCTGTTTGGATGGCTCTGTATGAAGAAGAAAAGTGTTATCAACTGGGCTGCTGTGATCCAATCCCCAGGACCCCTGGCTGAGGACCCCACCTTCACCCCACAAAGTTCAGGAAACCAGCTTTCTCCCCAGCACACCGGCAGTCAGACACCAGAACAGAGCCCTTGAAGCAGCATCAAATGGCACTGAGCCCCAGAACATGCCCCCAGCATCAGCCATCTGCTCTTAGTAACAAACTACAGCTGTATCCATAGGTCAGCTCAGCCTGGGGATGCGTGTTAGCCAGACCATTCCCCACTGTGCAGCAGTGGATCAGTTTCACCCCCATGATCAACACTGAGCCCCAGACACTGCATGCAGTACTCCTGACATCCACACCCAATGATGCCCTGGGCCCCTGCTCGCACCAGACTTCCTGCGGCCAGTGCGCCCGGGCACCATGCAGCCCTGCGGTCCGTTGTACTGGGGGAGCTTCTCAGCACGGGAGCAGTAGTGGAAAGGTTCTAAGGATAGGACAGAGATCTATTAGAGCCTGGCATACGCTTTGGCCTCCCCATGGTGCAGTGATTACACACACCCTGTTTGCATGGCACTGGCAACAGAAGATGGAGTATGGCTTGCCTCACCATGTTTCAGGGCTGCTGACCTCATCCTGAGATCCTCTTGCAACCAGGCCCCAAACCTGTCTTGGCAGCTATAGGTCTGGCACCAGACTCCATGCAGTGTTCAGCACCTAGGACCCCAGGGCTTCAGAAAACCCAGAACCTGATGAAGCCCATGCTAGTGTGGAGATGGGAGGCAGGGCTGGGACTCTATAATGGTGCCACAGGTCAGAGGCAGAAGTTTATAGGGGTATGCAAGGATGGAGAGAAACTGGGGACCATTCTCTGGCATCCTATGCCAAGGAAGGGCAGGAGAATTTGCTTGGTGCTCCTGGGGCAGGGGACTTAATGAGACCCACAATTAATAGAAGTTCATGAAGTAGGGAGAGGGAGTAAAGTGCTAGCTTTAATTCAGGAAGTGCCTGTAAATGGAGTGGGGAGTAGTTACTCCCTATGGGCCCCAGTGCCCCCAGCACAGGACTGAAGGGCACCCAAAGTTGATAAGTGACAGGCAGAGCTGGGCGGGTCTTTCAACTGGACATGCGGTCATTCACCTGGCCCCAAAGAGTGCTGTGACAGAGCCTTGGACTTCACTTTGCTTGGGTACCCAGCAGGCTGAGCTCAGGCTGGTCAGAGGGGTTGGCTGGGGCCCTGCTGGGGGTGTTCATTCCCTTTTCTGCCAAAATGTGCACCTTATTTCTAACCTACAATCTTCTGGCCATGAACCCCCTCTGACAAAGCATATGCCCACATTTCCCACTTCAGAAAGTTCCATATACAAGATAATGGCCTTCCACTGCTATTCTTTCAGTTCAAGCAACACAAGTCTGTGAGGGGAAGTGAGAGGAGCCTAACTTGCTGATGACTTATGTGAGCAGTGATGGACTTCATAACCTGTCAATTTTCTTTGAAAACCAAAAAGAAGTGATGCCATAAAATGTAGGTTAACATATTTTAAGGAGGCAAAGTCAAGTACAGAAACATCTGGTTGAAAGTTGCCTGTGCAGCAAACTGCACTCCTTAGGGCATCTGCATTACAACATAGTCTTTGATGACATGATCACGCACTGATCCCTGCCCAAGATAGATGGGGATCAAAGGATGGAAGGGGGAAGGGCACAAGGGATTAATCTAAAGCCTCCATCCAGCTGTTGCTACTCATATCACTCCAGCTTTCAGCTGGGGTTTCTGTGCTCTTCCTCCCTCCCCCAGCTTCCAGTTCCTACCCCCACCCCAGCCTCTTAGAAGTTGGACAGCCATACCTGAAGCAAATGAAGCAAGAAATGACAGGGAGAGAAAGGATGGGTGTCACAGTTAACATAGTTGAACCTCAGCCTGGAGCACTGGATTTTATTCCTGCCTCTGCCACAGAGCTCCTCTATGATGCTGGGCAAATCACTTAATTCAGATTTTCCCCGTGTGATTGAAAACTGTGCACTCCTCATTTTACCCCTTGAGGTCTGAGCTGTAGAAGGGCTGAGCACACCTACCTGCAACTGACCCCAATGGGAGCTGGGCTGTGAACATACTGAGTGCTCTGATCAAGCACTGGACAGTATAGATTGGGCATCCAAAGTCAGTGGGCACATTTGACCACAGTCTCGTTGCACCATAGCTCCTTGCTAGTGAAATGGGATAGCACGACTACAAGCAGTGAAGTGGGAAAAATTAATTCCTGATGGCCTGGGAAGCACTCAGATGTGCCACCAAGAAGCACAGCAGGAAACTTAGGAGCAGGGGATGAATGGTAGGAGGTAAGAAAGGCAGAGGCTGTACACCACAGAACTACTGTATATGTGCAGCACCTCAAAAAAGCAAGGATGGGCAACGTGCGGTGTATGCTAGAGGCTATACAAAACGAGCTGAGCAGTACGGGATGGGCCTAGTGAACTTCCCTTCAAGTTAAATATTCTATGCACTGAGTAGGGCAGCATGTGACTCCATAGTCAAAGACTGTCTTATAATGCAGGCATATGATGGGCCAAACTGCACTTGCCCTGTGCCTCCACTGGCTCCAGAAAAGCCCCCCAGGACCTTTTCTCCTGGTCCCAGCCTCCCAGCTCCACACCTCTGCCATTTGCTCTTGCAGCAATCCAGAGAAAGCAATGGAGGCCCACAACATTCCAGACCAGGGGCTGGCTCTGTTCAGCCAAAACGAGGTGGGGAGGAACTGCTGCCCACAGAAATGTGCTTCAGGAAGCAAGCAGGCTCTGAGAGACGTATGGCCTGCATCTACAATCTGCTAGGGCAGAGGTTCCCGAACTGTGGTCCGCAGATCAGAGCTCCATCCAGGTTGTTTGCAGAAAGGTTGCGGAACAATTGAGAATATCTGTACTTGTAAGGTTAGACTACTGATATTAAAATATGAGTTGCGTGCTTTGATTTGTAGAACAAAAAAAAAGTTTATTAAGTGGTCCGCTGAGACCCTCAGCAATTTTCAAGTGGTCTGAGAAAAAAAAAAAGTTTGAGAACCACTGCGCTAGGGGAATTCAAGCCAAGTCCAGTCATGATTTGCCACATGGTGCCCCCTGTGGTATTAGTCATCAATCATAGCCACCCAGTCCTCCATCTGGACTGCTATGTCACAGGGAGAAGTCAAGTTCTCTTGCCTCCTAGTCAACCTGAGATTAGAGTGACTTGTCTGGAGCCCAAGCCCTAGCTTCTGCCACCATCTTGGTCCTATGGGCACAGCTCAACTAGACACACTCCTTTGCCTGCTCTGCTTTCACTGCAGGCTGCTGTGCTCACTCTTACAGTACCCCCACCCCCCATGTGCCACAGAGACACAGCACCCTTTCACATCAATTGCTGAAGGGTATGTGTGTCAGATACATAGCCATGGGGCTCAGAGGGCTGGCACCTAGGGAAGGGAGGAGTCCAGTGGGAACTTTCCCAGGCCGTGACCCATGAGGGTGCATCTGAACCGATTCCTCCAAACCATGGACACTACTGCTTCCTTGCCAGGACCCTCTTTCTTGGAGCTGCCTGGAGAAACTCAGGTGCCTAGGAGAGGGACACCAAACTGACCTGCTCTTTCCTTGCAGTACAGACAGGGACCAATCTCCCAAGGCCAGAGACAGTGCAGCCCAGAGCCTGCTGCAGGCTCCAACACCACCCACATGGCTGAACTGAAGGACAGCCAACTTCTGGAACTGCTCCTGCCCCTGCAGCTACCAGATGTAGTTCTGCATACACCAGTGATTTACTGGGCCAGCACAGTTTAGCCAGCCATATGGGTGAGAGTCAATAAGCATGGCATGCTGTTGGTGGCTTGTGGGGACTCCATAGATTGACGGGGGGAATGGGCACACTAACCCTATGACCAGCTGCACCTGTTCCACCACCCCTCTTCTCTTACCTGACTGGCGACGACCTGGCAGGTGCCGGATGTGCACTGGCACCTCATCCATGGGCTGGTTTGACCTGGCTTTCTTCAGCCCCTCTGGGCTGCATCTGTAGCGAGGTGGGTCTGAAGGGGCAGAGAAGAAGCACTTGCATGAGGCCCAGCTGAAGTCAGCCCCAGATGTGCTTCAAAACAGGCAACCTGGTGGGCCCAGATGTGCTCCAAAACACATAACTCAGCCATTATGGCCCTCTCTCAGTAGCTGCCCCATGCAGAGACATCACAACTGCTCTATGTGTGCAGAGCCAACCTCTCTGCTCAGAGATGGCTGTTGAAAGTTTCAATGGGCCAGGCATCAGACCCTACAGTGAACCCTTCTTGCATATGGGCAGGGAAGGATGGAGAGCCAGGACACCACATGCCCCAGCTCTCACTCTCAAGACCAGAGGGTGCTTTTCAGGAGTGAGGATTAAAACCCCAGGGCCCTTAGTGGTGGACAAATAGACAGGTGTACAGACAGCCAGCACTTACAGTAGGAGTCCATTTCCAAGATGGCTTCCTTGGCCTAGGAAGGAAGAAGAGCTCTTGGTTAGTGAACCATGGAGCAACATGCCAATGCCAGAGCACTGGGAGCTTGCAGAGGTGCTTCATCCCCCTTTCAGAAACCCCTGCCCCTGGGCCTGGGCCTCATCCCTGGCACACATCTCTGGCCACATAAAGCACTGTGGTCCCCAGCCTGGCACACTGAGGGTGGTGCATCAGGCCAACTCTGTAGTTTGAGGGGGGTGGGGATGCTGGCTGGGAGTACCAGTCCTCCTCACCTTCTGGGGAATTATGGCATGATGATTCTCCAGAATAAGCCTCTTGATGTGGTGGGTCCATACCCGCTTCTCCTCCACACTCCTGGCCTGAGGCAGAGACATTATGGATTACAAACACCATCAGCTTCCCTTTCCTTGCTCTGAACCCAGCCTAACTTTCCTGACCACTCTAGCCCAGCCCCTGAGCCCCCCTCTCACCCCAGCTTGCCCCATCCAGCTTCACCCCAGGCCTGACCAGCTGTTATGCACCTCCAATAACATCCTGTCTGGCCCTTGGACCTCTCTAAATTTTGCTGCCCAGGCCCTGTGACCGCCCTAGCCCTGCCCAGCCAGCCCCTCACATACCTGAAGGCTGTACTGCTGCTTGCTGTGTTTATAGTGAGTGACACTGAAACACAGCGAGTCTCGGGTGCTCTCAATCAGCATCAAGGAGGAACACTGGGGTGTGGGAGACAGAGGTGTCAGCATCAGGAAGCAGAGCCTCCTCCCTGGAGGCTAGTACAGGCACAGCCCCAAGGCTGCACCACCCAGGCAGCTATTCATTGGCACAGCACTGGGCAAGGCAGCCAGAGAGGTAACAGGGAGCAGCCAGAGCCTAGAGTAGATGGGCTGTGTCAAGAGATGGCTGAGAGCAGATGAAGCATGAGGGGAAGAGAGGCTAAAAGCTTCCCAAGGAACAAGTCTGCTGCTAGGGAACAGCTGCCCTGTTTGGGCCTGGGATTTCAGTCCCAGGCTAAGTATGCACTGCAGTGGCTAGCAGGTATTGTCACCAGGTGGCCAAACTACAAGTGAGGCTTTTCCTGTACCCAGAGACAGCCTGCTCTGATGGGAGGTAAAAGGGCATAGGGGGAAGGGGTAGGCAGTACAGTGGGTGGGGAGCCAGTGGGCAGAGACTCCTGTAGCTAGGCCCTAACCCACAAGTGAGCAACAGGACAGCCTGGCAAGAGAAGTCCCCAGACACATGCCCTCACTCCCTGACACTTGGGAGAGGGGGCCCCGAAACCCCCAACCATCCACCAAGCATCACAAGAGAGTGTGAGGCTGCTTGCAGCTGCAGCAAGGTACCGGGATGTGGCTCTTGTAGATAAAGTGGTCCCCACGCTTCTTGGTGATGAGCAGGGTCTTGTCAAAAAGGAAGAAGGCACGCTCGTTGCGGACCCGCTGAACGCGGAAGGTGCCCTCCAGCACCAGCTCCCCATACGTGGTCAGGTCTGGCCCCTTCCAGTTCAGCAGCAGAGACTGGATCTCCTGACCAGGCAAGAGTAACGGTGGGTATGAACACCTTGGTCTAGTTGCTCAGTTCACCCCAGCCATAGTGCTAGGGGGAACGCTAGGCCAGAAACTAGTCTAATGTACTTCAGGGACCCTTGCTGCCAGCCCCAACACAAAAGCCACTACCACATGTGGAAGAGTTAAGCCACCTTTTAGGAGCAGTAGTCTGCATTAACAGGGCTAGAGCCAAAGGTAGGCCAATACTGCTGACCCAGGCCCTGCTGCTACTGCTGCTTTTCCCCCAACCCCCTGCCCTCCGCAGTGCCACTGACCCGCACTGAATTGGTTCTGACATTCCCCACGCCAAACTGCCACCCAGCTCCAAACACTCCCTGTACAGAGTTGCCACCGAGATCTGACAGCTTAGTGGGCCATGTGGACCATAAGTTGCTGATCTCTGCACTACTGTCCTTCTGCTTCATTCCCTCCGCCCCCCAGGATTAGGAGCCTCTGTATCCCAAATCCCCATGTGCCTTCATAGCTCCCCACACCTTCCCCTGCTCTCAGTAACCTGCAGGCGCACGGCGTGTTCATGCTTGCGTTTCATGTCGTTGATGTACCAGGCCACGCAGGTCATGGTGTCAATAGCCTCCTCCACCACCTCGTAGCCCGACTCTGCCAAGTCAAAGTGCTTTGCAATCTCCTGAGGGCACAATGGAACATGAGGGCACACCCAGCCCCTCAGCTTCCCAGCAGCTCCCAGCGCCCTACTCAGCCAGCTCCATACCCAGGCCTGCTCCTGCAGCACGTGACCTACTCATACCCTCCCACCTGAGCCTTTAGTTCCCTGCTCCCCAGCCTTCCTCTCTAACAGATACTCATGGCCTGCCCTGACTCAGCCAGGGGGGATTACTTGGCTTGGGGCAGTGGGGGAGTGTGTAATGGGGATGCTCAAAGCGCAGGCCTCAGATGGGGTGCAGCATACTTGTCAATCCTGCAATCATAAGAAAGGAGGGCTGGAAGGGACCTCACAAAGTCATCTACTCCAGCTCCTTATTCAAGACAGGATCATTCCCGACTAAACCATCCAGCCAAGTCTCTTTTGAAAGTTTCTAAGCATGGAGATTCCACAACTTCTCTAGGTAGCCTGGTCCAATGCCTGACCACTCTCACGATCAGAAAGTTCCTCCTAATTTCCAACATAAATTTCCCCATGCTACAGCTTGAGGCCATTGTTCCTAGTCCTGTCCCTTACACAGGGAAAAGCCCAACTCCATCCTCTCTGTAATAACCTTACAGGTATTTGAAGACTGTTATCAAATCCTCCCTCAGTCTTCTCTTCTCCAAGCTAAGTAATCCTAGTTTATTCTGCTTTTCCTCATGTCTCGTCTCCCAGGCCCCTGCTCATTTTTGCTGTCCTGTGCTGGACTCTTTTCAAACTGTCGACATCCTTCTTGAAGTATGTAGCCCTGGATACAGTACTCCAGGTGAGGCCTCACCAGTGCTGAAAAGAGCATAAGAATCACTATCCTTGATCTGTAAAGTGACATTCCTGTTGATACAACCCAGAGTGCTGTTGGCTTTTTTGCAACATGAGGACACTCTTGGCTCATATTCAGTTTACACACTCATAGAAAATTAGGGTTCGAAGGGATCTGAGGAGGTCATCTAGTCCAACCATCTTGTCCTCAAAGCAGGACAAGCCCCAACCATACAAATCCAGCCAAGATTTTGTCTAGCCGGGTCTTAAAAACTTTCAAGAATGGAGATTCCGTGACCTCTCTGGGTGACTTGTTCCACTGTTTTATTACCCTCCTAGTGAAAAAGGTTTTCCTAATATCTAACTTAAACTTCCCTTGCCGCAACTCGAGACCACTGCTCCTTGTTCTGTTATCTGCCACCACTGAGAACAGTCCAGCTCCATCCTCTTTAGAACCACCCTACTGGTAGTTGAAGGCTGCTATTAAATCCCCGCTTAGTCTTCTCTTCTCCAAACTAAATAAGATTAGTTCCCTCAGCCTTTCCTCATGTGCGCCCCAGCACCCCAACCATTTTTGTCATCCTACATTGGACTCTTTTCCAATTTGCTCACAAATTGGCCCACCAATTTATAGTGGGGGGCCCAAAACTGGACACAGTGCTCCCGATGTGACCTCGCCAGTGCTGAATAGAGGGGAATAATCACTTCCTTTGACCTGCTGGCAACACACCTACTAATGCAGCTCAGTATGCCATTAGCCTTCTTTGCATCAAGGGCACACTGCTGGCTCATATTCAAGCTTATTGTCCACTGTAATCCCCAGGTCCTTTTCTGCAGAGCTGCTGCTTAGCCAGTCAGTCCCCAGCCTCCACAGGTGCATGGGATTGTTCTGTCCTAAGTGCAGAACTTTGCATTTCTCCTTATTAAAACCTCATAACATTTCTTTTGGCCCAATCATCCAATTTACCAATTTGTCCCCTTTGGGCAGGGGGCTGGACTCGATGATCTCCCGAGGTCCCTTCCAGCCCTAATGTCTATGAAATCTATGAATCCTAGCCATTACCTTCCAGTGTATCTACTACTCCCCCACACTTGGTAGCATTTGCAAACTTGCTGAGGTTGCACTCCATCCCATCTTCCAGGCTGTTGATGAAGATATTGAACAAAACCAGCCTCAGGACTGACCCCACTTGATATCAGCTGCCAACATCTAGTAATCAAACAAGCTATTGATTACTACCCTCTGAGCCCTGGTCCGCTAGTCTATCCAGGTCATCCTGGATCCTAAACCTGCCTTCTGAAGTGTCCAGAATTCTACTCAACTTGGTATTGTCTGTAAGTTTGCTAAGTGTGCACTCAATCCCATCATCCAAATCTTTAATGAAGATGTTGAACAATACCAGACCCAGGGCAGACCCTGAGTAACCCTGTTTGATACCTCCTCTCAAGTAGACATTGAGCCACTGAGGACTACTTACCAACCATGATGATCAAACCAGTTATATATCCATCTTATAGTATTTTTATCTAGTCTGTATTTCCTTAGCTTGTTGATGAGAATGTCATGGGATACTGTGTCAAAAGTCTTGCTAAAAGCAAGATATACCATCCCTACTGCTCTCCCCTCATCCACAGAGCCTGACACCATCACAGAAGGAATTCAGGTTGGTGAGGTATGACTTGTTTTTGGTGAATTCATGCTGACTGTTACTGATCTCACCTTGCTCTCCTCTAGATGCTTCATAATGGATTCCTTAAGAACCTGCTCTGAGAACTTTCCAACTAGAGAGGTCAGGCTGACTGGCTGGTAGTCCCTTAGATCCTCCCTCTTCGCCTTAAAGATGGGTACTATATTTGCCCTTTTCTAAATGGATGGAGGGGCCAGGAGGCAGCAGCACAGGGAAGATACCAGGCAAGCGTGGGCAAGAGCTGGGGTGGGGGTAGTGGACAGGGTGGTGGTGGTGGATGAGGCACCAATGCCAAGAAACTGTTGAGTGAAGACAATGGGGTGGGGGTGGGCAGAGGCTTTGCAGGGCCTAAGGAGAAGGAGGCACTGCTGCCTGGCTTACCTGGAGCAGCAGGTGGTACTTGAGAATCCTCTGGACAGGCTTGAGCAGGTAGGCTCCCAAGGGCAGGGCATGCTGTGTCTGCTCCTGGCACTCACGGAAGAATCTGACCTGTTGCTTGTTCTGCATGCATTCAGTCAGTGCCGCCACTGAGCTGCAAGGATGGGTACTGGGATGAGGGGGGATGGCTAGGTGCCATGGTGAGAAACACAGGGCACAAGCAAGGCTCAGCAGAACCCAGTGGCATCCAGTGATGACAGGTACATACGACATCCTAGGCTGCCAGGGAACAAGTACTTTCCTCCACCATCCTGGAGCACAGATGTGCCCCCAGGTTCTCCCATAGCCATGACACAGGACCTCCCATCTCAGATTAGACCCTGGGGGCAGCAGGCCCCAAATCTATACATGACCGCATGGGCAGCAGGGCAACATTACCTATGACCTCCAACTCAACTCAAGCTCTTGCTCCCAGACCCCCAGCCCTCAGGGAGCACCTGCTACAGGCCAGGGAGGGGACGAGGTTTTCCCCATAAGGCAGCCAGACCGTGTCCAACCCTGTGGCAGTAGAGAGTACCCACTCTGTGTCCACACTTACTTAGGGTAGTTGTTGCAGTACTGCGTGTAGATGTCAAAATCCTGGCTCTGCAAGAAGAATGAGAGGGAGTAAAGCCAAAGAAGGGAGCTCCCCACCACACTGTCTCCTGAGGTTCAGCCCCCTCACCTACAACCCATTCAGTGCCCCAGCCCATCCACCCTGCCACCATGAGGCACCCCATCCACCCTCCTCTCCTCCCTTTCCCACCCAACCCCTGGCATTTCTCCAGCCAACCCCATCCTGATGCTATGACCCCTTCTGCTACCCGGAGTCCTTGCCATCTGTCAAGGCTTCACTGCGTCAGCCATGTGAACTGGGAGGCCCTCTCCCATCATGACAACTGGCTTCAGTGTCAACCCTTAGCTTCTCAGCTCCCCCATGTAGCACCATGGTGCAATGTGCTACCAGGACATCCCCCAGGGAAGTCATCCATGCCCCACTTACCCTGTCTACAAAGCACCTGGCCACAGCTACTGGGTTGTTGTCACAGCTCTCTAGGTCGTGCAGCAGCTCACTGAGTGGAGAGTGCATTGGTTATGTCTGGGGCAGTACCTGAGCTGTGTTGCCCCCACAAAGTGAACAAAACCCACTAAGAACATACATGCTCAGGATAGGTAGGTACATGGGCTGGGCACATGCTGAAGGCATGCAAGAAAACCCCCAAACACACCATCCAACTGGCCAGTGGGGCATGCGGGATCCAGACATGGTACCCACCTGGGCAGGGCCTTCCAGAGCCAGCAGAGAATCAAAATAGAGCCAGGGTTATGAGACACCAGAGATGAAGTGGCCAGATACTCCCTGCCCCAGACCCCAGCAACTGGCTCTCACTGTGCCAGCCTCAGCAGCCCTTCACTGTGCCATGTTCCTGTCCCAAGCAACGCACAGTCTCTATAAACAGACTGGCCTTCACCCTTCCCTCAGGGCTTCCTGCCAAAAGGCTCTTAGCTGAGACAGCTTCAGTGTCAAGGGCAGGACCGATGATCACCCACAGAACTGTGGGGAGAGCCCAGGATTGGGTTACTAGGGGGCTGTGTATCAGGACTGGGGGGCCTAGCAGGGTTTGGGGGAGAGGCCAGGGGTGAGATATTTAGGGCTGCAGGGCAGGAGTCACAGGCACAGTCAAATCACCATGGCAGTAAAGGGAGGAAACTGGCTTGGTGCTGGCTCTCCTGCACCACAGGAATGCAGCAGCATTTCTCCCTCTAGAAGAGGGGCGAGAGGAGGGGCCCTGGCTCACCTGCTCAGCTCATAGATGTCTTCTATGTTCCCAAAGAGTGCGCTGACCTGGTCTGGCTGTAGCAGATCCTCCCGCACATCAATGATCTTGCCCAGGTAGCCCTGTAGGATGACCATGATCAGAGGCAGCACAGGCCAGCACCTCCCAAAGGAACTCAGGGCATATTGCAGGCAGTGCCAGGGGACTCCTTGCCCTCCTGGATTACAGCTGCTTCTGACTAGCAGGGAGCTCCACCCTCAGGGCCAGGCTAGTCAACTGGCAGCAGAACCATTCCCCATCCAGGCCAAAGCCTTCCTGTCCCCACCACTGCCCACGGGCAAAGCTGTGTTCTGTACCATTCCAACCCCTGGGTGGGTATTAGGCATCTGGACTTGGGCAGAGCTCCTAATCCTAATCAACATCAGCCCAGATTCACATAACATGCTGAGAACTACCCTTGCCCTAGAGAAGCCTGGGTGAGAAACACCACCCAGCACTAAGCCAAATCCCAGCCCCTGAGGCAGTATGAGGGACAGTCTCAAACAGCCATAGTGCAGTTTTCTCCCTCCTTAACTCTTCTTATTGATTAGCTGCTGGGAAACCAAAGACCCTAGGCATCCCCTGCATGGGAGAATGGAGCCCAGAAAAGTGGTAATCTGTGTCAAGCTAGACACTCCACTCCCAATACCAGCCCCTGTGGATGTCAGGAACAATGGGGCGCCTCCCAAAGCCATGCTGGGCCAACGTATATGTTGTACATAGGTATTGAAAAGCCCAGAATCCCAACCTGGGGAAGGCACTGCCCTGCCTAGCACTGGGGAGTGCTCACCTCCACAATGCTGCGCAGGTCCTGCACATACATGCGCTCTGACTCCACAATCTCCAGCACCACACGCTCCACATAGCTCAGCTCACGGCGGCCAGCAGTGGAGGCCTTGGAGCCATAGGGTGAGAGGGAGTGGGAGCCCTTCTGGCTCAGCCAGCCCCTTGGAGAAGCATTATTGTTACTGTTGTGCAGATGGCTGACCCGCAGAGCACACCCATCCCAAGCTGGTGCCCGGCGCCTCTCTTCCTTTTCCTCCATGGCGTGGCTGGCATGAGGTATCAGGTTCACCAGGTACTCCAAGGCATGCAACCCTGCAGAAGCAGGGACAGGCATCCTGTCATCTCTGCCAATGTTGTCACAGAAGGGGCACTGGACGACTGAGGAAGAGACAGAGGCACTGTGATTGGGAAGCACACAGCCCCAAAGACTCCCCGCTGCCAGCATCAGAGTCCAGGCTCATGGGACACCATATGGTCTCCCAGCCCAGAATAGGGTGAGCAAGGTGGGAGCTGCAATTGAGAGGGACAAACCCATGACATGGAAGTAGAAGCAAAATAGCAGGGCCTTGCCCTGGCATTCCTAGTTCACTTGCTGTGGCTAGGCTGTCAGTGATGCAGAGACCTCACGGCTCCCTGGGGTAGCAGCTGGCATGCATGTTGGAGAAAAAGAGACACTCTTAGTCTCCTGCTGGGCACACAAATCAGTGACCCCTCATGAACACTCTGGCATAGGTGGCATGCCCAGGGCTACTTGACAGGAAGTGGCAGAGATAGCTCTTAATCACAAAGTCATCCCTCTGGGAACACAAATACATACTTATATTCAAAAAGCTGTTGTCTCTTAAGCAGCAAGTGCACCTATTTCACCTCAGCAGCTCTGATGGGCAACAAAAAGGAGCCTTTGCTCAGTCCCTTAGCAGAGCAGAGCTGCTTCAGGTGGCTGAACATGAGGCCTGTGCTGTAGAGCCAGTGGTGAGTCAAGCTCAGGGAGATGTATGGCACTGAAAAGCCTTTGCTCAAGAGAAAGCCAGCAATGGCTGAGGATAGAGGGGCCTACGCCCACCTTGACACACATGCACCTTTCCTCTCCCCCACCTCATACACACACTTTCACCACTTCCCACCCCAAGTCAGAGAGATGGGAACCAGCCCACTTTCCCCTAGAAGGAGCTACCACTTGAGAGATAAGAAATGCCAGCCCCAAGGGTCAGAAATGCCCCAGCACTGGGGCCCAGGGTGGGCACATTTGACTATACCAATGAGGCTCACACTTTTGGCACTCTAGGTCAGATGAATGGCATGGGGTCAGTCCACGGGCCAGATTGAGCCCGTGTTGCACCCGTTCACCAGGATTGGACCCCGGGACCCTGTACCACCCCTGCTTGGCCAGACCCCAATTCTGGCCAGGCAGGGGTGGCGCAGAGTCCCAGGATGTGATACCCATGCTGTCTTTGCCCAGCCAGAATCAGGCTTTGGGACCACATCACACACACCCCGACCCCATGCCCTGGGATCAGGCCTTGCACCAGTCTGTATGCCCAATCTAGTGTACAGGGCCATGACTTCCAGGGCTCCCCACAGGATTTGTGGAGAGCCCTGGCAGCTGGATGACATGGCTCTGGGGTCTGGATTTGACTCTCAGACCCGGAGTTGAGCATCCATGTCCTATACCCATCACGAGAGCATCAGGCCTACAATGCTACTACAAAACAGGGTTCTCCCACCCCAATCTCCCCAGAAGGGGATGCTCCATTTTCAGGCTCAGGTAATTTGATTCCTCGCAGTGTTGCCACCCCCCAGCAGAGTTCCACATTTTTTGCAGCATACACAACCAGGAACACACCCTCCAGAATAGAGCAGGCGGGCATGTGGCTGCAGGTCTGTGCTGCTCCAGCTCAGGGGCATGGCCTCACTGATCCTTATACCTGCCCCAGTCACCGCTCCCTAGCACCATTCCTGCAACCTGCCTTCAGGGCTTCCAGCCAGGGGGACTCTTACCCCAGAGCCTGGAGATGCACGCTGAAAACCAACCCTTGCTGCCCTTTTCCTCCCAGATAAACATGCTGGTTGCAGACCAAGGCAGCTCAGCTTGTTCCAGCCCAGGCAGTGTGAGCTGGCACCACCGGCCTGGGAGGGAGCAGCCTGCAGGCAGCAGGGAGAGGCTTAGCGCTGCTGCGTCATCCCTGTACCTGGATCTGCTCTGTCACCCTCCCATGCACCCACACAAAGGAGCTGTGCCACACCCAGAGGGGAATTCTCTTCATAAGCTCAGCCCTGGATGCTGGGCTTCCTCTAGGCACCCTCAGCCTTTCCTGCCTTTACTCAAGTCCACAAAAGGGCCATCCCCACTTTTCTGTGCTACAGACATGTGCACAGCAGTCCTCAAATGCAACCAGCTCTGTGAGAGCCAGATAGCACAGCAGAGGGAGAGGGATCTTCAAGCCCTGGCTGCAGAGGTATGTCATGGAGAACGTGAGCTGCTCCAAACTGAGGGGGTCTTGGTTTGCAAGCTACCCCATGCTCTCACTGGGCTCAGGTACCCCCTCAGAGACACAAAGCCCAAGCAGCAAGGGCAGGATGGGAAACAGCAAAGCAAGACGGGTTGGGCTGCTTTTTAAATCCACCCTGGGTCCGAGCAACTTTCTGAGAAGACCCTGGATTTTTCTGGGCAGGTTGCACAGACCTATAGCTGTAATATCTGGCAAATGATTTTCAGGAGCGGAAGCATCCAGCTTGGTGCCTGGGGTTTTAGATCAGCACCTACATCATGCTGAATGTTATGTGGCCCTGTGGACACGACCCAGAAATCAGGGCCTCCCCATCACGCTAGCTGCCACAAAGCTTCAAGGGAGATCATCTCTCTCCCCACCCATTTTGCCAGACACTACCGAGCTGCAAAAGGTGCCCAGGGCCTCAACCCTCAGGAGCACCACACACACCTAAGTTCGCACAGGTCGCAGTTCGCTGCTGCATACATCAGTGTGATGCCACACAGAGCTGCACTGCCATGCATGAAGACAGCTTTAGAGCCGCCCCCCCGGGGAAGCTGGACACAACCCTCTATGAGGCCCAGAATTGACCCTGTGGGTCTTTGCTGCCCTACACTTACAGCTCCAGCGCAGCTGGAATGAGTGCGCCTTACAGGACTACCATAAGTAGAAAATACCTACAGGGCTCATGCAGAGCTTCACATATATGGTCCCTTTCATAGGGATGAACAGGTGCTTCCCACTCAACAGCCTGGGACAGCATTTTGCTGCAGCCTTCAAAATTGCTGGGCTTCACTGAAAAAGATGATAGCAAGCCAAGCCCTGGCAAACCGGTGCCTTTCCAGCCCCTACGAACCTCTCCTTGTATGGGCAAGGGCATCACATGCTCCCACTGGGCACGTTTTTGATGGAAAAGGGCTCCACTCAGGAAAGGACAGGCGAAGAATATTTAGCACACTCCTTTGAGTCCCAGACACCTTCTGGCGTTTCTGTGAGAATCTCAGCTCGCAATTATGGTTGAGGGCTCAGCACTTCTGTCAGAGCCAAAACGAGACCCAAAGGGTGACAGAACAAAAAAACCAAGCAGATCCTGGCAGCTATAGCAGACAGCGCTGGGGAGGTGGACCAGCCATTCCAAACACAGTAATTCTTCCTTCTGAACCAATTTCACGCTGCTCTAACAGGCAGAGGGAAGAGTCAGGACTTTCCTGCATTTCAAAGCTAGAGGGGCCATGACTTCACCCAGTCTGACATCCTGTAGAGGCTGGAGCAGCAAGCCTCAATCAGGGCCTGCCCCCTCTCTTCCCCCCAGCTCTGAAATAGAGCACATCCTTTAGAAAGGGATTCTGGCCCTGATCTGGAAAGACTCCAGCTAACGGGAAGTTCACCCTGCCAGCTGGATGACACCTCACCCCACTCCCCTCCCCAACCCCGTTTTGCCTCCTGCTACCTCCCAGCCTCCAGGTTTTACCCTGCCTGCCAGAAGAGGACTTAGGCAGGTACCTGGGGCCAAGGGACTGGTCATACTGGCTCTCAGGAAAGGCTTCTCCTGGAAAGCCTTCCCCTAGCATTCTTGTGCGCCAATGGAGGCAGCACGCCCTGGAGGGCTGAACCCTGGGCTTGAAGCCTGGAGACATGGGATGCGTTGTCAGTTCGGGCACTGCCTTGGAGAGTGACCTGGGGTAAGTACCTCTCTGCTCTCTATCCAGCATCCCCCTTACCCACCCACCATCTTTTTAAGTGGGCCAAGACCCAGAAGTGTCCCAGGGTCCATGGTTCTCATTCTTACCTTGTTTTCATCCAGGGACCTTCCTGCTGCCATGGCAATGGATGCTACAGAAACCCTTTGGTTCCCTGAAGCCTGCCCCTGGCTATGCTCACCTGGTCTGCCATCCCATAAAAGCCTTTTCAAGAAACCTTGAAACTAAGGGGGCTGCTGCCTCCACCAGAGCTCCATGGATTGGTTTGGGTGGCTGAAGAACAGAACAGGTATGTCTATGAGCCACATGACAGCCCTACAGGGGTCCACAGACAGCTAAGGCAGCAAGTGGGCGGAAGGTTGATCCAAATTTGGATTGTCCTGGATGGCTATAGCCCCCATAACTCCCAGCTAGTTCCAGGCACAGCACAGGATGAGTCCAGCCAGGATTTCCAGAGTCCATGGTGCTCAGTCATGCACCTTCTTCAGCTGAGGTGGGAGCAGAGACAGCCTAATCCAGAACAGGTATGCAGCCAATCTCTACTTCTGTTAGCATCCTCTGTGCTTGGGGAAAGGATAATCTGCTGTCCCCTAGCCACCCAGCAATCACACCTCCACGTACTCAAATGCAGCTCCCTCCATGAAGTGACGTAGCAAACAGTTCTTTGACAGGGTTAGCAAAGTGACCCAGTACTTTACCACATGGATTTCCAAGAGGAACCAGCCATAGCAGTATGTGCAGGGGGTGTGGGGAAGAGGGGAAAGGGTCTCCTGAGCCCAGGGCAGAGCAGCCAGTAGGTGCAAGGGGCAGGGGAGGGCAGGGGATTGGCACTGTGTATTCCTGTCTCTGAGCAATGAAGGTGAAGCAGCAGCTCCAAGAGCCATTGTAGCATGTCAAGGAAACCCAGGTCTACCTGCAAGCACTGACATTATCTCAGTGTTTCTTACTCATGTAGCTATAGGAAAAAAAAATAGCTGCCACAGGGAAGAAACCGGCCACGGAGATCTGTGCTCCCTGACAAATTCAGTTGGGTTGCATCCCAAAGACCAGCTGTTGACCTGAGTCCTGTCCACACACTAAACCTTCTTACTCAGACCTGTTGTCCCACAGGGCTTTGCAGGGCACAGCTAACACCAACACAACTCATCAGCTGCTTGGTACAGTGGAGGCACCTTTCCACAATTGCTCAACATGCCCACGAAGGACAAGGGAGTTCTCCCCTAAGCTGCTGGGGAGGAATGCCTAGCTCAGCTCAGACTAATACAGTGCCAGGTAGCACGGGACGCATTGCAACCAGGCATTCTGGGAATTACACCTGAGCATGTGTAGTCACGGCAGACCAGCAGCTCAAGGGTTACTTCACAATGCAGTTGTTCTCTTTTGAGCGAGGCTGAGTCAAGTTAATTCTGCCACCTCCAGATGCAGTTTAAAATGCAAATATGTCCCAGAGATGTGGCTCTGTCATCCCCAAGTGCTTTGCAACCATGGCTGCAGCTTTGCTGTGAAGTTGTTAGCAGTGAGATGTGACCACCTCTGGGGTGGAGTGCAACAGCTGTTTAAGCACAGAGCAACACCACAGAAGGAAAAGAAGAAGGAACAGAGGCAAGCAATTGAAAAGGATGCTCCAATTAGAACAGCAGGGAAGGTTATTTAGCAACTGACTGAGAGCTGCCTGCCATGGTAACAAAATGCTGTCTGTCAATATTAAGATCTACTGCATTAGCAAGCCAAGGGGTAGGAGGACTTGAGGAGGGAGAATAGCATTATCTGGGATTATGCCCATTGTGTATGAGAAGCAACAAGAGAGCCTGAGGGACTGTATTCACACCTCAGTGGGGCCTCAGTGAGTCCCAGCACCTGCAAACAGTGCCACACATTAAAAGATTACCCATGCATTAGGCTGCTGAACAAACACAATGGGAGAAGGGGGAACTGAGGCACAGACTGGAAAGGGACTCACCCCAGGCCACTGACAGGGCAGAGCTGAAGGAAAGCCTGGATCTGCAACCTTTGGAGTCTAGTGCCCCATCCTCTCATCTAGACTGTCACCTGCAACACAGGTCCAGAAAAGCCTTCACTGGTACAGCCTACCATAACCTGAGACATGTCCCATTTAAGTGCCAACCTCCTTAGTATGTTCTATATGGCCCCATCTCAGTCCTTGGGAGCTCTACGGGGAAGCTGTTTGGCAGGGAAACAGTTAACATAGTTAGCATACAGTGGGTCAGGAGGCGGCTTTGAACTCAAAGAGCAGCAGCCGCCTTCTGAAAACAAGTTTGATAAAAGTGTTATTCAGAAGCGAGTTCTGCTGGCCTGTCAGATTGTCTGCGTGCCTCAGCTTTGCACTCAGCACCCGCCGCTCAGGCCACTGCCCTGCAGGGTCTGGCTTAAAGCCCCTTAATAAAGGAGGAGGGTAGGGGCCTGATTTACAAGCAGTGCTGGGCATCTGACCTCTCAAGAAAAATACATCCACAGTGCAGTGCAATCCACATCTGGCCCAGGCCAGAGCATCCCCATTTCTTCCTCCCATGTCAGCCTATCTTGCTGTGGAGAACAGAAGAAGCAAACACAGACAGACAGCATCTGTTTGCCAGGCACACTGGCCCTGCCTGGAGACAGGTGCGGTTGCCTGCAAGGTACATTTGAGGCTTTGAACGTTTGTTCACCAGAGCTCCCCAAGGGATGATGAGGTCAAACGGTCATAAACTACTACAAGACGGTTTTAGGCTGGACATAAGGAAGAATTTCTTTACTGTCTGAGCCCCCAAGGTCTGGAACAGCCTGCCATGAGAGGTGGTTCAAGCACCTACACTGAACACCTTCAAGACACATTTGGATGCTTATCTTGCTGGGATCCTATGACCTCAGCTGACTTTCTGCCCTTTGGGCAGGGGACTGGACTCGATGATCTTCTGAGGTCCCTTCCAGCCCTAATGTCTATGAAATTTTTCTATTAAATTTATTGAGACCTCACTTGCAGTGGCTTTGTTTATTGGGTTTGCCCACAGAGAATGGGGCATAGTGTAGCTACATGAGGGTTGGAGCCCTCTTTCAACCAAGGGGCTGGGGCGAGATGTCTTATCCAGTCTCTGGCTCTATGATGCCCAGGTGCCAGTGGTGGAAGCACTGCAAGAGGACTCCACGCACTCAAGACTTTGCACTGCTCTGATCAGGGAGGGGACATTAGGCAGTGCCAGAGCTAGCCTAGACTTTTCAACATCATCCTCTGCAACAGGACTAGCTTCACTGAGGGAAAGAATACAGTGCCCACTGCCAAGTCCAGGCTAGCCACAGGTAGCCAGGCACTTAAAAGCCCCTGGGGAGCAAGACAGGTTCCTCAGCCGACCTGTGTCAGTAGCACAAAATCAGGATGCTTGCTCTCCCACCATTCCCCATTGCTACTGGGAGGCCAGGTACCTAAATGGGCTAGAAGGCTGTGTTCCCCTGTGTCTGGAAAGGGTATTCCAGGGCACAGCAGGCAGACAGTGCATTGCAGGGCAGGACTCCCAGATGCCAACTAGGCGCCTGTCAGCAGCACAAACTTTCCTTGCAGAAAAGAGCTCAGTTGGAAAAACCCAACCAGAGCATAAGACCATCAACCCAGAGTGCACAGTCTGGCCGGGCCACTCACACAGGCGCAGTGCAAAACCCTGAACAAGGAAGCAGAGTTCTGAGCACCTGGACTTGCTTCTTGGAAAGCAAGGAAGTCACAAACCCTCAGCCTGGGATTCCAGCCAGGCCTGCAGTAAATCAAGCGGGGCTGGAAATGAACAGAAACCAGAGAGCATTCAAACCAAAGCTAGTTCAGAGGCTGGCCTTGCAACGCACCTCTCCATGGTTGAATGAGTTGCCAGCATTCTGTGCTGCCTGCAGGTGCAGGGGCCTACCAGATTTCACACCCAGTGCTAAATTATGACAGGCATATGCTGCCAGAGAGTGGGTACAGGCCAAACAAAACTGGAGAGCAGAACAAGTCTGCTTGAAGGGGGAAGCTAACTTCAGGGCTGCCCATCCCCTTCTCCCCCCGGCTGGGCTGAGATATGGGTTTCTCCTTATAGATGTGAGGGGATTTGTGGCATAGCAGCCTTCGTAGCTCACCTGCAAATGCCACCTATGACGCCCACCCCTGGTCAGACCCTGCTGTCCCACTGGGATGTTCTAATCCCACTCGGCATGAGAGGATTAGGGATCTCAATACCACAGCTCCTGGAGGCTGGACAGAGAAGCTGTGAGATTCCAGCAACAGAGCTATCTGCTCCCAGCTCCAGCCCCAACCCCAACCCCTGAACATGGAGCAATCAAACACCCAGCAAGTACCTTTATCCTTTTATTCCACCCTGCCTTGGTCCCCTCCCCACTCCCACAGCAGGCACGTGGCAGGTAAAAGCCTCCAGACTTCTCTCTGCTATTTCCTCAATAATCAGATTAGATAAACACTAACACCAGGCTGCAACCTCAAAAGGACCTGAAGCTGAGAAATGCAGCTGGGTCCAGGAAGAACCACAGGAACTCCTGCTTGGGTCTGGCAGCCTTCCTCCCCCCACCTAATCAAAGGACAGCTCTTTCAAGATGCAGCGAAAGAGATTTCTGCTTCTTCCTACCCCATCTGAAAACTGTGTCAGGGATGGCTCCTGGCATGTAGTGGAATTGATCACTGTTCTTTTGAATAGTTTGGGAGCTCTCTAATGGGGATCATCATGTTCTGGTTAAACCAGGGATGCATTGAAACAGCCAGGGCTAACTTGGCCATCATGCCCGTGCAGCTAATGCAGTTCTTCAGTTTCCACTATGCCTGCTAGGTTGCTGTGTTGTTGTCATGTACAACAGCTTCCCAGGAATCTATTAAAAGCGAAAGTTGGCTCTCAGGACCACTTAGGTTGTATTTACTACTCTGTCACTGACTTTGGACATATCACTTTCATTTGCCTGGTTCCTTGGCTCCTCGGTCCACTGATGATGGCAAGGAGCTAACACAGTATCGTCACATAAATCCCTATAAGCAACAAGAAACCCTGAGGACTGTATTTATGCTTCAGTGGGCCCCAGCACCTGCAAACAGTGCCACACATTAAGATTTCTCCCAAGGGATCTTCTCTGACAAGGGATTTCTCCCAGTCTTTCAGGTAAGACCTGTAATAGCTCAGTCCAAAACCACCTAGGAATCAAGTTGAGTGGCACAGAGCCAGCTCATTATTACTGGGCCCATTATTAAAGGTGGAATACTTTTGGAACTGGCCAATACAAACCCAACCAAAAATGTTCCAAGATCCCAAAATGCCCATGGGAGGCAGGTGCCCAACTCTCCTTTGATATTCACAGCCCATGCTGTGCTGGTTATAGCTACCAGTCCTGAGCACTGTGGAGCCTGGAGCCTGCAGCTTTGGTGGATGACACAGGCTCACCTTCAGCCAGAGAAGCACTTTCATGTCAGCATCTGCAAGCATCAAAGCCTAGTACTTAACAGAGTGGGACACCCTCAACAGTGAAGGAGGGGGTTCCCGGTGCTGTCCAGAGCAGGGCTGGGCATGCTGTTCCCACACTATCACACTGATACTGGGCACCTGGTTGCATCCAGGACCTGAAGACGATCAGAGGCAGGGGAACAGAGGTAGCATCAGAGCCATCCCTGGAAGGGGGCAAATCGGGGCAACCACATTGGGCCCCCTGGACAGTGCCATATAGGCCCTGTGGAGGGTGCCACCACTCTGCGTGGCTGCCATGCGCTGCTGGCTTCTTGCTCCAGCCGCTCGCCCTTCCCCCCGAGGCTGATATGCCCCAGGCCCCACACACCCCTAGGGATGGCTCTGGATATCATGCTGTTTCTGTGGCCATGGCAGTGCCTAGCACCAGGCAGATGGAGAGGCAAGGCAACCCTAGCTCTGGAGCCATCTTCCAGTCAGTGGCATAGGCCCAGGCACTCTTGTTCCCTACGTTCACCTAGAAGGATAGGAAGAGAATAAAGACTGAGAAAAGCCAACACTGGCACTTGCTGCAGGACTTCAGGCAACAGGATGAGACATCACCAGACATGTCCAAGAACTGTCTGCCCTTACAGCTGGGGCTGATGCAACTGTCTCCCTGAGGAGAGAAAGAGGTACCCTGTTAAAGGATGCTGTAGCCCTCTCAGAAGAGCTGACTGCACCCAAACTGGACAGTATCCCCATCTCCACCACTAGCACTCTCACCAGAGCCACTGAGCAGGGCTAATGTAAAACAATGCTTGGGGCTGGTCCTGTTACCCAGCCCTTCTTCAATGTCACTGGAAGAGGGCACCAGGTTCTCTTAGGCACTTACAGTAGCCTCCAGGCCACGATATTTTCATTATAAATAGGCATCACAGCCACCTGAGTTACAGAAGTGCCCTAAGATCATCTGAGACCAGTGTCCGATTGCACAGATGTAGGATATGACACATAATCAACCACCTAAACAAAGTGTAAGAGGGGAAACAACATGCACAAAGTCACTCAGCAGGGCAGCCAGAAAGCTGGAACTCTGCCTAGGTCTCCTGGCTCTAATCAAGTGTCCTGCTCACTAGATCCAGCTACCTCTAAGGCACCCATGCATTACTTGTTGCATGCCACAGAGCAACCTAAGCTAACTGGTAGGGACCAAAGCCACACAGGGTGGCAGGGGATCCCAAAACTTGTATGCTCTACATGCCAATTGTGTGTGGAGATGGTGCAGAGTTGTGCCAGCAGTGAACTAATCTACAGGTCCCAGGGGCAGTAAAGGAGTTTCCCATAGAGAGGCTAGCCTTTAGGCATGGCTGGTATTTTTTGTGAGATGGTTGTTAACAGGGTCAGGGTGAGCTCAAGGGATTCATCCAGCACAAGAATGCTGAGGCCTCAGGGAGGGACTGGTGTGACCAGCTGGGGATCTTGCATCTGTGTCTCCCAGCTGTGGAAGCTAATTCATTGCTACAGCTGGGCTAGAAAAAAATATGTGCCCGGGCACGTCTCAGGGCACTAAAGAGCCCAAGCCCAAGCCCCAGCCCCAGCTCCAGCCCACACCTGTGTAGAACTGCACAAAACTACAGTGCTGCTGTTAGGCTCTGCAGCTCAAGGGGCTGGTACCCAATCCAGCCTTCCTAGGGACTCATACTAAGTGCCCCAGAACCAGGAGAAGGTGCCAGCTCCTTGTTGGCCACTTCTGTCTGGACAAGTCACTCAAGATCACGAGAATGTATGCACAGTTCCATGGGGGTAATGGGAGCTGGGTAGGGACCCACGGGGTATATGGGCAGAGACAGAAAATGGGCCCAGCACAGCGGAGGAGAGCAGGAGCAGGCCCAGCCCTGGGCTCTCCCGCCCACAGGAAGGAATGGGAGAGTGTCCTATCCAGTCAGCCTCCTCACATTCCTGCACAGGAAACTCTGAACAAGGCAGTGTTGAAGGTACTTTCCCATGGCTCTCCACGGGCTGGGAGGAAGGGGAGGGGAGAGGTAGCAAGCATGTGGGAAAGCAGCTGGCTGCAGCCCAGGCAGGAAGCAGGGGGTCTGGAATGAGAGGGGGAGCAGGAGCTGGAGGCTGCCAGCTCTGTGGCCCGCCCTCCTGCTTGGCAAGTGCCAGGTAACTTGGGGACTCAGCTCATGCTGTGGGTGCAGACACACATCAAGCACTTGCAAGGGAAAAACTAGCTTGGAGCCATCTGTGGAAAGGCTTGCAGGAGGAAGCCCTAGCCAAAAGGCAGAGCTAGGCTGGGAGGGAAGGCTACTCAGTCCCCAGGCAGATAATTGGGCTCTGACTACAAACAAAACCTCTAGTAGCACCCAGCCCTACAGCAGCGGGGCCGAGAAAAAAAAAAATCCCACAAATCCCTCTCCCTCTTGCCTCCTCCTCCCTCCAAGAGGCACACAGGGCCAAGCCTGGCCCAGATTTCTTGCCAAGATCAGCCCCCCTAAAACACCAGGGAGGCTCAGGGCAAGAGCTGCCAGTCCCTTCCTACAAACACAGCTCCTGTTGCACATGCCGAGTCCTGCTGGAAACTCCAGCCTCAGTGACAACTCCACCACCATATGATTTCCTCGGCCCAGTGACAGTCTCCAGTATGGGCAGGATCGGACTCTGCCTGTGGGGTAGACTGGCCCATCTGACTGATGGCACCCGAGTCAGCTGACTCTCCCACAGCCCTATCTGATCTGTAGTGTAATGGGGGAAAAAATCAGGAAACCCTTAGCTTAACTCTTGGAGTTTCTAGGAGACTGAAATGTGCCGTAGGAGCTAACTGGTAGGAGACAGGTGCCCACTCCAGGTCCTGGGAAAACAGAGGATGGCTGAAACATGGAGGCTGCCACCATGACTTGAGCTCCAACACATGGGGCACAGCCAGCAGCTGGCTGCAAGATTCCAGCTGCCACAAAGCTAACCTGCATTAGGCTACAGTGCAACAGCAATGCCTCAGTCCTGGCCAGCACACCGGGGCAGGCTCAGCTCCATCACATGGGGCACTGCCTAGTTGTACAACACTACAGCCCAACAGGCCCAGGCACCAGAAACCACCAAGTCAAGAACCCACCCTGAGCAAGACAGTGTGTAGGAACCACAGGCTTCCGCCAGACCATGGCATGTCCAAGTTGCCCGGGATCGGATGTCAGTAAGCTAGAACCCAGTTGTACGAGGAGCCTCCCAGTGACAGTGCAGATGATGCCAGGGAAGCAGTGCTCCTGGATGGGAGACAGCAGGGGATCCCAGCCTCTCCCCATTTGATGCACAATGCTCAGATCCCAGTGGGGAATCTAGGGAGTGTCCGACACGCATCTCCATGGAACTTATGCTGGGGAGGAATGAGCTGCCCTGTTCCAAGGCCCTGATATACTCCAAGCAGTTAGCATCTCTAAGCTGGGGCCTGCAGCAACTGAGCCTCTCCCCACACGTCTCACTGCCCAAAAAAACACTGATAACTCTAAAGCCACATCTAGCTGATGCCGTAGCTGACCTAATCTTCAAGCTCTAGGCCCAGGATGAGTTTTGCCACCAGGTAGTCTGCACCTCAGGCTCCCTCCAAAACTACTGGGAGCAGAGGTAAAAGTCCACAGGCCCCCCCAGAAGGGCACTGTCCCCAAGAGCACAGCTGCCCCCTTCAACGCTACCATGGCACAAGAGGGGCAAGAGAGCTCCTGGCAGGAGACGCGCACAGAAACAGAGCCCAGCCTGCGGATGCCACGCAGCGTGGGGGCACCCAGGGTTGTGGCAGCCAGCTCTGTTGCCAGGTTAGGGCTTCCCAGGACGTCATCAGCGGCAGGAGATGCAAGTGCCCCACCAGCCCCGTCCTGGCCGCCGCCCGCCCAGCGCCCCAGACCCGCGGCTTCCACACGGCGGGAGCCCCGCGGCCCGGCCCGCCCGCCTCTCCCGAGCGCGGCCCGGCCGGGGCACTCTGCAGGACCTGGCGCCGCGGCGGGAGCGGGTGCAGCCGGGCGAGGCAGAGGGGCTGCGCCCGGCCCCATCCCGCGTGGGCCGCCACGGCCGCCGCCGCCGCACCCCCGACGAGGCGGCCGCGTCCCTGCCCGGCGCGGGCAGGAAGTTACTCCCGGCGGGCAGGGGCGCGGCGTCCTTGGCTGCCGCCGGGAAGAAGGCACAACTGGCCCCGGTCCCGCATCTCCCCCCCGCGCGGACTCACCGGGCCAGGAGCGGCGGCGCCAGCAGCCCCGACGCGCAGCTCAGCGCCCGGCAGGAAGTGGGGCGTGGGGCGCCGGGCCGGGCGGGCGGGCCCGGGGAGGTGGAGACTCGGGGCCGAGGGCCGGCTCGCTGGAGGCTAATGATTAACGCGAGCCGCCCCGCGACCCCGTCGGCTCACTCCCTTCCCCCGCAGCGGCGGGGTGGGGCGGGCCTTTCCCTTCCCTTCCCACACGCGGTCCCGTGGGGCGGAGGTGGATGGCGCTGCCCCCTCGCCCTGCCCTGCCCTGTAGAGCCCGCTTGCTCTGGGGCCCTGCCAGCCGGGGCCTGCAGTGGGCAGCCCGCAGTGCCGCTGGCACGGCACAGACTCCCTGTGCCTGCCCCCACCCGGCGGCCATCGCAGAGGACAGTCCGGTTGTCCTCTAGTGACACGAACCCCAACGCCTTTATGTCCTCTGGTTTTCTCGTGGAGAAGATAGAGGAGGAGGGCAGGGGCCTGATTTACAAGCGGTGCTCTGCATCTGCCCTCTCAAGAAAAGTACATCCACAGTGCAGTGCCTAGGCCAGTGCATCCCTGTTTCTTCCTCCCATGTCAGCCTATCTGTTGGAAACAAACACAGACTGCACATTTGCCAGGCACTCTGGCCCTGCCTGGAGACAGGTGCAGTTGCCCGCAAGGGACATTTGGGGCCTTAGTGAGACCTCACTTGCAGTGGCTGTGTTTATTGGGTTTGCCTGGGGCACAGTGCAGTTACATGAGGGTTGGAGCCCTCTCTCAACCAAGGGGCTGGGGCAAGATGTGTTATCCAGTCTCTGGCTCCATGGTGCTCAGTGTCAGTGGTGGAAGCACTGCAAGGGGTCTCCATATGCTCGGACTGTGCACAGCTCTGATCAGGGAGGGGACATCTCTTGAAGAGAAAAATAGAGGACATCAAGGCGCCGCATCGGGTTTCCTATTAACAGAGGACAGAGTAGCAGAAAACCAAAATGCCCCCTATGATGGCCACCCTACTTGGGGCTCAGCTATCATAGCCCTGCCTGCTTGTCGAGGAAGGCTGTCCAGCTGGGTGAAGGCAAACTGATTTCAGTGCCGAAGGAAGAGGCTCAGAAAGGGCCTTAACCCCTGGGATGGGGTCATAGTAAATGCAAGTCTGGCTGGAGAGTGGCTGTCTACACTCCAGAGACCACCCCCCAGGTCCCTCCCAGTGCCTGCACCAGAAGAGAGGGCTAGGTGCAGCACTTTAGGGAGAAAGGCCAATCTGACCCCTGCACAGCACAGAATGGGCCTTTTGGGCAGCAAACCTAAGTATCTACAAAGGAAGGTGTTCTGTGCCTGGCTTTTAAATGTGTATTCATTTGTCTCGATGTAAAAAAAAAATCTCAGATATACTGAGTATGTCATGTCTGATCTTCCCTGAGGACTTGGCAAGATAGACTGTGAGCCTTTCTTCATTCAAAGAAGGGCGACGAAACTTTAACAAGATTTTTCTTTCTCCCAAGGGTGCCTGGGGCCTTTCAGTTAGCTACATGTTACCAAAGAAGCTCCAGAGTTTGAAACTGCATGAAAAATCACTCTCCTGTCTTCAGTTAATTGGCTTCCCACGTGCTGGAGGTCTCCTGTTACAAACAGGCCCCATTTTTCTAGTGTTAACATAAATCAGCTACACACTTTTATATTTAGAAAGCAAACCAATGTATAGGCTGTCTTCATGGTTCTTCAAAGATAAACTGGCAGACAATTTGTTCCCTCCAGGTCCCCTTCAAGTGTTTTTTCCAAGATTCGGCAGTGGGTAGGTGCCTCTGGCTGAAAGAAGGAACAGGTTTAGATTGGCAGAAGACATCAGTATCCCTAGGTGTCCCTGAGCTCAACAGAAAATTTCCCCCAGTCCTCAAGCACAACAGGATCTGCTGACTGTTCAATGGTTTTGAAAATCTGACCCAAGGGGTGCTGACTGCGCCCTACTCTCTAACCAGGGGGAGTAGAAGACCAAGACAGGAAATTTCTGATTCTCAGAGTCCGTAGGGCCCAGGCCAGAATTATGGTCAGAGTGCATTGCAACCCCAGTGACCTGGAGAAGGCATGGCCATGTGGTACTGCATTATCTGCCATCTGTTTCCCCCAGAGCCTATAAAGTGAGGAGGTGAGATGGCACTGCATTAGGGCAGAGGTTGATAATGTACAGCCCATGGGCCAGATCCAGCCTGCCAAGCTTTTTTAACCAGCCTGCTGAGCTGTGGGACTCAGCAGACTTCAAGAAGCATCCTGAAGCACAGTTAACTTTTGGACATCTGAGGGAGCTGTGGCAGTGGCGTGGTCCATTCTGCACCATGTGTTGGGCAGCAGCTGCATTGGTAGGGACTAGGACAGAGGCTCCAGCATGTTCCTGACCATCCTGCTGTGTGGTACAAAACAGCTTTGGGATGCATAGAGGAACTGCAGCTGCAGCTGAATTATCCATTCTGCCCTGCACACTGGCTGGTCAAGGACACGCTGGCACCTCTATCACAGACCCTACTGCTGCAGCTACTGCCTAGCATGTGATGCAGAACAGAACGTGCAACCACTGTGGCTGCTTCACACATCCACAAGTGTGATGCTTTGGGATGCTCCACACAGTCTGACAGGTCTTGGAGCTTGGCAGGCCACATGCTAGAAGAAGGAACAACACCAGGGACTGAAGCAGGGGCTCCAGCATGTCCCTGATCAGACAGGGACTAGCAGAGCAGTCAGGTAATGATCTGTGTAGGGCTGTATTTGCTGTTGCAGCTGGTAGGAACACTTTGCAAGTAGGAACCTTTTGCTCAGTTTTCGGGTGCAGGGGGGACTTGCCTTCAATCAGTGTGTTAGCAAGGGCTGCCTGGCTCCAGCTCCCCTTTACTGCAAAAGGGCAAGGACTGTCTCTCCTTAAGGAAATGACTTTCAAGCATAGCGCCATGGCACCCTGGGGTGCCTTAAGATCCTCTCAAGGGTGCCATAGGGTGTCATATAATATTTGCACTATTAGGTATGCAAACATGCTTCACAAGATAAACCGAGAGATTTCAAATAGGAATCCCTAGTGTTGAAAACATTTTGACCTATTATAATCTTTCTGAGTTCTTTGCAACAGAAGAATTGCTCTATTATTTTTCTGTAGTCAAATAATGAGTGAAAGCTAAGAGCTGGCATGTTCTGAGGTGTGCCTTGAGTCTAATGAGGTCAAGAATCTCTCTCCTAGGGCTTGCAGGACTACAGGGGTTGCTCTGGTGGATGCTCCATGAGTCTTTACCACTGCTGAGAAACTGCAAGGAGCTAGGGTGAGGCCAGTATTCTTGCACATGGGCTTTGTGAAGGAACTGCCCACTGTCACATTGCTGTTGAAAATCAATCCCATAATAAATTATACACTCCACCCTCACCATGACTGAGGTGTGTTAACTTGGCCCTCTATTACTGAAAGGTTGCTGACCTCTGGACTAAGGTATCCTGTGTCTCTAGGGCCAGTAGGAGGCAGACTGGGGGCATAGTGTGACATCACTGTGCAAAGGCCAGCAATGGGTGTCTGGTATCTGCACTTGAGATTTGCTCATGCCACAGATTTGGCAACTCCCTGGAATACAGGGCTTTCCTCTGCTTCTTCCCGAGACTCAGCCCCTGCATCACCCTGGAGGTGAGGCAAGGTGGTCAAGGCTGGTGAGCACCTCTTCCCTCTTTTCTGCTTTCTCCAGTGTGTTACACTGGTTATGTCTAAGTCATTGTGGCTTGGTCAGCAGTGTCACTGCAGCTCACTCCTGCATGAGCACTTTGGTTCAATCTCTCCCAGCTAGCCATTCCCCAGTGAGGATGCCCTGCCTCACAGACCTGTCAGCATCACCTAGAGCCTTCCTTGCTGCACCAGCCCTGCTTGGTTTACCAGGATAGGTGAGCTGGGTTGTGAGCAAGCTCACTCCCTCCTTTAGAACTAGGACTTGAGTTGTTCCCTGTCATGAATGAGGAGAAGCACAATCAATTTATATTTACTCTTGTTCCTGCTGTGCTGCTGTCACCTCAGCCTACTCATGGTATCAGGACTCTGTCTGAACGCCCTAATGTATAGTGATCTGTAGGCAGCAAGATCTAGGGGACAGAGCTCTGGACCAGGGCTCAGAAGACCTGAGTTCTATCCTGGCTCTGCCCAATCTCTGCTAGGGAACCTTGGGCAAATCACTGCTCCACTGTGTGCCTCAGTTTCCCCAGTGATGGGATGATGGCAAACATTATTTAGCAGGAGAGAAGCCAAGCACATTAGCTGAATGCTTTGAGTTCCCTCGGGTCAGAAAAGCAGAAAAGTCTAATAAGTCTGAAGAACTGTCCTGCAAAAATAACCCAGGTGGCTGGGTTCAGTTCCAGGTTCTTGAGACAAGTGTGTCCTAGTCATCAAGGAACTGCTTTCTCCAAACCTCCCCTGATCCTTTTTCTCGTAGCCACTTTGCTGGCTCCTATTCCCCCACTCAGGTTCTTGCAACCCACCCTCTCCAGCTTTCCTTCCCCCTACTCTGTCATCCCAGTCAGGCAACCTTTCCATTCTGTTTCATATGGGGCACTTGCAGGGGACACACCAAGAGCAAGTGAGAGGCTGTGGATAGAGCATGTTCAGTGAGTTTTGGAGGTATGGGGAGAAGCTGGAGGGCAGGCAGAGCTTGGTCAGTTACTAAGAGCTGGGAGAGGATGACGAATTCTCAGTGTGGACAGACTCGCAGTCATCTGACATGTCCAAGTATAACCAGTCTCTACTGAGAACATGATCTGAGGTTTTCCAGGGCTGATGGCTCCTAATTTGGCCAGTTGTAGGTAAATGTTTACAGGGAACACATGATGTACATCCCTGACCCAGCCAGCTGCTCTTCCCTGTAGCAGCTGCAGGGATGGAGGGGTGGAGGTAGGTAGAGGGATGTAGTCACACCTTGTTCAGCATCAGGGAGCTTTCTGTTTAAATTGGTACAGTCAACTGACTTCATGGTTCACTATAATTTCCCTGATTCCTGATGGTTGCTCTTACTGCACAAGTGAATGGTCTTGGTGTTTCGATAATCAACCTATCCTTTGCTTGGCAATTTTGTTGTGTTAGCTTCTCCTGTTCTCCCATCTCCAATTTCACAGGCCTGCAGATCTTTTCAAAATCCTAGATCTATCTGTGGAGTCCAATGTTCAGCAGCAGCTACAGTTTCAGGTTTTGTCTGAGCAGCTACGAGATGATGACAGCTCATCTATGAAAATGTTAAGACTGTAGCTTTTGCCTGAGCTGGGAAGGGAAGGTGGGTGAGCTTCATGGTTCTATCCCTGCTGTAAGCAGCCATAATTCTGGAAAAATCTTTTTTCTTCATTCTGCCTGCTTGTGAACCTGAGCAGATCCATGGTTTTGGAATGCAGTGGGAAGTCAGGGGTAGAAAGCCATGAGGATGGAAATTGGCCAAAGAGGAAGCAGTGGGGGCTGGACCAAGTGGGGCATCCTAGAGTGTGGAAGGCCCCCATAGAGAGTAGGGGAGAGGTGTCCAGGTCATGGGGACAGGAAAAAGTCTATGGGGAAAAGGCTATATCCAGAGATTTGCTTCCCCTGCCCCCCTCCCCACACTTGAGTCTCCACTCTCCCTCTCCACTGAGTGCCTGCCTGCTCCATCCTAGTGCCCCACGGCTCTAGGCAGGCACCTGCGTACACTAGAATGGTGCCATTCTATGGGCAGACAGAGCGCTTTGTGCTGGGCCTTCGCCTTCCCTGCTCAAAGGGAGGATTGTTCAGGGCCCACATCACCCCCTCCACCCCCATGTGCAGGGCCTGGAGTGTGGAGTTCAGCGCGTGCCCAGCTCCCAGCTGCTGTGAGAGCTGATGCTAATACAGTGCCCACATTGCAGGGCAGAGCCCACTTGCTGCAAGGGTCTCTGGTACAGGGCCTGGAACATGGACTTCAGCATGTGCTCAGCTCCCTGCAACTGGGAGAGCTGGTGCCAGTGCAGTGCCCACACTGTAGGGCAGAGCCCACTTTCTGCAAGAGTCTCTGGGACAGGGTAATGCTGGCAAGGAGAGGCATCAGAGGTGGGCACTAGGCTCTAGGGACTCCCCTACCAGGGCACTGTGCTGCAAGGATCTATGTTAGGATGGACCTGGCACAGGGGTGTGGGCTTGATAGTTGAGGGCACCAGGGCTGGTACAGGACAAATAGCATTGGAGGGCTGGGGTCTGAATGGTGCTTGTTCCTGGTGCTCAAGAGCAGAGTCCATGACAAGGGGGACAATAAATGGGCCCTGCTGGGCAATGTAGTACCCTGGGCACATACTGTAAGCAGCCATTGATGGGGTGAAGGTGGATCTGTGATCTCTGTAGCTTTAGGAGAAAGAAGGGCCAGTGTAGGGGGGCTGCTCTTGTATGTGCCTCCTGGGGGTGGGCTGGAGGCATCCAGAGTGCAGGAGCCACCTGGCAGTGCCCACTACCTGCCCATGGCCAGCACAGAGCTGCAAACTCCCAAGAGATGGCTCCCTGTGCTCCCTGCCATTGTAGCAAGGCCCCCTTCACTGAACCCAGTCTGTAAAGCAGAGGAGCCCCAAGTGGCTGCTGTGTACCACACCTTGAAGTGGGGCAGCAGTTCCATGTCAGCTCCCCAGTCTTGCTTGAACACTGGAAGAGGCACAAGGCTGAGAGTCCAGTGATGGAAGAACTGCACAGCTGGAATGGCAGCACCCACCTCCAGCTACTGGACCAAGCTGGCTCCCATTCTTGCTCTTACTACTAGAGTCAACTGTCCTCTACAAGCTTGAGAGGGAACCTAGGCATCCTGCATTTCTACCCCATCCACCCCACTCTAACTCACCAGATCCAACATCCCTCTCATAGATGGACATTAAAACCAGGAGGCAGGGTAAATTTTCACCTTATAGACTTACTAAATGATATATAGCACAAACGTTTGCGAGCTGGAGCTCACTTCATCAGATGCTGTGAAAGCATGTACACAGACCAGGGTATAAAATGGAGAAAGTGATTTGAACACAAAGGTAGAGGAGTCCTGGTATCTACTTCCCTCCCAGCCTTCCAGTGCAGTCACCCCTAGTTGTGTAACCTAGTGGCAAAGTAAAGTATGTGCTGCTCCCACCATGAAGAACCTCAGCCTCCAAGAATAACAGTCAATTTTTGTTATTGGTTTGCAAATGAACATGCACATTTGCTTATTCGTTATTTGCATGGCCCACCCAACATCTGGGTTGTATAAAGTTTGGCTCCCATTTGCCATGCACTGCCCAGCACCTAGTGGCATAACTAAGGGGCTGGGGAGTGTGGGAGGGAATGTGCAGAAGCTCTGGGTGCTGATTATATACAAACACCTAACAGCTTCTGTTGCTACCACACTACAGCTTCCCAAGGCACAGGGTGCTATTACACCTCTCTGCCAGTGCCTGGTTGTGGGAGGGACACAAGTGGGTGCTTGTGTGAGACACGCACTCCACGCTCATCCCAAGCTCCTACTCAGGTACCAGGATTTCATAGATTTCATAGACATTAGGGCTGGAAGGGACCTCGGGAGATCATCGAGTCCAGCCCCCTGCCCAAAGGGCAGGAAGTCAGCTGGGGTCATAGGATCCCAGCAAGATAAGCATCCAATTTACTCTTGAAGGTGTTCAATGTAGGTGCTTGAACCACCTCCGCTGGCAGACTGTTCCAGACCTTGGGGGCTCGGACAGTAAAGAAATTCTTCCTTATGTCCAGCCTGAAACAGCCTTGCAGGAGTTTGTGACCGTTTGACCTTGTCATCCCTTGGGGCGCTCTGGTGAACAGAAGTTCCCCCAGATCCTGGTGGTCACCCCTGATAAACTTATAGGTGGCCATCAGATCACCCCTGAGCCTGCGCTTTTCCAGGCTAAAGAGTCCCATGGCTCTCAGCCTGTCATCGTAAGATCTGTTTTCCTGACCTCTGATCATGCGCGTGGCTCTCCTCTGGACTCTCTCAAGCTTCTCCACATCCTTTTTGAATTGTGGAGCCCAAAACTGGACGCAGTACTCCAGCTGCGGCCTCACCAAGGCCGAGTACAAGGGGAGAATGACGTCCCGGGATTTGCTCGAGAAGCATCTATGGATGCAAGCCAGCATTTTGGTCGCTTTACTAGCTGCAGCATCGCATTGCAGGCTCATGTTCATCTTGTGGTCAATGATGACCCCCAAGTCTTTTTCTTCTGTAGTGCTAACCAACGTAGCACTGCCGAGCCTATAAGGAAGCTGCAGGTTTTTCCTCCCAAGGTGGAGAACCTTGCATTTTTCGGTGTTAAACACCATGAGGTTCTCGTCTGCCCATTTGCTGAGATTGTCCAGGTCAGCCTGGATCACCCGCCTAGGATAGATGATCTTCAGGCTGTGTGGCTTTGCTATGGACTGGAATGCCAGGATGCGACCTGAACGAGCAGCGCTTCACCAACTTGTGAGATCCCTCACAGTTCCCCAGAGTACAACCTTCTTTACTCCATCACTGGGGTTGGCACAGGAGTCTGCCATCATTGTGTGTTGAGAGATGCTGGCAGTGAGATTACCCCTCAGGCCATGCAGGGTTAAGTGCTACCCTCAAGCCCTGTAGTTCCTTGGGTGTAAGTGCCAGACAATGATAAATAATATCACTGTCCTTAAAACAGGAAGAGGTGGATGGTAGGGGGGCAGCACCCAGGACCCTTGGGGTGGGGAACCTGGCAGAGCTGTGCAGAGGCCAAGGTGCAGTGGCCAGGCACAGGATCAACATTGCTCATGTTAAAGGATGCCTGGAGTTGGCATAGTGAGTGTCAGCCCTGCATAGAACAGGCACCAGCCAAGACAAAACCCGGGAGCCTGCTGCCCTCTAGTGAAAGGCTAAGGTAATGCCCATCTGAAAGCTCCTCAGTGGGACTATATAAGTCTAATGATGTGACTCACATCTACATGTGAGCTTTTAATGCGCATTAACTCATCAAAAAGGGCATTTATAGACATGCTATAAATGCCCGGGAGTTGGGGGGGAGGGGGAGAGCGCTTTAATTAGAGCAGCTCCAAGAGCCACTTACAGAGAGAATTACAGTGCATTGGAGCATCATCCCTGCATGTTAATAGGCAGGGCTGTCCCTGGGGGGGAGCAAATCGGGGCGACTGCCTGGGGCCCCATGATTTGAGGGGGCCCCACGGACAGTGTTGTACAGGCCCCACTGAGGCGGCTGCATGCTGCTAGCTCCACCGTGGCTGCTGCACACTGCCAGCTCCATGTTCCAGCTGCTTGCTACCCTCCCCACCGCTGCTCGCCACCCCTAGGCCTTGCACACCCCTAGAGACGGCTCTGTATATAGCATCCAAAAAAAGTGTACTTTTGCTAATTATTAAATTAAAATAAATTAAATGTAATTATTGCATTAAAATAGGCTAATACGCCTTCTTCTAGTACCTCACAATGGAGGTACTAAATGTGCATTACCAAAAGAGCATTAATGAAAGTGGAGATGCACTCACTGTCACTTTATGCCAATCCCCTGCACCCAGCTGGGGTGGGGTGGGATGGAGTGGGGTGGGGTGGTAGTCACAGCTGTGCACCAGTCCTGGGGTTCCTTTGTGCTGGGTGCTGCACAGGCCCCTACCAAAATTAGGAAGTGCTGTGGGGTGTTGACTCTCCCTTGATAAGGACCTCACTAGCACAGAACACCCTTTTCAGGTGTGCTCAGCACAACAGCTCCAGGACTTATCTCAGGCTGCAGGAAGTAAGTAGATGGAGGGGGAGGGGGCATACTGAGGATGTTATGGGGATAAGGGCTTCAAGGTAGATTCCCCAGTTTTGGAGTGAGGGAATCTTTCATACCTATGGGAGTGCCCAGTTGGCCAGCACAGACTACGCTGTCCTTGAATCGGCTCTTTAGCTGTCCTGGCCTATTCCATAAAACGCTATTTGCATCTCCTCCCCTTTGGCCCGGAGCATAGGATACCATGCTGCTCCCAAGTAGTCCCCCCAGGGTGGCAATAGTAGCCCTGTGTGTCATGGGTTGGTGCGGTCACAGTCAGCTCTACCTCTGCTCATCTTTTAGTACCACTCTTGTGGTACCCACTCTGTCCCACTGCTGCATCCCTGCCAAAACAGCTGTAGATGAAAAGCCCAGAGCACCAGCTGGATGGTGAGAGGGGGGCTGTCTTGTTGCTTTTTAGTTCCTCTGGCACATTGTTAGGGGATGTGAAATTGGACATCCTGGACTCCTGGATTTTTTTTTCTCACACTTCCTGGGTGCAGCCTGTGCTTCAGTTTTTTCCTCTATAAAGGTGTGTCTGGTTCCGCTGAGAAAGGGCACTGGAGATCCCAAGTAGTCAGCCTCTACCCAGGTATCAGCTGCCTCTGCATCTCGCACATCTGTTTCACTTCTCCCTTCCAGATTATATCCTCCCTTGACTTTTGTCCCTTGACTTCCACTACTGTTGCTGGCAATGAAGAGTGGGGCACCAGCATGCAGTGGTATCTGAGTTACCATGGGGCACATATTCCTCTGGGTTTATGGACTGCACCTAGTTGGGGAGGGTGAGGTCTAGATCTAGAATCATGACTCCTCAAAGGAGAGGTCAATATACAAGAGCAGGGACATGCAGGCACTAGACCTACAGCAATCCCTCCAACTTCAGACAGTGCAAGGTATCCCAGTGAATTAGCTTGCCCCTTAGCTGGCTTACCTGACTGGCTGTGGCCTCAGGCTTACAGGCAGCTCAAGCAGCAATGTACAACGTATCTCAGCCCTGACGTGGCCTCCTGACCCTGCACACCTCCAACCATAGTTCCCACATCCTGCCTCAATCTCCTTTGCTCCTGCCCTAGCCTAGTTTCTGCTTCTGAACAGCTGATCCAGTATCCTGGATTCCTCGACCACAATTTCTGGATCTTGGTTCTTGCCTTGGCTTCCTGTTTCAGAGCCCTAGTTCAATTCCCGACGGAATCTTTGGAACCGCCTGACCTGGATGCTGGTTCTGCCTGCTTTACCAGACCACCTATGTCTTACTGCTGGGTGGCAGGGCATGAGTAGGGCCTGGGCAGAATGAAAGGGAGCCAAAGGGGATGGGCAGCGGGGAACAGGACTTGTGAAGAGAGATCATGAAAGACAGCAAGATGGAGCATGGAAGAGATTGGGTACCCATGAACTCCAATATGTTGGTCTGAGAAGCATCAGTGCCAATGCTGAGCCATAGTACTTAGTTTGTGTGGAGGCCCTGATGTGATGCGGCTGTGATCTAGCATTGCCAGCTGGTCACAGGAAGTGGTTGTCCATGTGGCAAGTAGCCTCAAAAGGTGTTGGCCTCAACTCTTTGATCCTTGACTCCCAGCCCTATCAGCTTGAGGGGACCTGAACTTGAGGGCCCAATCCTTATTCTTCCCATGCCTTAGGGTTCTTCTCTCCTATGCATCATTTTCCTTCACCATACTATTGGCTCTTCGCTTTCTTTTCCCCTTCTGTTTAATTACATTCTGGCTTAGCATCCAAGAATCTCTCTTTTGCAAATTGCAGTGAACCCAGAACTAGAAAGGTAGCTGAAGGCAGTGCCCTCTAAAAGCCCACTATTTGTAAGAGTTTGTTAGCGTGCAGAGTGGTATCTAGGTGCCACTGCATTTCCTACACTAAGGCGGTACAAAAGAGCCAGAGATGGAAGTTACATTTTATAGCTTTCCCATTTTTGTTTCCCCTCTTGCATGGGTTTACTTGAAAGGCAGCAGGAACAGACTAACAAGAACAACTTCTCCCTGTCTCAGCTGCTTCCCCACTCCCCCAGGGGTTCAGTTAGTACCATTTTTAGATCATTTAAAATCTGTCCAACAAGGAGCTTTTCCTTATGGAAACTTCTTTCTAGATCAAGGAGTGCAGGGATAGGGTTAAAATGAAAAATATACCTAATATTTTACATTTTAAATGTTTTAAACATAGGCCCTGATGCCCCTTACTCTAACCACAAAGTAATACTGAACTATGTAACTCTTAAAATCAGCACACGGCTAGATTCTGCTAGTTCAGGAAAAGGGACTTTTCCACCCCAGTACACTAGGAACTCCTTGAAAGAAAAGAGCAGAGTTAAGTACCACCCAAATGTGGATGAAACTATCAGAATTTTTACCATTTCAAGCTGGTTGCAGCAATGTTCTTCAAACCTAGTCCAGAGAATTTTTTTTTAAGGAAGTGCTACCCTCCCCTGAGCTTTACAGCGTGGTTGTGTTTTGGATGCAACACAGGCAGGAATGTAAAGGGACATGTTTTCCCTATTCTCACCTCACTGAAAACTAGCTAAATAGGTTTTGCTCATTTTTTAACTGAAATAACTTACACAATCAGCCCACAGTCACTCTCAGATGAAGAGAGAAAAATGCTAGATTGATTGAAAAGGCATGTTCCAGTACAATTAATAAGTGCCCCTTGGTGTACTACTGCTATCTGTATTATTATATTGCAGCAGTAACCAGAGGCCCTTGTCAAGATCAAGGCTCCCACAGTGCAAGTGCTGAGAGGGAGAGGGAGAGGAAAAAGGAGAGGGAGAGAGAGTGTCCAGGCCCCAGACAGCTTTCAGCCTCAATAGACAAGACTGAGAGTGGGAGGGGAAGAAACTTGCTCAGGAATGCAGCCGTGGAGTGCAGCAGTGGTTCACAAGCAGCAGCAGGAGGGAAGGGGAAGGAGACAGTATCAAACTGAACCTGCAGAGAGAAATTTCAGGAGGCAGCCTGCCCACAAGGGCCCAGCAGAGCCGTAGGTGAAAAAATGCCTCTAAACTTGGCACCTTGGAGCTCCTTAATGAACCTGGGATGGTGACCACAGCATTCAGTCTCCTCCAAAAGACAGCGTTTCAGGTGCCACTAGCACAGAAGTAGTGGCAGGCCGGGTCAGCACCAGCCCTTCCCCCCGCAACAGCTCACAACCCCCCCTAAGTGGCTCTGCCCCGGGGCCCCAGCCTCGCGCTGTCACCACCTGGCGATCCTGGACACCTTACTGAGCAGCAGGGGTCCCAAACATGTTTCAACCAGTTTGTGTCCTCTGTCAGGAGTGCCTTGTGGCAATGCAGGAACCTCCTGTTATACAGGCACGCTGAGCTCAAGGAAACAGACTGTGTTAAAATGTTTCTGAGCAAACCTCAGTCCTACCACCGGAAATTGGTGAGTGAGGATGGAGAAGACATAGTCAACTTCATCTGGAAAAGCAATACCTAGCGCAGGTTGTTCAAAGACCCCCCGGGAGGGGAAGCAGACAGGGAGAACCAGGAGGACAGAGATGCAACCGGACCTGGAGACAGCGAGGAGGACTGCAACATGATCAGCAGCAGTGGAAATGACAGCGATGAGGACAGTGAAAACTGAGAAGTAAACCCCAAATTGGGGCTTGGACTAAAGGACTGTGATTGGGGTAGGTGAGAGAGGAGGGTGGGTGCACAGACACGTTTATTGTAACAGGAATTGTGGGCTTCTTAAATGCAGTTTTAAGATGTGCGATAGAAAGTTTATGATAGAGGTATATATATAACTCTCTCTATAGAAATATATTAAAAAAAAAAAAAAAAAGATTCTGGGGGCTCCACGGAGATGGGCTTGGGCCGATGGGATGGGGCTGCAGGTGGTGGGGAACAGCATTGGGAAGCGGGATGGATGGGTCCTGGAGTGCGGGGTGATGGCAGTGCAGGGCCACACCAAGGCGCCCCCGGCCTGTGTAACTCACTGCTTACTTTACTGTGTGGGCAGAGCTGGGAGCTGTAGCCTGAGGCCTGCCCACTGAGGTGGGAGCCACCCAGCTGCAGCTTCTCCCTGCTTGGCCTCAGCTGTATACTGCCTGCTGCCTGGAGCAGTATGGCAGGGGCAGGAGGAGCCAAACTGTCCCTGGGCAGCTGCAGACCTGCTGAAAAGCTGTGCATGCTGCTTGGGGCAAGAGCATGGAAAGGGCTGCCTTGGGCAGGAGCAGGGGCTGAGCCCCAGGCAAAGCACCATGGGGACAGCCACCAGCCAGATATGATCAATTGGCGGGTGCCAGCCTGTGGGCCAGATCCAATCAGCTGGCAGGCTGTGGGCAGTATTTTGCCCACCTCTGCAGTAGCACCACTTCAGAGCATTGGGAGAGCTCTGTGCTAGATATGGGCTACCCAGTGGAATTAATGTACTAGACCAGCAGTTCTGAACCTTTTTCAGTCAACGTACCCCTTGATCTCAGAGTGAGACTTCACGTACTCCCCTTCAGGAGGAAATTAATTTTTATGTCAAACTATGTGTAATCGTGTATTATAAAAATGGCAAGATACTCATACAAAGACCTTTTCATTTTAAACTAACTTTATTCCATGCACAGAAAATGTTGTGCAGACCCCCCCCCAACTTAGCGTCAAATGCCAAAACATACGAAAACTTATTAGTGCAAACACTGCTGCTGCTGATTGCTATCAACCAACATTTTAATTCTAGGCGACGTTATCTCACATAACCCCGGTTCAGAACCACTGTACTAGATTATAAGGAAAGCAGCTCTACTCCAGGCTTCATACTTACAGTTAAATGCATGCTTTATACTTTCTTGAATCATGGCTTATGCCTCTGCTTTAAAATCATGCACTGGTAGGGTTTTTTCCAGATATTGTCATGTTGCTGGAGGAATTACTTAGCAAACTACTACTGCGGCTTTCAGTTACTGCTCTGTGACTTTCCTGAGTTTGGTAACTCATTGGAAAATTCATGTCACGCTTGTCTGCTATAACCCCCGACTGACCTGCCCTTAAATAGTAACAGGAACATTAAAAATCCATCTGATGCAACTAGAGTTGGAAGCACATTTTGTCCCTGCTTTATTTGTATTCCGGGCCTATGACATCCGACCTGTTGCAGTGGAAGCTGGGATTTAATTTTGATTGTCAGGTAGCAAGGAAAAAATAAACCCTCTTCCTTTCAGTGTTTTCCATTATTTGCCACCACCAAGTAGTGAAGCACCTTCCATGATCAGTACATGCTTCATGACCCCAGGCAAAGAAAGAAATGATGTTCCCATCTAGCTACAGCATGGTGTCTGGACTGTAACCTTTCTCAAATGCTTCTGTGTTGAAAAATATAACTTGATGATCGACAATGACCCCAAACTGCAGATTTGATCCAAGAAAAGTGATAATGTTTAGCTATCTGTAGCTACAAAACCAAAGACCCTGTAGCCATGGTGGTTTATGCAGCTAAGAACCTGGCCAAGGGCCTCTGTGAGGGTGAAGCTGGTATCTTATTTCTAGTTCCCAGTTTCTCATTCCCCATTCCAATGTCAGAGTTTCTCTTCCCATGATTATAAATTTGATAGCAATAAAAAACTCATGCAAGAGCTCTGTATTTCATCAACTGTGTATTGGCTAAAGGACTGTAATATAATACCACATATCAAGAACACTGTGCTCAATAAGGAGCCATGTTTGTTTGGCATTACAGGGTAAAATCCATCTTGGGTCACTCCAAAAAACACAACTCTACCGTTAGGGTACTCTCCAGAAGAAGGTTGTGCAGGACCCTGCCGGACTCAAAGCTTGGTTTCCAAGTGGCCTGGTGTTGACTGACAACCCCCCGGGTCTGAGTACAGCAAAGGGGCCCCAAGCAGGCCCTCAAAGGCTGGAACTGTGCCAGCCTGCATGGGAAAAGCCACAGTTGCCCACAGGAAAATGGAGAATCAGTTTTTAAAGTTTGTTTACAACCATTTCATATGTTCTTGTGACCAACTTCTGGGTCATGACGACACACCACAGGCTGAGAAACACTGATGTAGCCCAGCCCCTTGCCTCAGGCAGGACCATTCCTAGCTAAACCATCCTGTACAAATCCATAATGTAACCAATTAGCAAAACCACTCGGTCAACAGTGACACAGAACAGATTTAACACCCTAACCTGCACAGGTAACGCCCGTGGGGGGGGCGGGGAGAGGCACAGCAGCCAACATCCTGCTCCTGCAAAAGGTTGTTAATATTTGCTTGAGTTTCACAAGAGAGGAAGGCTCCTCCCTAGCTTACTCTGAGGGCAAGCAAAACTCAGGGGCATCCAAACCCCAAGCCTGCAAGTAGGATGCCTGCCAAAGGTTTTGGAAACACGTGAAGCCCAGGCAGATGGGGTGGAGGATGTTTGCCGGTAGATGTCTTCACCAACTGCCTATCTTGCATGAAGACCAGCCCAGCCTCTGGCTTATTATTCATTCCACGCAGAAAGAGCACACGCTGACTGCTGAAACTTCCTCCGCCTGACAACGGGTTTTTAAATCCAAAAGCTTACTAAAATAAAATTCCCAACTATTTAAGTTGGTCTAATAAGAGATATCAGATTCACCCCAAGAACCATGTCTGCCTATGTCCTTAGACCAACACGGCTACAACCTACACCCCTGCCGGCAGCGGACCAGGGCCATTTATGGTGCTAGACTCTTGGATTTGGAATTAGTTTGGGCTAATTCGGCCTCAGTTACAAATCTAATAAAATAAATTAATTAATAATAATTAACAAACAACCAGAGGAAGGCAATCCCGGCTCAGGCCACATCAATCTGACCCGGAACAGACGAGCAAGACCCTGTAGCCGGGCCCCAGTCAAAATGCGCCCGGAGCCTCTGAGAGGAGCACAAAAAACCCCTAAAAATCCTGAAACAAGGCGGCCGGGGATGGAGAACAATCCCGTCCTGGCCCCGTGCCACAACCAGCGCAGGCGGGAAGCGGGAAGCGGGAAACGGGGAACTCGCCCCTCCCCTGGGGCGCCATGCTGGGCGGGGCTGGACCTCCCGCCGTGACGTGCCGCGGGGTCCACCCCCGTCCCGTGAGTCCCTGCGGTCGGGCCCGGCCCGTGGTGCCGCGCGGCGGCGAAGCGCGCGAAGGGAAGATGGCGGCGCTGCCGGAGCGGAGCTTCATGGAGCTGAGCGGGGCCGCGCGGGGCCCGCGGCGTCGCGCGCGGGAGATCGTGTTCAGCCCGCCAGGTACCGCCCGCGCCCCTCGCACCCCCGCGCCCGGCCCCGCTCCGGTTCCCCGCTAACCCCGGCCCCCTCCGGCTCCCCGCAGGTGCCAGCGCCAGCCCGGGCGCGGCGCGGCTTGGGGACAGCGCCGGCGGCTTCTGCTACCGGGAGAGCGCGCAGCTGGTCTCGGCCACCAGGAACCGCTTCATCCACTGGTGAGGGCGGGGCAGAGTGGGGGTCTGCTGCCTGGGGCAGCGCCCGCGCGGGGCCTGGGGGGACCGGGTGGCCGGGCGTGAACGGGCTCCACTGCTCCGGCAGGAGCACGGCTGGGGACACGGTGGAGCTGGTGGAGGAGTCCCTGGACGTGAACCTGCTGAACAATGCCGTGCGGCTCCGGATCCAGAACTGCCTCTTGCTGCCAGGAGGGATCCATCTCTGCGAGGTGCAGAACCACCTTGTCCTCCTGATCGTCACCAACCAGACCGTGCACAGGCTGGTGTTGCCCCATCCTGCCCGCATGTACAGGAGTGTAAGTTGTCCCTCAGCTCTCAGCTTTTTCCTTCACCAGCCCGGGTGCTGAGAATCAGGCTGCCCAAGTTCAGGTGGCCAGAGTAGGGGCAAGGGGCCTAGACAGGCATGATACTCTTATGAGGTGGTCACAGCTAGATGTATTGCTTGGCTTACAAATTGGCCAAGCATGGCTTACGTTTACATTTATAGGATCAGGCCAGCAGGCCACCACCTTGTCTCCAGGCTGTTTCATAGAAATTTAATTCATGGCATTTGCTAAGAAAGAGCTGTTTAGTCTTGAAACAGGTGTTGAGTGAAACACTGGTGCAGGTATGGATACTGCCACTGCGATGTTAGCAGACTGGAGGGAGGGAGAGAGAGAGAGAGTAGGACCTAGGTTCCTGTGTTTCAGCAGCTCTCAGTTCTACCTACCTTTTGAAACGCACCCTTAAATAGCCCAGCTTTGCTGGTTAAATAAGGTAGAGAGACAGGTTTGAATTTAGCTGATTTTCGTCCGAAAGAACTAATTTCACAAAGCAGGAGCTAGCAGTTTTTTAAAGGTATTTGTCGTTCCTCGGACAAATCCTGTTTTACATTTTTCTAACTGTTCTTTGTGCTCTTGCAGTCTGGAGTCTTTGTTTTTATTTTATTTAACAGGAGCTGATCACAGAGAGCCAGATGCAGTCTGTATTTACGGATATTGGGAAGGTTAACTTTAGGGACCCGTCAAGCTACCACATGATCCCCAACATCCCTGGACTGGCATCTAATTCCACGGCCTCAGCTGCTTGGCTTAGTAGTGATGGGGAGGCTCTCTTTGCTCTGCCCTCTGCTTCAGGAGGGATTTTTATCCTTAGATTGCCACCTCATGACGTGCATGGTAAGAACTAAGAGCAGTGCGTGTCCTGTCCTCCCACTTTGTGCTTGTGTAGAATGTGTCATGGAAGGAAAGGCTCTAATCTGTGGAAAGCAGCCTGTAGCCAAATGTAAGGGCAAGCGTCAGTTGCTCTTTATAACACAATGTAGCCAGCATATCCCAGTCCTGACAGTGCCTGTTTGTGATATAAGAAGCAAAGTGGCTAAGTTTTAGCCTGCAGTTCCAGTGGGGGAGCACTTTGAGGTGGCTCAGTATGGGCAGGCTTTAACATAAATAATGCTTGTAAATAGTTCTGAGTAGGACATTTGGATGCCCCTTCTCACCTTGGGAGCAGATAGCAGTCTAGGCCTAATAGCAAAGAGTCCTGAGGAAGATCTGTTCCCCTTTCTGAAAAGGGCCAGCCTGAGCTTTTCCCCTTCCCCTCTGACAAGGGCTGGGCTGATCCCTTCATTTTCCATGACACATCCTATTTTAGTTTTTTATTTCAGTTGTCATTGATTCTTTAGTAATTGTAATAAAAATGAATACTAAATGAGGCCAGTTGCATCTTGTATTAGCGACAGTAAACTATTGCATCAACAGCATGCATCCCCTATACACAGAGCTTAACACTTCTGTTTTTCTAGGAATGGTTTCTGTTGTGGAGCTGAAGCAGAGCTCAGTGATGCAGCGTTTGCTGACAGGCTGGATGCCAACTGCTATCAGGTTAGTGTTGTCTGGTGCCAAATAAGTGGGACTTCCACTTTTTGCAGGGTGTCTTAAGATGGCTTCAGAGGTAGTTATATAGTGTTTGTTTTGGGTTACACAGATCACAGTACAAGACTGCACCTAGGAGTGAATATATTTAGTTAATTTTACAGCACTACCTCTGGATCTATATGTTTGTGGTTTTGATTAATATGTAAATGTTTAGTTGCACCGCAGCTGGGAGGTGATGGCAGGTGGGGAGAACTGATGGCTGCTCCCCACCAGCTGGAAGCTGCACCTGTGCCATAACAGAGCAGCAGGAGACTGGGAGAAATGGCAGTGGCGCAGGCTCAGCTGCCTTGCTCCCATGCAGGTTGTTCCATCCTGCTGCTAGTTAAAGGGGTTTGGCCCCAAGCTAGTTGGATTTTCATTTATGTTCCAGTTGTTATCTGGTGCTACATACTTGTCTTTACTCAGTGAAAAGGAAATGTCTGAAGAATCAAACAGGGGTAGCTTGTTGGTACTATCTCCCTTTGCCACTGAGCTCTTGTGAAATCTTTGGGAATCCTGTGGGTTCTCTCTGAAAGGCTCTATGTAGCCACCTCAAGGCAGACTTACCTACTTCTGTCTAGCCTTCCAATTGAGTCTGGAGTGGCATGTGATAACTAGATCTTGCAGATCATAGAGTTGCAGAGAAGTAGGGCTGAAAGGGACTTCCAGAAGTCATCTAGTCCAATCTAGGATGACTGCCACTGCTCCTCTGCTGCAGTTTCCTGACTGATGGGGAGTCCTGTGGGCTGCATTTGGCTCTTGTGCTAGTGGTTAAGCACCTTTGCCCTGCCCTAACACAACACAGACCTAACACCCTAAAGATGTTTTTGCTAAATGTACTAACTAGGGGTGCACTGATAGAGATTTCGGGGGCAGATGCCGATAGCAGATTTTTAAAGAGGCATATTGGCCGATACTGATCCGATTTCTGATACAGCTGCATCCATCTGGAAAGTCTGTTGTGGTGGAAAGAGAGTGGGGAGGGAAGGGGCGTGGTAAGGCAGATCAATGCCCCCCACCACTGTGAGGGTGGGAGTGGGGCTGCGGCAGATGCTGCCCAGCCAGGTGGGGAGGGGCATGGGATGGAACCATGGCTTATTGGGTGGGGAGGCAGCTCCCACCTCTGCGTGCACCCTGGGAGGGAGGGAGGGGGGTGTGCCCTCTAGATCTGCGTGGGGTGGGGCGGGGCGGGTGGGCTGCAGCTGTTGGCTGGCGCCAGGGCTGTGCCAGGCTCTTCTCGGTGGGGGCTGAGCTCAGGGTGGGGGGTAGTGTTGCTGGGAGGAGGCTATGGGAGGGGCTGCAGACCCCACCAAAAAAATTTATGGCTCTCCCTTGTGGTGGCGTTGCTACTTGCCCATTGCAGCCCCAGCTCTTTCCAGCGTGTGGGTGGAAGCTGGGGTTGAGCTGGGGCTGTGCTGGGTGGGTGGGTGGTGGCAGCACTCAGAGGGGTGGTTGGGGGAGTTATGGTGAAATTTGGGGTGGCTTCAGCCCCCCATAGTCCCCTCTCACCACCATGGCTGTCTACCCTGAGCCCAACCCCTGCTGGGAAGAGCCTGGCGCAGCCTTGGCTCCAGCTTCCAGCTGCAGCCTGTCTGCTCCATGCAGATCTGTGGGGTACACCCCCCCCAAATAAGCCATGGTTCCCTTCCCTCCCCCCTCCCCTTTCACCACAATGGACTTATCAGCTGCACGCAGCTCTTCAAGCTGCTGGACTGTGCTCCTTGCTGCCTGCGTGCTGCGCTGTGGCTGCACGCGTGCACACACAGGCATTTATTGGTCAAATTAATGACGGCGTTGGGCTTATTTCCGTTACAGCCATTTTTTCTTTATATCAGTACCGATCTGATATTGGACTGACATATTGCTGCACCTCTGGTGCTAACAGGAATGTTTGACTTATCAGCCGGGACTGTTAATGTTGGTTTGTTTGCTTGGAAATTGCACTGAGGCAGGGTTGGCAACATATGGCTCTAAGGCTGCATCCAACCTGCTAAGTAATGCCATCCTGCCCATGAAGCTAAGTTGGTGACAGCATTTCTTTGGTGTGGGGCAGTGGCGATGATTCTATGGCTGGGTCAAGAGTGTAGTGCTAAGTCGACAGAAGTGACTGAGTTGGAAGTGGCAGCTAAGTTGGAAGCATGGTGTTGGTAAGAGGAGCAGCAACCCATTTTCAGAGCAGTCTGTGCTCATTTGGCCAGTCAGTTTTAAAAGGTTACCAATCACTGCTCTAAAGCCTTGTCTACACAGGGAAGTTTTTGTTGCGTAACCAAAGGGGTAAATTTAAACTAGTATAGCTATTTCAGAGACAGTTTACTAAATTATTTTAATCACTCTATGTTTTTTGTTTTTAAGAGGTGACTATGGCCCTTCGGACCTTCCCATCAGCCTGTCTGTTCACTGCCTTGAACATGATGCCTTTCTCTTCGCTCTCTGCCAGGATCATAAGCTGAGGATGTGGTCTTATAAGGTACATAAAAGTGTTCAAGTTCTAATATGATTAATGGCTGGTAACACTCCATCTGGGTGATGCTCTAGCCAGGGTTTGGGTTATAAATATGAGACACAAAGATTAGATGGTTGGTGGAGGATTAATTCTCAGACAGCTGAACTGAACTAGTAGTGTATCAACCCTACCAGTACTGATCAGTTTTTCAAAAAACGCTCAGTGTCAAGACTTAATTCCCCTTGGAAACTGCATGACTTAAAACTATCTTATGAAGAATGCCTTGTGTTCATCATAGAATTTCCTGAGGGGCCATGTCAATTTGTCTATCACAACTACATAGGTGATCCAATAAAAAATACTACCCTAAGAAATTCTTGCCTGTAAAATAAAAGCTTATGGCATTGGGTTTGGAGAGTTTATGCATTGCTTTTCTGTGGCGCATAGGAGCACATGGAGGGGTAAAGAAAGTGCCTCAGCCTTTCAACCCTGATGGTGACTAACAAGGGTGGATAATGTAATTTGTTAACTTCTTGACAAGAAGAGTTGCACTCAAAGCTCATGGTCTGCATCAGTTTGCTCTGAATACCATATTCCAGCTGAGTGATAGAGGAGAATAGTGTTTTATTGCACGTGCTTTTTTCCTGGTCTTTCTAAACCATGTGCTGAATAAGAGGATATGGAGAAGACTGAATGAACTGCTTGAAGAATATTTCAGATACTTGTACTAGCCCTACTTGTCACCTCAATCACTTTCTTCAATATGCCACTGAGTACAGATCTGCGCACACTTGTGGTACAATGCATGGTTCTCCAGAAGAAAGCAGATGAAACCCATTCAAAAAACTTTGCTCCTCTCAGATGCGTTCAAGAAGCATCAAAGATGTAATAAGCATTTGAGGCAGGCTTTCCCAATTTGGGGTGAAGCCAGAATTCCTTGGAGAAGGGCAGTCTAGATGGGAAAAAAGTAGAAGTGTACCAATATATTGGTTGCATATTGGATTGGCACCAATGAAAGGAAAATTAACATTATCAGTTTTCTTTGGCTGGTGTAGCCAATAATGTTCACTGATAAATATTATATGCCTTCTGACCGGGGCCCCTGGATGCCACATGCATGCACAACAACTGCAGCATGCATGTGGCCAGGAATGCAGCTGGGCAGTGTGGAGAGCAGCACCTTGCAGGTAAGTCTGTGGAGGGCAAGGGGTGTGGGGAGGGAAGGGGCATGGTGGGGCAGAATGAGGCACCCACAGTGAGGGAGGGAATGGGGCCAGGGTGGTGAATGGGACCCACGGCAAGGGTGGGGTGTGGGATGGAGCCGTGGGTGGCTTGTCCAGGGGCACGGGGAGAGGTGCAGAGGAGGGGTGGCTCCCCACCACTGTGCGCACCCCATGGGGGAGCATATGTCCACCCAGATTTGTGCGTGGGGCAGATGTGGACTGCTCGTTGTGGGCTCAGGGCTCTCTGCTCTGCTGCCTATGCCCCAGAGGCCCCGTGTTGGCTGTATATCCCTGCCTGCCCAGCAACAGTGGGGGCAGCGAGTTGTCTCCTGCTGCTGGGTGGGCAGAAGGTACATGGCCTCTGCGGGGGCCTCCAGAACAAAGGCAGCAGGGCAGAGAGCCCCGACCCCACAGTGAGCAGCCCACATCTGTCCTTGCCCCACCCAGCTGAGCTTCAGGTAAAAGCATTCCAATGCTTAAAAATGGCAATAGCGGTGCTTGAACTAAAGCTTGCCGAATGAGCTTTAGTGCAAGTGCCCCCACCACCGTTTTTAAGTGCTGGGACCCTGATACCCTGGATAAGCTGCCCATGGCTCTGTCCTGCTCCCCACCCTGGCTTTGGGTCTCATTCACTGCCCTGACTGGGCAGTGCCCCCAGCCCCTGCCTCACTCCATCTCTCACCATGGGGGCCTTGATCTGCTCTTGCCCCTTCCCCTCCACAGACTTACCTGGAGGGAGCTGTTCGTGACGCTGCCTGGCTGCCTTCCTGTAAATCGGTTATTGGATCGGTATCAGCCAATATGGCTGGTTTAAATAATTGGCTATTGGTATTGGACAAGAAAATCTTTATCAGTTCACTTTATCAGCGGGGGGAGTGGGGAATCTGCACTGTAGTTGTTGGCGAGGTGTTCTGTGATATTGTTCGCCATCAAAACTCTAACCCTAACTTGCTTTATGCTTCTCATTTGTTTTGGGCAGGACCAAACGTGCCTCATGGTAGCAGATCTGCTGGAGTTCATGCCTGTCAATAAGGATGTGAGGCTTGCTGCTGGAACTGGACACCGGCTACGGTTGGCCTTCTCCCAGTCCCTTGGGCTTTATCTTGGTGTGTACATGCACGCGCCAAAGCGAGGACAGGTATAGAACAACCCAAGACTTCCTTACTTACAGTGTGTGAGGATTTAAGGAAAAAGAGCAGTGATGGCCTTTGTAGAATTAGGGAGTATGTACTTCAAGATTTTAACAAATTCTTGCAGGCCCTTTTGAGTGTCTGAAGTGAGTTGGGTGTAGAAATCTGGTCTCTGATGTGGAGACAGTCTTTGGAAAAACACTTTTTTGTCAATATGGTGAAGGGTTTAAAATCACTTCACATGTTCATCAAGAGGGAAGCTTTAGTGGTAATTGTTTAGTGGGTAATTGTTTCCAGCTTTCAAAATCGGACTACATTGTGCATTTGTTGTTAAGATAAGAAGCAAGCCGTACTTCATTCGCTGCATTTTAGTAGAGACTTAAATGTTTGGAGCCAAGCTTTGCTGCAGATGTCTTATACCACATGCTTATAAAATGCCGCTGTTGTTCTGTGCATTGGTTTCACATTTTGGTGGCTCCTAGGAAATTAGTGAAAGTTCTTTCTGATTTAAAAAAAATGAAAGGAACCTGAGATTCTTAACAAATACAGTGGGAAATGTAAAGCCAGCCTTAAGTGTAAAAGTGCCAAGCTCCCCCCCACTTAATTCCAGACCTCCTGCTGCATTCAGTTTGGTATCTTTATGTGTGTTCATATGTTCTTTTGGAGCTCCCCAGCCTTACTTGGTGAATGGGGAATGAGGTGTAGAGGGTGTGCAGCATAAATTTCAAATACCTTACAAAAATAGAAATAAATAGGCAATGTTATCTGTCCACTTTAAGCAGAGGTTGGTAACCTACAGCCTATGAGAAGAATCCAGAGATGGGTAATGGCTTCAGTGGAGGACAAGAGAGTAGCCATCCTGTAAGGAAAAGTGTCAGCTGGAGCACTAGCTGGGGATTGGCTGCCTCTGGTGTGTGCTGGATCATAAGGGACAATTGGCCCTTAATAAAAAGTTGCAAACACCTGCTCTGTGAAACTTTAATTATATTAATCATTTTAAATACATTTTACATGAAGTGAACTTATTTCTGTTGCCACTGTTCTTGAAGTACTCAGAGATGAAGGCAAGCTTTGGCCCAATCTGAAGAAGGCACTGTCAGGTCTCATGCTGCTTTCAGCCCCTCCCCTGGTTTACCTGTGTCACCTTACCATTGACAGTTCCCAGGCTGAGTGCATTGTTCTGCCTCATTTAATGTATTGTGGTATTGCTGAAGGGCCCCGCTTTTGGTCCCAGATCCCCCTATGCTCAGTGCTGTACACTGGCTCAGAGGAAATGAACAGTTTCTGCAGGCTCTGCATAAGTTGCACCTAGCTAAGAATTGTGTAAATTGTGTCCCTTTGGTTACCTAGAGTGCCTGCAATTTCAGAATGGAGCAATGCAGATGTCTGTGACCATGCAGCCTCTGTGGCCCAGGTTGTGTGAAAGAGTTGTTTTTTAATATGGTATGCATTACATGTGTACTTGTTGGTACTTGTAGCCTTCACTCCTAAGATTAAAAAACAAATTATCTTAGCATTGGGAGGGATGCATATGGCATGAGAACCTGAGTAAAGCAGGAAAAAACTTTTCTACCCAATAGCCTCTTTATTTTAGTTAAAGTGAGTTTTTATCAAGATGTGACTGGTCTGTGTGTCTGCAGTTCTGTGTCTTCCAGTTGGTGAGCACGGAGAACAATCGCTATAGTCTTGACCACATATCATCACTATTTGCCTCACAGGTGAGTTTCTGCCAATCTCTCTTTGGAGGCACAGACTTAATAGGGGAAAGAGCAAAAAGAGTATAGGTCTCTAAATGGGGCCTGGACTCAGGAGGAATACTAAGACTTTGTCTATACTTATCTGCCTCTGTTGCAGAAGTTCTTGTGACAGGTGGCAGCTGCTGTGCTACCAGAGTGTGAATATGTTCACACACTTAAGATAGCTGTGAATGACTTAACTTAGCAGTTGCACTGGCAGAATAGCAGCTGATCAAAGGAGCTGTGCAAAGGAGTTGTTACAGCCAACAGAAAGCACAAGCCTGTCCGTGTACCTCATGCTGGCTGCTGGATAGCAATGGAAGCCTGGCTTCACTCAGCAGAGACAGTAATTCTCCCTGTAGACAACTCAGCCACTGCAGCGGAATCTGGAGTGTTGCTGCACATAATTTTGCTAGCAGTTTGCTCTCCTGCTGACCATATAACACTATCAGATGTTTCTCTGGCATATACACTTGAGCCTATAGCTGTGCTGTTGTGTTTTTGGCATATAATCAAGTTTCTGTGGTGTGTATGGTTTTTTCCCCCTAGGAGACGCTGGTTGATTTTACCCTAACATCAGCTGAAATCTGGGCCTTGTGGCATGATGAAGAGAATCAGACCATTGTGAAATACATTAATTTTGAGCAGTGAGTTTCTCTGTTTTATGAAGACTGGTAGTGATTTAATCAGCTGGGACTATAATTGGGAGGATTGTTCTTCTCCAACTTTCTGCTAAAAATTATATTTTAATTTGTTCATTTTCATATTTTCTTAGTTGCCTCTACATGCCCTTGATTGTTCCAGAGTAGTTAATTTGTTACCAGACTTCCTGGCTATGTTAGGGCACATGCCATCTGATCACTCCTTGTCTTGTAACATTTGGAAATGTTACATTTTTAATTCTGTTTTATGGTGACTAAAGCTGCAATAGCATGTACACAAAAAAAAAAGAATTTAAATGGAGATAGGCATAGTTAAAATCTGCCTTGAATAGCTTATTTTTTCCACTGCCTGCTCCTTTTATAATTTTGTAAATATTTATGTGTTCATTTTGGATAAATAACTTAATGTACCAGTAATTAAAGGTATTTGCCTGTCCCGCTTTATGCAGGTAATGAACAAGTTTTGTATTTCTAGTCCTCTCGGACTGACTTAAAGGCCTGGCTAAAATGTATTACTAGTGTTCTGCTTTGCTTTAGACAGACAAATCTATCATTTTGATTGGGTGACATTTCAAAAACCACCCACCTGCATTCACTTGTGAATGAAGATCTCAATACAAAAGTACAGCCAGATAACAAAATGCTGCACTTGTTTTAAGATTCTAGAGGTGGCAGGACTCATTTCTGGACTAATCAGATAGCCAAGTAAACAAAAATAAAAAAAATAGCACTTAGTCACATTAATTAAAACTGTTCTATCACAGAGGTGAGCAACATAAGCCTGCGGGCCAGATCTGGCCCACCAAGGGATTTTTGTCTGGTCTGCAGCAGATTTGATTCCTGCCTGGCCCAGGAGTGGGGGGCACCATGGCATGTGGTGGTCCTGCCACCCCTGGGCGCACAGTGGAGCTGGGGCAGCATGGTGGCCAGACTTCATTTCTTGGCAGCCCTGGTGGCGGTGATTCCTTTCAGCTGCTGAACCTGACCCTGTTGCCTGGACACCCTGGCCTCTCCACCCTGCACCCGCTGCTGGGGGTGGGACCCACACAGGCAGGTTGCTTGGCTGGCAGCTGGGATGGGTCTGTGGGTGGGTGGAGAGCAACATCTAGAAGTGAAACAGGTGCGTGGGGCTGGCCATCTGCCCAGCCACACGCTCTGCCTGCATGGCTCCTGTCCGGTCTCCATAGAGGTCCCGGGATTGCGGCTAGTGGCAGTGTAGGGCCAGGGTAGAACCCCAGTTCTGCGGGCAGGGATGTGCAGGTAGGGTATAGTGGCTCTGTCCTGGCCCTGTGCTGTCACTGCCCAGTGATCCTGGGGTCTCCATGGAAACCAGCTGGGAGCCAGGCAGCAGGGTGCATGGCCAGGCACAGAGGTGGGATCAGGACTGGGGCTGAGTAATAATCCACACCCTGTACGACCCTGAACTGGTGCCCGTCATGGGCATGCAGGCAGTAGATCATGGCTCTGTCCCAGCCCTGGCTCTGCACTGTCACTACCCTGTGACCCTGCCTGCTGATTTCTGGCCTCATCTGCCTGTTCTGCTTCCAGACATCACTCTCTGCCCACCCTGGCCCCATTCCACATAGGGAGTTTTGGTGAGCTGTTGAGGGGGATGCTGACCTGGCCTGTGACAGCTCAGCAAAACTCCATGTGGCCCTTGGGCCCCAAATAATTGCTCACCCCCCTGTTTGATCATCTGCTTCAGATGGGACATTAAAATCCTTTTTCACTTGTGAAAGTGTGAAGGCTGAATTCCCGGTTGAGTCTTACTTCCAGAAGGCCGCTTGTTTCGGAGGATTATGTTTACATGCCTGCCTGAATTTCTTCCCCCCAACCAGAAATGTTGCAGGCCAGTGGAACCAAGTTTATACGCAGCCCTTACCTGAAGAAGAAGTGACCATTCGAGATGACCAGGACCCAAGGGTGAGTGTAGGCTTTAAAATAGCAGCCAGAAGTACTGTGGCTTCCTTTCTGCACAGAGATGGAAAGACCACTGGGGACGGGTCAGTTTGCACAGAATAACTTTAATGTGTTTATTGTCCTTTATACAAACTGTGCCCTAAAGCAACGCAGGATTAAGTGAGATGAGTTTTAATAAGTATTCAAGTGATATAGAATGTGCCAAAGGGTTGTCAGCCCAAGTGCGGAGTGAAGAGGAAGAGAAATTTAAGCTATAAGCAAGGGAGAATTTTTTTTTTTTTTAAGATGGAAATTGTATCTGAGTGAAATGAATTGGGTGGAGTGATGTTGGAAGGCTGCTCTCAAGACAGGAGTTGCAAAGAAGCAAATTGAGAGAGGCTGGAGCAGATGTAGATATTGAGTCTGATTTGGGAAGGAAGGAGGATCTAGTTGAGTTCTTTAAGGGAGTGGCCCACAAACCTGTAACAAATCTATAATGGTAAACTTCTCAGTTCTGTGCTGACAGTGAGTTGGAACTCAGTATGCAGTGTTTGTATGCTAAGTTATGGTTGTCTCCTGAAAGGGGAAAATAAAGGGAAACAAGCTCCACATACCAGAGCAAGTGAGCTGGGAGGAGAGGATTTTAATGAGACTGACAAAGGAATGGGTTCTTCCAATGTCCTGTGAAGTAGAGTAGAAGTTAGACTTGGCAGTCCTAAGATGCAGGTCCTCCTTGCATGTGACCTGAACTGCCTGGCCAGGGGAGTCATTGGAGCCGCATCCTGTTTAAGGCAGACCCAAAAGCTTGACTATTATTGAGGAACTCGCATTGCTGTTAAATCTCCATTCTTCATTCAGGCTGACAGTTTACAGGAATTAACTCCACAGCTATCTCTGGCTACTTTGTCTAGTTATCCCCCTTTATGAGAGAATAAACCAGCTGTGTTGTGCTGGATTTGAGACAACATAAACTACGTAGATCTGGAGGAAATAATAATAATTGCAGGCGAGCTTTAGAATTTAGGAACTTTGAATAAAAAACTAATTAGAAATTGCCCTCTTTGTGCTGTTGAGTAAATGGTTCTTGAAATTGCTGTCTTGTTTTCTTCTAGGAAACATATTTGGAGTACCTCTTCATGCCTGGTCGGTTCACAAATGCTGCTGTACTTAAAGCTTTACAGGTTAGTGAGGAATTTTTCACTCTTCCTCTTTTCTAGCCACTTTGTGCCACTCCAGGTACATGAACCAGCCAGCTGAAAATCCTGGAATATAAGGAGCTCTCAACCAACCTGAGCACCACCAATTTGTATGTGATATGATCTCAGCATATACTAACGATTGGCGTATACTAATGATTGCTCTCACTTAAACTAGTGGACTGGGGCCCACACAAATACACCACAGTGTCTTATAAAAGTAAGATTAGATCCCTTCTAAAACATCTTGGACAATTATTTATGTCCATGGCACCTAAAATCTTCAGATGGGTGAGGTTCCACAGCCCCACCTAGTGCTTAGCTATCCTTAAGTTATGTCTGATATCCCCAGCTAAATCTTGTAGTTATTACAGGAAGACATTGGGATCCCAGACTTGTTTGTTGAAAGGCCCTTGTCCCTCAGGTATTCTTTGGCTAAATTAGAAGTGATCCTAAACTCAGCTTGGTGGTATTTTTCTGTCTGCACCGTGATAGCTTGAAGATGTATCCTGTCAATTCCAGAGAACACTTCAGGGATCAGTGGACAAAACCTACAATTTTTTGATGAAAAACTATAGATTTTCCTTACTATTATTCTTGTTCAATAACTTAACTGTCTTGCTTTCCCATCCAGGGGATGGTCTCTCAGAGACCTGTGGGCAGGAACAGGGAACAAAAGTAAGAGTTGAAGTTAGAGGAAACCTTGTGGAAGCCTCTCTGCAGGCACAAATGAGCAATCTGTGACTTCTGTTTTTTAGTGGCCTGCTGGAAACCCTTGCTGGCAATTTCTTATACAGCAGCTTGCCTTCAATGATTGCACATCTGGCCGTTAACATAAGACATCACTTTATTCGTGTTTCTTTCTTCTGGGTTTTCATGTCAGGCTTTGAACTGAGGGGGAAGCATGGGCGACTGGTGCCACCTCAGTCAGGGGGGTACGTGCCCCCACCCCCTGCAGGTGATCCTGCAGTCAAGCAGGTGGGGGGTCCCTGGACAATCCCATGACAGCCGATTGCTGCAGCTGCTTTTGGGAGTGGGTGCAGCTATCTGCCGGCACTTGTGGGGTGGGGGCCCTAGTGTTCCCTCCTTCCCCCGCCCATCACTTAAGTGGTGAGCGTGGCCATTAGGGAGTGCATGTGGACCCCCTACACATTGCCACTGTGGGGTGGAGCTTGCGAATATGTTGTGTGTCTTTGTGCGCTGCTGTAAACTTGCAATGCAGATCTGTTTGTCTATTACAGAACTGTCCTGTGTAATCTGTTTTTCTAGATATTTTCTCGAGGAACTGAGAGAATCTTGGATCTCTCCTGGGATGAACTGAGAAAAGAGGTTACGTTAGCTGTGGAAAACGAGGTGAGGTTTCTGTTAAGCTTTTCATCAAATGTGTGATATTGTAGCAGCTCTAATGTCTTGCATAGAATTAAAAATTTATATCCACAAACCATGGAAACATAGGGCTGGGAAAGACCTTTGGAGGTCATTTAGTCCAACCATCTTTTCAAGGCAGGTTCATCCGTATTCAAACCATCCCGTGTAAATTCTTGTCTTAACCTATTTGTAAAACTACACAATCAGTCTGTTGTACAACTACAAGGCATATTGGCCGAATCACCCTGACCTGTTACAGTAAAAGTAGAGGGACAAGGGTGTTCAGTGTCCTGCTGTGGCTAGGGCTGTTAAAATGCACTCAAGAAGTCTGAGGAAAGAGGGCCATGCCCCCCGCTACAGAGGAAGCAAACTCCCCCACAGTTTATACCAGGAGTGCTTAACCTCTAACCTATGGAGCTGTAACTTTTGGCTCACAATGTTAACCCATGGATTAGAAACTTAGCAATGGGGAGTGGTGGTAGCTCCACATGGCTGGCTCTAGCCTCATCTAGGCCATTGCCTATGCAGTGGGATCAGGGCCATGCCAACATCCCACATGTCCATATTGGGCTGGACTATTCCTCCTGCCACCTGCACACCCAGATCAGGGTTGCTCAATACCCTCCCCCACTATGCATCCAGACTGTGAATAGGATGCTTGGGGGGTGGTGGCGGGGTGCCTTTCTTCTTCCCTCCCTGCATCTGGATCAGGGCCACTCTTCCCTACCTCTCATTTCTGGATCAGGGCTGCCCTTCCCTGCTGTACCCCACCCTATGCACCCAGACCAGGACAAGTTGCTTCCCTCCTGCATGTCCAGGTTGGGACTATTCTACCCTGCCCCCGGCATACATTTCGGTGTCAAGCTGTGGAACCTGCCCCAGCCAGATCATGCCCATTGTCCAGATCTGGCCTGTGGAAGGACCTGGTACCATCTATCTGATCCCAAATGCGGTGATCAGTTTAACCCTGAGCAGAGGGGCAAAATCATCTAATTGGGAACCTTGGTTTTTACACACCCTAGCATCCAGTACTTATGAGGAGGGCGAAAACCCCCAGACAGCAACAGGATAGGGCGGGGGGAGGATCCTTCCTAGCTCCATGTGGGAACTAGAAAATTCCAGAAGCATGGGAAAAACCGAACACCCTCAGTTTTATTCTGCATCTTGGGATGGTAAACATAACTCCAGATGTCATAGCCTCTAAACTGATAGCCAGAGTTCCCCTGCATAATCTTATCCCAGCTTCTTTAACCTTTCATAACTAAACCAGTTATAGAGCTCTGCTTCATTCTGCTGTTGCTGAGCAATGCCCTCTCTAATATTCATCTGCTCTTCTTGTTGTCTCTTAAGTCTGTTTCTGACCACAGAACACTCCAGGCATGGCTATTTGTAGATCATCCTGGACCAGGGCTTATTCAACATCCTGCTGTAAACTTCCAGTGGAAGAGATTCTACAGCTTCCCTAGGCAATCTGTTCCACTGTTCTAATGGTCAAGAAGTTTGTCTTGTTATCCTACTTTGCTGTAATTTCAAGCCATTTGTCCATGTCCTGCTCTTCACAGCAAGAGAGAAGCTGTTCTCCCTCTTCTTCATGGTAGCCCTTCAGATACCTGAGGACTGTTATCCTGTCCCCTCTTAAGCACCTTTTCTGTAAGCTGAACATGCCTGATTCTTTCAACCCCTTAGCATATGGTTTGCCTTCCAAGCCCTTTATCATTTTGGTTGCTCTCCTTTGGGCCCTCTCCAATTTCAGCATGTCTTTAAGTATGGAGCCCAAAAGTGCACACACGACTGTAGGTGAAGCTTAGCTAGTGCTAAATAGAGAAGCACTATCACCTCTCATGTCTTGCACTTAATGCTTCTGTTGATGCAGTGCAAAACTGCATTTGCCTTCTGTGCAGCAGTGTAATGCTGTGGACTTGTACTGAGTCTGTGATCCACCAAGGCTCCTAGATTCTTCTTTCTAGTGCTGCCATCCTACCAGTTCTTACCCATCTTGTGTTTTTGATTATTCTTCTCATCTTGCATTTCTGAGCATTCAGCTCCATTCTGTTAGCTCTAGCCCAGCTTCCCAATCTATCATGATCCTTTTGACTTGTGCTCCTGTCCTCCAGTATCTACAGTCCTTCCCAGTTTTGTCATCTGGAGACTTCCTCAGGAAGCTCTCTATTCCAACATCCAAATTTTTAATTTAATAACATGTTAAGTAGCACTGGGCCCAAGACAGATCTCTGTGGAACTCCACTTGAAGCCTGCTATTTTGACATGGATCTGTTAATAATTACCCTTTACTTGTGGCTACTGAACCAGTTGTTTATCCACGTTAGAGTTGTTTCATCTTCCTCATGTGTCCCCCATCTGTTTATGATAAGTTTGTGTGGGACTTCTCAAAAGCCTTGGTGAATCTAGTTGCACTATATCCACTGCATTCCCTTCATCCACCCAACTTATCTTGTTGAAGAAGGAGATCAAGTGTTTTTGGCACAGTTTGTCTTCAGTAAATTGTTGCTGGCTGCTTGTGATCAACCTTTCCTCTTCCAGATGCTTCATAGATTTCATAGACATCAGGGCTGGAAGGGACCTCGGGAGATCATCGAGTCCAGCCCCCTGCCCAAAGGGCAGGAAGTCAGCTGGGGTCATAGGATCCCAGCAAGATAAGCATCCAGTTTGCTCTTGAAGGTGTTCAATGTAGGTGCTTGAACCACCTCCGCTGGCAGACTGTTCCAGACCTCGGGGGCTCGGACAGTAAAGAAATTCTTCCTTATGTCCAGCCTGAAATGGTCTTGCAGGAGTTTGTGACCGTTCGACCTCGTCATCCCTTGGGGCGCTCTGGTGAACAGACGTTCCCCCAGATCCTGGTGGTCACCCCTGATAAACTTATAGGTGGCCATCAGATCACCCCGAGCCTACGCTTTTCCAGGCTAAAGAGTCCCATGGCTCTCAGCCTGTCATCGTAAGATCTGTTTTCCTGACCTCTGATCATGCGCGTGGCTCTCCTCTGGACTCTCTCAAGCTTCTGCACATCCTTTTTGAATTGTGGAGCCCAAAACTGGACGCAGTACTCCAGCTGCGGCCTCACCAAGGCCGAGTACAAGGGGAGAATGACGTCCCGGGATTTGCTCAAGAAGCATCTGTGGATGCACGCCAGCATTTTGGTCGCTTTACTAGCCGCAGCATCACACTGGAGGCTCATGTTCATCTTGTGGTCAATGATGACCCCCAAGTCTCTTTCTTCTGTAGTGCTATCCAACGTAGCACTGCCGAGCCTATGAGGATGCTGCAGGTTTTTCCTCCCAAGGTGGAGAACCTTGCATTTTTCGGTGTTAAACACCATCAGGTTCTCGTCCGCCCATTTGCTGAGCTTGTCCAGGTCAGGCTGGATCTTCTGGCATGGATGCTTTGCCCCAAAGTTTGGTGTCATCGGTGAACTTGGCCAGTCCACTCCTGACTCCGATGTCCACATCATTAATGAAGATGTTGAACAGTATGGGTCCCAGGACAGAGCCTTGAGGGACCCCACTGGTCACGGCACCACGATGAATGACTGCCATCGATTACAACCCTCTGGGTCCGACCACGGAGCCAGTTTTCCAGCCAGCGGATCGTGGTGGAGCCAAGGCCGCAACCGGCCAGTTTGGCCAAGAGGTGATGGTGGGATACCAGATCAAAGGCTTTTTTGAAGTCAAGATATATGACATCAATCTCTTCTCCCTTGTCCCTTGCAAATAGATTTCCTTAGGATATGCTCCCATAATTTCCTGGGTATCCAAGATGAGGCTAAATGGTCTGTAATTCCCTAAAATGGTCTGTAATTCCCTAGGTCCTCCTTTATGCCTTTTTAAAAGAGGGACATTATATTGGCCTTTTTCTGGTCCTTTGGTACCTCACCTGTGTTTCATAATTTCATAAATAGTATTGCCAAGGGCCCCAAGATTTTTGTTGACGGTTTCTTCAGTACCCTGGGATGAAGTTCATCAGGCCCCGCTGACTTGAATTCATTTAGACTAGGGGTGGGCAAAATATGGCCCATGGGCTGGGTCCAGCCCACCAGGCAATTTCATTCGGCCCATGGGCGTCCATCAACTAATTGTACACAGGCTGGGCAGGGTACCTCACTCCCATCCTTGTGTGTGGAAGGAACATCCCAACCAGCATGCATCTTCCTGGCGGAGTTGCTGCTGTTCCTGGTGCAACTGCCAGGGGACCTGTTTGTTTTCCCCAGTATCCAGCAGTTCCTCCTCATCTTTCTGCTGCTTTACTTGCTCTGGGCAGCAGGTGGGGAAGCTGCAGGTGGGTGGGAACAGACAGTTTGGGGCTGGTGGAAGTGTGGAGCCTGTGGTCAGGGGTGGCAGGAGCACAGAGCTTGGGTGGCCAGGATGTGGGTGTGAGGGAGGTATGGGGACCCCCTACACATTCAGCCCCCCAGTCTCCCCATGGTGCACAGCCCGGCAGCAGCAAGTGGCGGGTGCTTGTTGACCAGACAGGCGTTGCCACCTGGTGGTGTGTGGCAAGGAGGGCTGCCAGGCTAGTCTGCCTCTATCACTCAGAGCTCTCCATGATGCACATGCAACTTTTGGCACTTGTATGCCACTTGGGGAATCCCTGCATGATGAAGCTGGCTGCCTTCCCAGTTCCATGCCATGCAGGTCCTTGGACTTTGCCAGGACACTTATGGCGGTGTCCCAGGACCTGCACAGTGGAGGGTAGGGAAGGCAGCTGGCTCCATCATATGGGGCTTCCCCCAGTGGCATGTGAGTGCCAGGAGCTGCACATGAGCCACAGGGAGTCCCACATGATAGAGATGGGACAGGCCAGCCTGGCTGTGCTTCTTGCCATGCACCACTGGGCAGCAGTGTACCTGCGTGTGCCCTGAGTGCCCACTGCCTGCTGCTGCCACTGGCAATGGGGACTTTGCCACGGGGGTCCTTACACCCCCACACCCTGCCCCCACAACTCCATATATGCACTCCCCCAACACACCCTGTGCCACACACATGCATGCACACACACACACAATATACAAGAGTAAGGCTTTATTTTTGAGTTATTATGCAATCACTGCTATATACACTACACACAAATCATGGCAAATATTTTTTTGTAATAAAATTAAAATACGTTATAGTAGGTGTTTGACTTTTAGTAAAGGATTTGTTTTTTTTTCCTCTGGTTTCAAGGTTCCCCTCCCAAAAGAAGTACTTTCAGGGGCAAAGGGAGGGATTTTCAGTGGCAGTGGTTAGGGATGGGACTTCTGGTTCCAAGATGGTGACCAGGGGGCAGGCACCTATCAAGGGGCGGGGTTATTCTTGCAGCCCTCGCAGATTAACAAAATTCAGTAAGCGGTCCTCCAGCCAAAATAGTTGCCCACCCCGATTTAGACGCATCAAAAGCTCTTTGTCTCCTGTTACCTCTACCGTCAACTTGTTCCTTAGTTTTGTTTTGCTGATCTCATGCATTCCTCAGCTCAGGATCATGAATTCTCTCATATTGTGATTTCTTCCTCCCAAATTTCCCATCATCTTTACAACCTCCCCCAATTCTTCCATATTGGTCAGGACAGGATTCAGGATAGATGATAACCCTTAGTCATAAGTTGTTCTCCCTCCAAGTTAGGAACTAGTTCAGCATTTTATATTTGGTTGCATTGTTCTTCTAGCAATATATAGAAAATTGATGTCTCCCATCAGTACCATGTCATAACTTTTGAGTAGTTTTGTCACTTTAGTGAAGCATGCCTCATCCAGCTCTTCTTCCTGACTTGGTGGTATATAACAGATCTCTACCACTGTAGCACTACTGTACTGTTCATCTTTTATCTTCACTCAAATACCCTCCAATCTGCTACTTTGTTCCTCATGAACCAAGGAACAAATGTATGTATTTTTGACATGCATATGTCGCCTTTTTCTGTCAATGCTGTCCTTCCAAAATAGCGTAACAAAAACGTACGAAGTGCCATTCAGCTTCCACAGGGGCCCTCAACTTGTCCAGGGGGCAGGAGGCTCTGCCTGTTGTCCCCTTCCAGGTCCCTTGTTGTTAACCTATGACCTCACTTGCTTATCTGTTTTCTCCATATTTGTCCCCCCGGCTTTAATTCATGTGTCCATAGAGGCCTCCCTTTTTACGGGAGGCTTATAGTTTTCCTTGTTGGGCCTAAGCCCATGATTAGAGACCTATTTAAATTGTGGCAAGACAAAGGTTTTTTTTGCAGCCTGCTTATGACATGCAGAGTCAGTTTTGGAGGCAGAGGCAAAACCACAGAACTATCCTATAAATTACGGTATTATTATAAATCTAAGCCTTAAATTTAAAGCTAAATCTAAATTTAAAGAAATTATGAGTATGCATTGTCACACATAATTTATTATTAGTGTTTTACAAAAAGTTTACAAATACTAAATTGTTAACCTGAACAGAAACAATTCATGTGAGTAGTTAAATGCTAACATGCAGCATCCACTAGCAGTTGCAGCTGACATATTCTGTCTGTGGTGTGAATTCTTGTCTATACACTGAGATCACATGTTCTGTGTCCACTGATTGGTTGGATTGTACAGCAGCATTTTGCCAGTTTGTAGAGATGTGGAAACCAATCAAACAATCCCAGAATCCCAAAACACAGTCACAGTCAAAGGTATCTGGCGTTCTTTGACAAAGTTCACATAAACAGTACATTCATCATGCTCTTTCTGCCATTCAGGGATTGATTTAAGTAGCTCAGGGTCAAAACTCAGAATGGGCACCTAATTTTGGGTCAAAAACGAGAACAGCACTAAAAAAAAGGCAGCCATTTTAAACTGAGGTGGTACCAATAGATCATAGTTGTAGTATTAACTCAACCTTGTAGCTACTGCCTGGAACAGTTCTTGTCTCTGCTGGTTTTCACTTTAACAGTTTGAAAGTTGTGATGCCATGTCTTTGATCCAACTTATCAAATTCATTAGCTTCTTGTGTGTTTGGTGAATCAAAGGCTGCCAATTTTCAAACCACATTAGAAGCTCCATGAACCAGATCGCCTCTTCAGCTACAAACTTAATTTGATCTTCAATGTCACCTTGTTTTAAGAGATTGTGTAGTTTAAGCATACACTGTGTTCCTGGTGCGATTTCAGACTTGTTGTGCACAAATTCTGGCAGTACTTAACATTCTTTGCATGGAAACAAACTGCATTAAACCAGGAATTACACCTTGTAAGCACTGGTTCTGGTGGAAGTGACACAGTTGCATTTAGTTCCCTGTGCTGATTGGTAATGGACTCCCAATATTGAAGCTTACCGCCTGGGCAATGTTTATGAGAGAACTTTGCTCATATACGTTGCATTATCAGACAGAAATGCTAAGATCGTGTTAAATTCTAAGGTGTAGTTTGCAACAGCCTTTGCGACCGCTTGTGCTACAGTTGAAAAATGTACAAATGTGAGTTGAATCAGCTTTGTTTGAAAAACAGGTAGGTCACAGGCTTTCTAGCTCCCAGGTACAAATAAAATGTGGAAAACAGTTATCCTGGGCATCTGGTGCTTAATCTGCTACAGTAGAAATTGAGTCATATTCTGCCAGTGCAGATTTTGCAGAGTGAACATGTGAAGCAATTACTCCTGGTAGAAAATCCTGGTGAAGACTTCTTTGCACATGGGGGACTGCCAGCATTTGGCACATGCTTGTTCAAGTAGTCCCTTAATTTCAGATTATCAATTTTCTCCCGAGGTATGTTGGCAGCTATAACTCCACTAGCTCAAATGTAGCCTCTCTTAAATTGCTTTCAGTGATTCTTTTAAATATCAAGAACATGGTTGCTTGTTTCTTGCTCTGAGCTTCAGCCTCTGCAGAAGCCTTTTGCTTTATATGCAATTTGTGCTTAAATCCACATCTGAAACAACCTAGAGGCATAGACTCCTGGATGTATTATTAACTTTTTAGAATGGCAGGTAGATATATTTTAAACAAGGGCTGTCAAACATTTGGCTTATGCACAGGCTGGATCTGGCCTGCTGAGCCACTTTATTTGGCCCATCAGGCTACTAGTAGACCATTGGAAGTTGGAGGGTGTGGACAGGGGGAAGGACTTGCCAAAGAATCTGGGGCCTTTGGGGCCCAGCTGGACATCACCATTGGTGGCAGGAGGGCGAGTACAAGTTGACATGGGCGACTGGTGCCTCCTGAGTTGGGGGGGGGCACTTGCCACCCCCCATCAGACAGTCAGCATGATTGGAGGAGGGGGTGTCTGCATGTGTCCCATACTGTCCCAATCCGTGTCTTCCTTCCGCCCAATCCTGCTGATCTGCACCTGGCAGCTCCCTGGCTGGTGCTCTCAGGTGGGGCACCAGTGCTCTCCCCTGCCCAGGGATGCTGTTGTCAGGGGGTGCACATGCACCCCCTTGTACCCCCTATGCATTGCCGCTGCAAATTGACACTGGCTTGGTTGCCCTCTGGCTGCTTTGCCCATTGCCACCTTGGCCTCCAGGCCTGCTGCTGTAGCTGCCCTGTACCCTTTGCCCCATGTGAGATCCATAGCCAGAGCTGCCATGTACTCTATGCTGGAGTTGCCAATCTGGCATGAAATGTGTTGGTGGCAGCCACTCCAACTCCATGTCGCAGGAGCTGGAGTTGCAATTCTTACCACCAGTGGAGCCATCCAGTGCCCTGAGCTGAATTTGGCCTGCAGGGAGCCACATGGCCTAGATCTGGCCCAAAATAGGTGGTGAGGTGGACACCCCTGCTTTTAAACCATCTTGTTTAGGAATAATTTTAGAATTTTTAGAACTGTTCAACTGTAACTTTGGGGGAAGTGCTTAAGTCCTCTTTTATTCTTGCCAGCTCCAAGGAAGTGTGACAGAGTATGAGTTCTCACAGGAAGAGTTTCGACAGTTACAAGTTGAGTTCTGGTCCAAGTTCTATGCCTGTTGTCTTCAGTACCAAGAAGCACTCTCACGCCCTCTTGCACTGCACCTGAATCCATATACTAACATGGTGTGCCTGCTAAAAAAGGTGAGAAATGGAGTTAGATCTATGCTGTGCTACAGGGAGAAGTTTTATTTGTTGGTTAGGCACAGTTAGTTGCAGAGTTTTTGAAGGAATTCCAGTGCATCTTCCTGACCAAGGATTATGTTTTAGAAATGAAAGGAGTGATACTTTTTTACCTTTCCAGGGGTTCCTGTCTTTTCTTGTACCCTGTTGCCTGGTGGATCACCTGTATCTCTTGCCTGAAGAGCACCTGTTGACTGAGGATGAGTGTGCCATTTTTGATGGTAAGATTGTGGGGAGGGGAAAGGGATGAGGAAAATAATGTATTTGTGTTACAAACTTTAAACTATAGACGTTCCCAAGGGTGTTCTGGGTTCTTTATGTGCTTAGATCATATTTTTTAAACTAGCTATTTGGGCTCAATTTATCCTTGCTTAGTTTCAATCCAGTGGTAAATTCCTGCCTCCACCTGGCTCTGTGCAGTGAGATTGGGCCCTGTGCTACCTCTGCCCAGTCCTGCATGCTGGCATAGGGCCCCACACCATGCTGTACTGGATTATAGCGTGGGGCCACAGCCCACAGGGCTCCTCATGGACTGGAAGACGAGGCACAGGGGGCCAGATCTGGCATGCAGGCTCAGGCTGAGCACCCCTGAATTAGAGCATGATGAAGCAGCCCACTCAGAGTATGAAGCTGATAGGGTTGCTATGATTGCTCAGATAAATCAGTGGGTGGAATTCCAGACTTCTGTCTGAGCCCCATGATAGTCCTCAGTGATGGATACCTGCCTTTCCTTCTTTGAGGATGATGTTGTAGCTTTTTGTTATTGTATCTCAATATTTACAATGCTATCATAGCAAAAGCTCTGGGTTCTGCTTGACCTGAAAGAAACCAGAGGCCATCATTTTGTCTTTCCTGCCTGATACACTTATAATTGGTGTAGGATTCGACTTACTAGTGTGGCAGTGGTCTCTTGATTGCAGCAGATGGTGGGTGTGAAGGCAGCCATGATTATGCAGCTTTTTTGTTATCCTCTAAGCAGTTCCTTGATATGTTGCAAATTGTAAGTGATGCCCAAAAGATTAAAATCCAGTCTTATCCAATGAAAAATGCCTGATTAGAATACATCTAGTGAATCTACGTATTCTGTTTCTAGCTTTGTGTTTGTTCAGTGCTAGAGCTATTTTGTGACCTCAGCAAGAGCCTTGAAAGGTACCTCTCCCTAGTCAGCTTAGCCATATCTAGTGATTGCATCAACTGTTATGAAATGACTGCTGTAATTGGGAGGGGTGTCCTGTGGGAAGGTACAGTTTAGGACTGACTACCCAGCATAGTCTCTGGCACCATGGTCCCATTCCATAGCTGAAAAATGCAAACTGAAATTTGCAGACTTCTCAAGAACACTGAGAAATCAGCATAAGCTTGTGGTCTGATTTTTGGGCCTTACAAGGTTCTGAGAAATTGAATGGCTCTACTGCTTTGTGGAACAAGTCACTGAAGTCAGCAAGGAGAGGCTGTAGTCTTTGTGACACAAGCTACTCTGCAGAAGTATGCTGTCTACTATGTTATCCTTGTTTTCATAGAATCATAGAAGTAGGTTCGGAAGGGACCTTGTAGATCTTCAAGTTTGATCCCCCCACCGCCTGGGCAGGAGGAAAAACTGGGCTCAAATGACTCCAGCCAGATAGGCATCAAGCCTCTTCTTAAAGACCCTCAGGGTAGGAGCCAGCACCACTTCCCTTGGAAGTTGGTTCCGGATCCTAGCCGCCTTGACTGTGAAGTAGTTCTTACAGATGTCTAATCTAAACCCACTCTCCAAGAATTTGTGGCCATTATTCCTTGTTATGCCAGGGGGCACTAGGGGAAACAAGGTCTCTCCCAAACCCTTCTGGTCCCCCCTAGTGAGTTTATAGATGGTCACCAGGTCCCCCCTCAGCCTACTCTTGTGAAGGCTGAACAGGTTCAGGTCCCACAGTCTCTCCTCCGGATCATGCAGGTGGCCCTCCTCTGGACCCTATCAATGTTGTCCACATCCCTCCTGAAATGGGGCGCACAGAACTGGATGCAGTACTCCAGCTGTGGCCTGACCAGTGTTGCATAGAGGGGGAGGATCACCTCCCTGGCTCTACTTGAGATGCACCTGTGGATGCACGACAAGGTCTGGTTAGCCCTGCCAACCGTGACCTCACATTGTCGGCCCATGTTCATCTTGGAGTGAGTAATGACTCCAAGATCCCTTTCTGCCTCCGTGCTCTGAAGAAGGGAGTTTCCCATCTTATCAGTGTGCTGCTGGTTACTAAGTGTGCACCCTGCACACTTATCAGTATTGAAACATCCTGTTTTTGTTGGCCCACCCCTGTAACCTATTCAAGTGTTGCTGCAGTCTTTCCCTCCCTACTAGCATGCTCACCTCACTCCAAATTTTGGTATCATCAGCAAATTTAAACAGGTTGTTTTTCACCCTGCCCTCCAAATTGCTGATAAAGAAATTTAACAGTGCGGGCCCAAGGACCGAGCCCTGTGGGACTTGCTGCCCACTTCCCCCGGGTCAAATATGACCCATCCACTGCCACCCTCTGAGTACGACCCTTCAGCCAATCTGCAGTCCATCTGACTGTGTAGGCATCAATGCCACAGTTGCCTGGTTTTTTAATAAGAATGGGGTGGGAGACGGTGTCAAAGGCCTTGCTGAAGTCCAGAAAGACTACGTCCATGGCAACACCTGCATCCAGTGCTTTTGTGACCTGATCGTAAAAGGCAATCAGGTTGGTCTGACATGACCTGCCCCTAATGAAACCGTGCTGGTTGCCCTTGAGCATCATTCCTGAAGCCGGTCCCATCGCAGATGTGCTCCTTGATAATCTTCTGAAAGAGTTTCCCGAGGATTGAGGGAAGACCGACGGGCCTATAGTTGCGCGGGTCCTCCCTTTTTTAAAGATGTGGATCACATTGGCTATCTTCCAATCATCTGGCACCTGGCCCGAGCACCACGAGCACTCATAAAGCTGTGCCAAAGGCCCTGCAGTAACCCCAGCTAGTTCCCTCAACACCCTGGGGTGGAGAGCATCTAGATCCGCTGATTTGAACACGTCCAGCCCTTCCAGAAGCTCTCTAACCCAGTCCTCCCTAACCTGAGGTCTGGAGATGTTCCCCTCAAGTCTGTCTTCCATCACGGTGGGGAAGTCCCAGTCCCTGGACAAGAAAATGGAGGTAAAGAATTGGTTAAAGAGGTCTGCTTTCTCCTCTGGCGCAACCACCGGATTGCCCAGAGAATCTTGCAGGGGCCCCACATTTCCCAGTGCTTTCTTCATCCTCCCTATATATTTGAAAAAGGAGTTTTTGTTATCTTTGATCTTGGACACTAGTCCTAGCTCTATGTCTGCCTTAGCTTTCCTGACAGCCCCCCTACAGGCCCCTCCCATGAGCTCTCCAGTCATTCAAAATGACTGGAGACTGCACCAGTCAGGAGGCAGGGACTTAGAGTCCTGCTTTGGCTCTCTTGGCCCATTTTTTTTAGCTTTATTTTTATCTAGCTTCCATAATTGAAGAAGCATCCTGGAAGGGGAGTTCCCTGTTGTTACTAGGTGGAGCCACACGGTTCTTGCCATATCAACTGTGGAGTTCAAGACTAATTTTCTGATATCCCATCCTTCTGTGTGGGATGAGCTCAACTCACTTGGCTTTGAACTGCCTTTCCCTTTTTTCTAAACTGTGTTCTCCAAGAATACAAGTAGATTCTCTCATTGCAGATTTGGAGGTCTCTCGTGATGTTGTCTGTCTTGTCCAGTGCCTTCGACTGATTGGAGAGTCTGTTTCCATGGAAATGGCATTGGTCATGGAAATGGCCTGCTCCCGTCTTCAGCCTCCAGAAAAGGCTGCAGAACAAATCCTGGAAGACTTGATAGCCAGTGACACGTAAGTGGCCTCTTTGGATAAAATGTGTTTTGTGAAAGGATTCATCTAGGAGCTTCTTGACTAGGCTGTAACTATTTTAAATGCCTCTAAAGAGTCTCCTGAAATACATTTTATGGGATTTTAAAAACATATATGTCAGTGACTTTTCAGAAGCATAAAGCCCATTCATTTCTAAGATGCCTTTCAAAATCCTCAGCTCTGATAAAAGTTGCCAGGAATTCTGAGCCATGGTGCCAAGAAACAGGAGCACCAATGTCTAATTGGAAAGTCCTCTTCATAGCGCAAAAACACATCATCGCAGGTGTTCAAACCTGCCTGTGACTCATGGTCTGAATCCTAGACCAATCCTAAAAAGGATGCGTTTTTGTGCTGTGCAGTGGCTGTCTCAAAAAGGACTGCATCGCACCATCATTTGGAAGATCAGTATACATGGCTAAGTACAGTTTCTCTCTAGCCAGGGAGGGAGGGAAGCAAGCAACTTGTGTTGAGTATGATGCTTAATGGTTCAAAACTATGTCTCATTACAAGGGAGGGGATTTTCCACTATGCAGCATCTGTTGGGGTCATACAAGTTCACTTTTGGGTTTGTTATTACCAAAGTACTGTTGGGGAGGCCCCTCTTAAAGTTAAATTGCTCACTGTTGGTGAATTAATTATACTTGCAGAGAGAATGTGGTGGAAGACATTCATAGCAAATTGCAGGAAATCAGAAACCCGATCCAAGCCATTGGGATGCTCATCCGGGAGATGGACTATGAGACAGAGATAGAAATGGAAAGAGGTGATAGTATGATGAATGTTTCATTTTGTCTAATTAGGTGGATGCAGTTAGGGAGCATTGCACTTCTGTTAGTTTTTACTCTTACTCTCTCTCTTTTTTTTCTTTTTTTTTTTTTAATCCAGTTCAACCGCTAAATGTGAGAATGAACCTCTCCCAGCTCTATGGCAGTGGCACTGCAGTGAATGTGGTATGCCAAGGAGTGTGCAAGATCTCTGCAATCCGCTTCCTTATCTGCCGGGACCTGTTGATTTTACAGCAGCTGCTTCTGAGGCTAGGAGATGCTGTGAGTAGATTTGGCAAAGCTGCTCACTGTACAATATGTGGCAGCTGTCGTTCTCCTTCCACAAATATTAGAAGCTTCACAGATTTGTTCAAAGCTTAGCTGTGCTCTTTTTCTCCTCACCCTAGTTTCTTTGAGTTCTTTTACACCTCAGAAGGCAGCAGTCCAGCACTCTTGCATCACCACTGCAATATTATTCTGTCATACAGGGTGCTAAACCAGCACTAAGCAAGACATTCCATCTGCACCCCTTTGGCAAACAGCATTTCCAGGGCTCCATTCCCAAGCCACTTCCCCCCCAGGGCTACTTCTCCAATATTTTCCCATCTCTCTGTCATATAGAGCAGACTTAAGGCTGAGATCTTGACTAGAGCAGTACTACCTTCTAGCATAGACTTGTAGTTAAAGCAGTATAGCCCCTTCTAGTATGGATGTAGCTATAGAACAGGGGTGGGCAAAATGTGGCCCACAGGCTATATCTGACCCACCAATTTTTTCTATCTGGCCTGTGGCACCAGCCGAGGCAGAAGGCAGAGTTGCCTGCAGGCTGGATAGAATCAATTGGCTGGCCCGCAGGCAGCAGCTCCAGCTTGGGATTTTGATGGCACAGCAGGAGACACTGGGCAGAAACAGCCCTGCCTGCCCAGCGCCACATGGCAGCCTGGAAAATGGACTTTGACCCCATGATTCCAAGCAGGTGGGTAGGTGGGCAGGGCTGCTTCTGCCCAGTGTCATCTGCAGAGTCTGGAGCCATACCCAGCACCATACAGCAGTGGGGTGAGTGAAGGGGGCAGATGAGATCCCTGTTCTGGGTCTGCACAGCTGGGGGGAGGGTTGGGGCAGGGTGCAAGAGGTGGGGGCATTCCCCCCCTTCCTCTGCAGCCCAGCTCCATGCAGCTGCAAATGCCATGGCCCCACCCCCCAGTGCAGCATGGCTCTCAGCCCCCTTCCTGCCTGCCAGTGTCAGCTAAGCTGGCTAGCATGGAAGGGGAAGTGGGTTGGGGGATGGTGGGGGAGAGAGGAACATAGAGTAAGGTGCTACAGCTCTGGGCAGGCTCATGGTCCCACTCTTGCTGCTGCTCTGGCATCAGCCTTGGCTTGGCTGGGGGTGGGCAAGGTGTGAGTGTGTGCACACATGGCCCTCAACAGCTTACCCAAACTTAAGTGACCCTCCAGCCCAAATACTTGCCCACCCCATCTTATAGAAAGTATAAAGATGCATCAAACTAGTATCACTATTGTAGTGTGAAAAAGGCAATTGCCATATTTACTTGAAACGATATGAGATCTTCCCTCTCCCCTGCCATTTAAAATTGGGGGAGGGAGGGAGAGCCCCTCATCTTGGATTCAAGTGCTAGGTGGTAGGAGGGCAGGGCAGCAGTGGAGCTGGAGTCATAGCTGCTGCCTTCCCCACCCCCGCACATGTGGGGGACCATGGCATATGTGGGGCATGGAGCAGTGCTTGTTCTGGGCTAGAACCAGATTGATGGTAGTAGCAGTGGCAGCTGCAGCTGAGCCCCAGAGCCAGGGCTGTAGTTGCCAGGCTGGGGTTGCAGCGACAGCTGGGGTAAACATGTGCTTCATGCTCCAGGTTCAAAGCTACTTGACCACCTCAGCCTTCCACCCCCTGCCACTGCTTTCCCTGCTGCAGTAGTGGGGGAGACAAATTTTAAGATGACTTTCCGATAATTAGATTCAATACATGGAAAAATTGTAGTAAATTTATAATTTTAATGTATAGAATCTAATTATTGGGGGAGTTGTCTTGCATTTGAGTAAATATGGTACTAGAGCTGCACTGAAGCACCTCTGTACCAATATAGCTACATCGACATTGGGCTCTTACAGGTATAACTATATGGCTAAGAAAGTCGCACCTTCTAATTGAAAGCTGTGCTGGCAAAAACAGAACTATAGACACATGCTTGGAAGTGTTCAGTCCAAGGAACAGTAATTCACACTGCAGTTGATTTTCCCTTTCTTAGTGAACAGGCTTGCACCAAAATAAAATGAGTGGCAATTTGCACCTCCAGTTGGTTTCATGCAGGTACAGTTATCCTGTTTGACCTAAGCCCTGTGATAACTTTCGCAGTAGCAGTAAACAAATTGGTGTTTACAATAATTTTGCTAATGCCCCTTGCTATGTTGTTGTCTTTCTCTCTGACGTAAAGTTGTATGGCACTCCAATAGAGGCAAGGGATTACAAGTGCTTTGGTTTCCTTGCAGATGATATTGGGTGGGGGACAGCTGTTCCAGTCACAGCAGGACCTGTTGCATCGCACATCTCCTCTGCTGCTGTCTTACTACGTGATTAGATGGGCAAGTCAATGTTTGGCATCAGATGTTCCTGTTGACACGCTGTAAGTCTTCATGTTCCCTATTTTCCCTCTAGTTGATAATGTGGTGATAGAGTCTATGTAAATCCTTTGGAAGATCTGAAATGCCATTGCAGACAGATGGAGAATTGGCTTGAGCTCTAATCGTAAAACATGAACAAAAAGGCCTTTTGGGGTAAAGGGTAGAAAGAACCTTGATGTCTGTATAACTGTTTTGTCAATGGGTTTCCTAGATTTATTTTCTGTTGCATTTGTCTCTCTCTAAAAGATTCAAAACTCTGGGAAAATGCCTATACTTGTTGATGCCATCCCTGAATGCCACTTTCTTCAAAATAGCTCATGAAATCTTTCCCCTGTCTTCTGCGGTGGGGTGGGAGGGGGGTGGATGTTGCTTTGCTTAGGTATGTGATTTAGTAGTCAGTGACTAATGCTGGGTTTGATCCATTAAACTTTGTGAAACACCAAGTGCCTGGTCTAGCTATATTAAGTACAAAATTGTTTTTTTTCACAATTCATGAACTAGCTGAAAAACAAATGACTTCTCTTTTCAGTCTTGCATAAAACATTCGTATTTAAGAGTCAAGACTTGTGGCAGAGCTTGTCTGAAAACTGTAAATTGCCATTTAACTTTTTAAATGACACTCGCTTCCTGCACTTACTTCCTTTAGGTTGCAGGTGGGAGGGGGGTTGAGTTGGACAGCGTTCGGACATTACCACAGGAGACATTTCTCTTTGTACGCTATTTCTTTCTCCTTTAGGGAATCCAATCTGCAACATTTATCTGTTCTGGAGCTAACGGACACTACTTCTCTCACACCACATAAGCTAGGTAAGGGGATGTCTAAAGCGTATCTCTTTATTTTGACTCTTAATGATTGTACGTTACATCAGGTAACAAGTGCCTCAATAAATTTAATAGTCAGCATTTTAAAATTGCATTTTAAGAGGCCTGACTTCTACGGTGATCACGTGGCCTCTGAAAATCAGCCTCTTCTGTGAGGAAACATATTGGTCCCTGCAAATTGTGTGGAGCTTAAGGTAGTTGTACACCCACCCTTTAGTCTGCCATTTCCCAACTTTCTGCATGCTTGGCTCTGCAACCTAAGTATAGTAAACTTTGTATGAAGCTTTTTGTATAGCTTCGTAGCTTTTTAAAAAGAAAAATTGGTCTGCGCATTTGTAAAAGCCTCTTCCTTTCCTTATCAGTAGGATTTAGATATCTACTGTTGGTTAAATGCAACAGCTAGCAGGACAAGGTTGCTATCCTTGGTGGTCCAGCCTCTAGAACAGCAATTCTCAACTGGGGTGCTGTGAGATCCTTTTAAGAGCGCTGCACAATATTAGTGTTGTTAGATCTGCGAATACCTGCATATGATTGACACAATAAACATAGATATCTCAAATAGTATAAAAAATATTCTGACTTGTGGTCTTTCTGAGTTCTTTGCAACAGAAGAATTTTTCTGTTATGTTTCTGTAGACACAAAATGAAAAGTTTTTGAAAATCGGGAAAGTTAGATTGGTGCAGTAAGTCCAAAAGGTTGAGAACCACTGGTCAAGAAGAAGAGGTGCAACCTACTAAAACAGTGTGTTTGTGGGCTTGAATAACCCCCTTCACAGGAAGTGTGACACTGCACTAGTTACACTGTCTAAAAATAAGTCCATTAAGGGGCTGGGGCAATGCACATGCATTTCCATCACCCCTATACACTGAACCAAAGTTTTCTAGATTTGTCGCATCTGCTGGCCAAACCAGACTCAGCAGCTTAAGACTGCCATCCAAACTCCAATATCTTACTGTTCAGTGTATCTTACTGCTGACTATATGGAATATGAGCACTTTATGGCATGTGCTTATCAGTTTATACCTAGCCATTCAATTTCAGGAGATTTTTGGCAGCATGACAGATGCAAGCAGCCCTGAGCAAAATGCAAGTAGGAAGCTGGTGATTTTTTTTTTTCTAGTTACTGTAATTTTAAAAGTCCTGAAAACCACAGAAGGAGTTGGATATCTTCAGTATAAATTTTGGAGACAAATTTTGGGAAGTATTAAGTAACACATTGTCCCTCCTGGGCATGCACTACTCACTCACCCTGCACATAGACACAGACACAAACACACTTTCCCTCCTGCCATGAACAGACGCATACACAAACACACGCGCGTGCACACAGATGGGTGTACACTCTTCTTGTTCACTGTCTGCACATGGACACGAACATGAACAGAGACACGCACACACATACGCAGACACATACGCATAAGCAGATGCATACCGATGTCCTGACGTGTGCGCACACATGCACAGAGATGCATGCGCACACATGTGCAGACACCTGTTCTTCTCCCAGGATCTCCCCCACTCTCCATCTTGCATAGGCAGCCCACTTCCAGCTGCCCATGCCTCTGTCCCATTCCCCCCAACCCCTTGCACTGACCTGGAGGGAGCTGCTGCCCGGCTGTGTCCCTGCAGTTGTGCATGGGGCCAGAATGGCTTGGGCCGGGAGTGCCGCGCCGTGCCTCTTGTGTGGGTGGCAGCGCTGGGAGGGGTGGCTCCAGTGGGTAAGGTGAATGTTGGGGGGGCTGTGGCCCCCTGTAGCGCCATTGCCTGCCTTGCTGTGCAGCATAGCAGAGCGGTCCTGACCCCACCCCCTCCCCCTGGCATGGTGCCGCACTGCACTCCTGGCTGGCCTGGCCCAGCCCCTGTCTGCCTCCACAGCTCCAAGGTGGGAAGGGGCCACACCTGGCTGCAGAGAAGCAACTGCAAAAGCTGTGATTTTTAAACTTGACGCCATTTTTATCTCCCTACTTGGAGACAGAAACATACCAAGTTTAAAACTACACTTGTGCAATTGCCCAAAAGCATTACAGACAGACAGACAAAGCCCTTTGTTATATTAGAATTCAGTAACATTACTTACATTACAGTAACATTACTGTATTCCCCACCGGTCAGGAAATGGGGGTGACCAGTTTGGCAAGACATGCAAATGAAGGAACAGAGTTTAAGTTCTTTGAGACCAGAGAGAAGACTGGAACTTATAAACAGTGAGGTGAAAGGGTAGCACAGCAGCAAATTAAACTCAAGTGAAAAAGGAAAAGTGATGTGTTTTGAAAGGACTAGCTTTGCCTGGGTTTTTGGGAGTACTTCCGGTCCACTTCAGGGTTTGCCGCTGACCATGCAGGGGACCCCACCCCCTGTGCTCCCATGGGATGCTCCATCTGCCCCATCATCTCAGCATTCACGAGCCACACCTGGTACCTCAAGGTACATAGAAGAAACATATAAAGCTGTACCTATGGCCAAATCACTGATTCTCTGAATCAGAATTGAATCTTCAGATGCATATTTGACTGAATTGAATTGGGACAATGATCCAAATCAGTGAATTGAATTGCTGTCCCCTGAATCAGGTTGAATCCGAATCGAATACTGCCTGCTTTGCACACCCCTAGTGGGTATTATCAGGCTTATCAATGAAAACCAGCCTCTTGGTTCAAGCAAACACCTTCATTATTGAAGGTATGTTTGTATGGCACCAGTTACATTGGACAGGATGTCATAAAGATGCCTGACAGCTCCAAAAACAGGTCCTCTACTCCTAAATCATCAGTGGTCACCTCTGTAGAGGTGGGCATAAGGTGAACATTAAGGACACCTTGAAAGCCAATCTGAAGAAATGAGATACTAACATCAGTAAGTGGAAGACTTGAGGACTGGTTCGTCCCAAGTAGTCCCATGTGGTATGACAAGACATCGATAATCTTAAGTAAACTTGCCTCACTACGGAAACGAATTGATGAGAGAGACAAGGGGAAAAACCTATGGCCAGACATCATCAGGATCTATTCCTTCTTCCCAGACCAATTTGCCATATCTGCAGTTCAACATGCAAATCTTAGATCAGCCTCTTACACTGACTTCCTCATTTGTTGGAAGACTCTCCTCCTTGTATTGAAGGACTGCTGATGAACCGTAGTTTTTATTAATCAAAGTATGGTACAAATTCGCAATGTAAATAATAAGGAAAGGGATGGGAAATAATAGAAGATTTATTTATGGATTAATCATGGGCATGGTAGTATTAGGAGTACTGTTTTCCATTCCTGCTTCCTTGTTTCGGGAAAGAGGTGATACAGAGGGGATTTAGGAGGACATGGTTGTTCTTGGGAAGTAGTTAAGAATGATTAGCTATAAAGACTGAAAAGTTGGGACTGCTTAGTTTAAAAGTACTCTAGCAAGAAAGAAATATTTGAACCTAGTGTGGCTAAGGAAGAGAGGGAAGTCCATTATACAGCCCTTCTGTGTAATTACCTAGCATTCAATTTGATCACTAGCTATGAACTGATGAGCACATGCTGGGAAGAACTGATATTTTAGATCTTCTGGATTGTCATAATTGAGGTCTACGTAATAAAAGTTAGTGCTTTGGATGGCAAGCTTCTGAAGCTGCCTCAGAGTTAACCAGTAAATGTTGTAAGGCAGTGGGGTCCTGCCTTTTTGTCAGGTGTGACCCAGTAGCGTTGCATCCTCTTCAAGTGCCACTCCCATCCCTTTCCTGTGCCCATTCAGCTGCTTTGCTTTCTGCTCCCTGCCTGATCTGTTGCCCTGCTTTCTGCTCCCTGTTCTGTCTGCCACTGTGCTGCCTTTTCCCTTCCCAGTCTGCTGCGTGCAACACACACAGGCTACCCATGCTGCACACTAGTCACCCCTGTTGTAGGGAACTAAGAAATGTTGGTTCAGTATATGGTATTAACAGTTTTGTCACTCAGTGTATAACTGGCCTGTGAGAAGCAAATGTGTGTATTTGTTTGTTTGTTTGTTTGTTTGTTACATCTTTTTATTGGACTGGCTGTGTAGCTGGGAGAAGTGTTAAATACGTTTTCAGGCACAAAGTGCCTTCTTCAGATCTTATTTTTTTTATGATTTATCTGTGGCACTCATGGTGATGTGAAGAGAGCACAAACATGGCTATGATGTATGTTTTTGCTGCATGTTCTGCAGCCTTCCAACTGTTCTTTAATTTTGTTTCGTAGTGTCCAGCCCTCAAACAGTTGTGGAGTTGTTCTTTCAGGAAGTGGCCAGAAAACTCATAATTTCTCACTTCTTCTCTCAACCCAATGCCTCTTTGACGGAAACCAGTTTGAATTGGCCTCATTTGATTACTACAGTTATTGCTGATCTCCTGCCACTTCTGTATCCTTGCATAATGAAGTTGTGATGAAGGACTGTGTATAACTGGATGTTACACAATGCTGTAAATTGGGGGTCAACAACCTTTTATTAAGGGTGGGCCACCTATTGAGGTCTGGCTGTCACCTCAGGCAATCAAACCCCAGTACAGCCTCTGCTTATCATCCCTGCCACAAGTATGGGGAGCCAAGAGTTGCAATGGCTAATTTGGTAGTGTTGGGGCAGTAGTGGATGCAGTGAGAGAGAGCAGCCTTCTCCACAAAGCACAGGGCTGGAGCTGGACCAGCAGCTGGGATCAGCAGATCATTAGTAAAATGCAGGCTGGATCAGGTGGAAGTAGGGGTTGGCTAGCCATTCTTAATATATGGACTGGATCAGATCTTTATGGAACAGATATAGTCTCATTTAGGGCTGGATCTGGCTTAGGGGCCATAGCTTGCTGACACCTGCTGCAGATTACAGGTAACAGCAGTCTCCATGTAAGAGTAATGCACAGTTTCAAGGTTCAGATCTGGATGCCTGAAGTTGGGCTCTTGAATCCATCTTTAGCCTCTGAAATAAATGCTCTAATTCCACATGAGGTTACTATGATACGTAGGTGTTTGGAGCTTTTCAAAGTCAGGTCAATTTCAGGTGCTTAAACATGGGTTTGAAAACTAACCTTAGGACCTCAAGTGTGAAAAACTTGGTATGTTTATTGGTTTGAGAGAGATTTCCCATGCCCCGCCCCCGCCCCATTCCCCTGAGGAGATGAGTGGTGGTAGAGTTGGATTAGCTAATGGCTTCACCCAGTGTGCCTGAATACTGTTACAGAAAAGCAAATTCATACAAAGCAGCCTAATCTCTTTACTCTTGAGCAAACTCTGAACACTGGAGGCATATGCATTTTAAAGCTATTATTTTTAAAGCTCTTCTAGACTAAATTTTTGCTTTCTTTCCTGACTGCAGAGGAATTACCCTGTTCCTTAGCTAATGCTCAGGTGGCCCAGCAATCCGGGGTTTCTCTTCCCAGAATGTTTAATGGGGAGCTGTCAATACACCCAGCTGCAGGTGAGTTGTTAGCACATGTGGAAAATAATTCTGTCTCTTTAATAGCAGTGCCTACAAAATGAAGAATGCATCTCATCTATTGATTTTGTTATTTGAGCCAGAAAATACCCAGTACTTTTCCTTGTTTGTGTAGGAGAGAAAAAACTAGAAACTGACTTTGCATGGGAATGAATGTTCATAACCAGCCCATTGGTTAGAGACAGAACAAATTGATATTCTCTAGATCAGGCATGACCAAGATACGGCTCGTGGAACAGATCTCATGATGTTTTTTCTAGCCAGCAGGGCTGCTTTCAAGTCTGGAAACTTGGTGACAGAACAACTGGTAGCTGCTGCTTGAATTTCCTATCACTAAATTTCTAGACCCACTTCTAATTTCTAGACCTTATGAGCCAGGTAACGCAGCTCCTTATTTGGCCTGTGGACTGACTCTGTGCCTCTTGTACAACTCATGGGGCTGGATGAGTCGCGTACCACTGTTCTAGATGGAGGATGAGAAGCACTATGATATGACTGCTTGATAAAGACCAATTTTTGAGGGTGTTCTTGTGGCCTTACTCATCTGAATTATTTGGTTCCTGTTCAGGCCCAGCTATTCCTTTGGTGCCCTTGATCAGTCTCTGCAGCCTCTCCAGGGGACAGGCCCTGGACAGGACTTGTACTGGGGTAAAATCTCATAATTCTTTTCTTTGTTTTAGTTATTTGGGCTATAGTACCCCATGATTGTTCAGCAGGTCCTGAACAAATCTAGAGATCTGCGCAGTTATTCTCCTTGGGAGCTGTCAAGTTGGGAATTGAAGTGACCCAGACAGCAATTTTGTAACAGAATTTCTCCTCTCCCAGAAGACTCACAGCATGACCAGCTGTAGAATACAATGCAACATGATGCAGTTTCCATGCACAGTGGTCTTACCTTTAAATGTAACCAGGGTCAGGCTATCCAGGCACCCCTCTTCCTCTGGCAGTGGGTTCTGTCTGCTTTCCCATAATTTCTGCCTGTCTCCCGAGCTCAGGTTTTTTGTTGTCTAGATAGCTTTTTGGTTTAGTTTTCCTTAAAGGCATCCTCAGGAATGGGAGTTTGTATTTTCTACAAGGTGAGGAGTAATTAATCCTGATGGGAGAAAAACATTTCTGACAAAGTCAGGCCAACTGAACATATAGTAATAAAATATTAGATGTCTTACACATCTTCCATATATTCTGTGTGGGGTTTTTCCTCCCCTTTAGTACGATCACCCATGGGTCGTGTGTCCCCCCCCCCCCAGTTATTAAACTGAATTATATAGCACAGTATAGGTGGGGAAATTTTTTTTTTTAATTGCTGTGCCACAAAGGGAAGACAAGAGGGCTTGGGTTTGTACATGTGTACTTCTGTAAATGGGACAAGACCAGTCCTAGAGTATAAGGTACTGGGAGGTAAGTCACATTTTTCCTTTTCTAGAGTTTTGATATAGTGACTTGTCCGTGGTGTCCCAGCAAATGGGTTGTTGGGTCTAAATAGAACCTAGTAATCTGTTTTCAGCTATATAGTCTCATTCTCTCTAGCCAAAATGATTGAGGTTTTTGTTGCTGTAAATGTGTGTCTCTATCTTATTACATTTAAAGTAATGCATCATATTTCTTATTTTGCATAGTGATGGAAAATCTTGTGAGCAGTTTTAATGCAATGGACAGTCAGGGAATTACTAATGCTAGAACTCTTTCTCGTGTGCATTTTAGCAGGACTTTTCAACAGTGTCTTTGTCCCCAGAAGTGTATTACTCCTGGAGGCAAGAATCAGTTTGTGTTTTCTCAGCCAGGCCATTGGAAAAAAAATGTAAAAATTGCCAAGCATTCAAGTCTGGAAGTATAAAGGTTGTTTATGCAACTTGGGTTCTGTCTTCCACCTTGTGTCCAGGCACTGTGCTGCAACCTCTTAAGCTGAATCACACCCTATCTCATACTGTAGTGCTCTTGCTTCATTCATGACCCAGGTGCAGCTGAGTGGGAAGGTGTTCCGTAGAGGTGCACCGATACATTGGTCCGATATCAGATCAGTACCGATATAAAGAAAACTGGCTCTATCAGAAATCGGATTGGTATCGGCCCCAAAAATGTCTGTCGGTGTACCCCTAGTGTTTAGAGTTTCTCTTTTAAGAACATGGGCCATCCTTTACCTCTCAGAACTTTGGACCTGTCTGTTCTGTTTGCTGAGGGCTAACCTGTGGTCTCATTTAAATGGGCGTCAAATTGGAGCGAGCCTGTTGACCTTAGTGAACTTACTGCAGGTTTTACATTGTTATTACAGAAAGACTGTGATCTCAGATAGGGAACAACAGTATCCCTCATGCTGCTGAATGAGGCCAGAGTGCTGTGCAGACATGCAGATAGAAAGATGGTAGAAGGGCTTGTCTAGTTGCTGTACACTAGACCTGTACTGCTTCACCAGATCGGTTCACATTAGGAATATGGGACTGAAAAAGGGGCCTTATGGTGGTCCAGTCTCCTGTTTTTGCAGGCAATCATCAACTTAAGGAAATGATTCTTCCTCTCTGTTTGACACTAGTGAGGCCTTACCTGGAATACTATATCCAGTTCTGGGCCTCACACTTCAAGGAAGTTGTGGATAGCTTGGAAAGAGTCCACCACTGGGCAACAAAAATAATTAGGGTCCTGGGAGATGAGACTTTTGAGGAAAAGCTGAAAGAACTAGGATTATTTAGCCTGGAGAAGAGGAGACTGAGGTGGGATTTGATAAATCTTCAAATACTCAGGGGTGATTAGAAAGAGAATGGAGATAGGCTTTTCCTTGTGGCTGTAGGTGACAGGACTAAGAGCAACAGCCTCAGGTTGCAGCAGGGGAAATTTAGGCTGAGATTAGAAGGAACTCCTTGACTCTGAGAGTGAACAGGGTACTTGGAGAAGCTGTGGAATCTCCATGCTTAGAAACTTTCACAAGCAGTTTAACAGGCACTTGGCTGGGATGGTTTAGTCAGGGATGATCTTGCCTTGAACAGGAGAATGACCTTGTGAGGTCCCTTCCAGCCCTACTTTTCCATGATCCTATGAGCAGCTCAAGAAATCCGCATAATCATCACTGCACTCCACTACAAGCCACACTACCTGAAATGCCAAGAACACCTTATGGCATGTTACAGATCAGAGCAGGGTAGATGACTGCACTGCCAGTGCCCTGCTGCTGCAGTGACCAGGCACAATAAGACTTGTTTGTAAATAACCTCTGAACATGGAGGTGCATAGATTTGTAAGGGACCTCCTGGTTGATTGGACCTGATCCTCTGCTATTGTAAGATTTGGAAGAATCTCTTTCTCTAAATTAAACTACAACTCTGCAATTAGACAGCACTAAATAGCTTTTTATGGTTAACATCTTCAAATTCCTGATAAAACAGTGAATGTCATAATCCAGGTACATGTTGGAGTAGAACTGGCCGTTAGGCAGGAACTCGGAAACCTTTTCTGTCAGTGCTCAAAGAATGCTGTCTTCTCCTAGGAATACATCCGTCTGCTGCAACCCTGGTGTCATGTGAATGTTGGTTCCTGTCGCTTCGTGATGGGAAGGTGCTACCTTGTTATGGGAGAGGGACACAAGGTAAAAATTCTTGCTCCTTCCACAGATAGAACGCTGCTTCATCCACAGTGTAGCAGTTACTGCATGGTGACTACCTGGAATCACACCAATAATATTTTCTCAAGAATGTACTGTGTTATTCTTGGGGGTGCAACTTGTATATCTAGACTTCGTACACAATTTGCTTAAATGCAAAGTCCAATGAGGGAAATTATCTATATGCTCTGAGTATTCAAATGTATAAATTATTAAAGGAAGGTGGGCTGTGTTCATAGGCAGAGGGAGAAAAAATTTGGAGTGGGAAAAGGGGGAAAGGAGCCAAAAAACTTCCTTGGCTAAACAAGGAAATCCAGGGGAGCCTAAGAGCAAAAAAGACGGCATATAGGTGGTGGAAGCAGGGGGAAGCTATCAAGGAGGAGTATACCTACTTGGCCCGCACTTGCAGGGAGGCAGTTAGAAAAGCCAAAGCAACTACAGAGCTAAGGCTGGCAACACAAAGACAACAAAAAGTCTTTTTTTGTGGGGAGGGGGGAAGGGGCTGGGATGAATGGAGTCCTGGCTGGGTTGGGTGGTGGGACAAGCAGAACCTGGACGGCTCATCCAGGAGTGCTGGGGGGGGCTTCTGCCACTGTACACACCCTGGCAGAGGCCTGGGGGCACATAATACACATGTGTTCAGGTTAGAGAGGTAATTAGCCATGTTTAGCATCTCAGACACTTCCCTGTTGGTTAGCAGTGCTGACTTGAGGGTTAAAAATGTCTCTGAATGATAGAGAGATGATTAGTTATGTTTGTCTGAAGTCGGGTGGAAGGTAGGGCAAGACGGCATCTTAGGGACTAACTGTTTCAGAGAAGCTTCAGTTTTTGTAGGCAACGACCAACTTGTGGCATCCGTGGCAGGGAAAGCAAGTGGCAGTGAGGACAGGCAACCTGACCCCCAGCCCGTGTTCCTGCTGCACCTTGCCCCTCCTGGTGCCTGCCACTACTTGCCCTCTATGGCAGCTCAGGCTCTGGGTCCAGGCCTGGGGCATGGAGTGTACACACTGTCTCTGGACCTGGTCCGGCAATAATGGTGGCTTCAGTCCTGGCTCTAGACAGGCAGTCATGATGGCAGCAGCATCTCCAGGCCTGGGTTGCAGCTGCTGCTGAATGGTCTTTCCCACACTCCTTCACCATGTGGTCTCCTCTACACTCCCCCACCCACTTCTGCTGCCACCTTATGCTGGAGCTGCAGCAGCTGTCAGCTATGGGCTGGTGGAAGCCAAGATGAGGCCTTTTCATGTTGAATGGGGGGGAAAGACCTTATCTTGGATTTGAGTATATATAGTAGTTCCATTAGTGTGGAGAAGGGGAAGTCAGCTGGGAAAGCATCCAGGAAATGCAGTGGTTTTGGAATGAGTATTCAGTGAGTTGACATAGAAAGGAGAAGGGAAAACAGGGTTATGACTGGGGAGGCAGATGCAGTCACGTGACTGAGGGACAAGTAATGGGGAAAGAACTAGAAGGCAGAGCATAAACTTGGGTTTGAGACATTAGGAAGAGCTGACTGCTAAACCATGTCTGACCTTCCTGTATCTATGCAGCATAGTGATGGCTTGGTCCTGATTCAGGTCTTTGTGAGTTATCAGAGTTGTAGAAAAGGAATGTCCATGGGTTTGCATGGTTTAGAATAAATGCACTTTCCATTAGCTTTTCAAACATGTCATGTAAAGGAGAAAGCAATCAAGCTTTTGAGCTAGTAGATACTTGGTCCTAAGGCAACCTGTAGTGACACTAGTTAAAGTATTGCCCTGTAGTGACCCAAAGCTTGTGTCTGGAACACAAGCAAATAGTCCTGGTTATCACCATTCTGGATTAAATCAGTCATGTGACAGGCAGTGCTCAGTTCCTTTCTGACTGTCTTCCAGGCTCTGGACTGCTTCTGTCAAGCTGCATCTGAAGTTGGAAGAGAGGAGTTCTTGGACAGGCTGATCCAAGCAGAGGACGGCGAAATGGCTTCCACTCCACGTCTACAGTATTATGATAAGGTATTACTGCTAGGCCAGTGCCTCAGCCTAATACTGGCTGTGTTAGTTTGCGCACATATGTTCTGTAGCTAGTGGAACAGAGGAGTCAGCTTTTATGCATTACTTGAAGGCTTTTCTGTAACCTATTTAGGTCACTTAAGGGTGAGTAAACTTCTAGCATTAAGCCTACAAAGGGTGTAGGTACACTTGCCCTGAGCACTTGCATGGAGGGGCTGCTCTCAAGCATCATCTCCTGTCCTGTCTAATTCTACTTGCAAACCTGGAAATGAGGTGCTTAAGACACTCCAGTGCTGTTTCCTCCACTGTTTTTGAGTTCTGTCTTGTGAGCTGTGAGGGTTCCGCCAGGGCAGCTTCACTACCTCATTTTTGGATTTGCTGTGCTTTGGAGAGTGGTTCTCCCCTGAGCACTGGGGACAAACTGAAAACATACTTAGTCCCCGAGGTAGTTTTACAGCCTGAAAATCCCATAGCAGCTGTTAGGTGAATAAATTCACTTTTTTAATCAAATGTGGATATTAATAAAATTAAACACAGCCCTGTGATTCTCTAAATACACTTCGTTGTTCAGCCTCAGAACTTACAATGAATTAGAAAATAATTTGAGGTCTGATGAACATGAGGGAGACTGCAGAAAATTCCGTGACCGTTCTTTTATACAAGTACTTTGATTCTACCTCCATTTTTTTCTAAGTATATCACTCAGTTTGACATAATGTTTGCTTTGGGGTTAAAGCTTTCTTTTCTTGGCTTCTGCTTGAAAATGAATCTCTTCTGTTTTGGGGTTTTTATTTTTAATGTCAGTAAATTTTCTTTTGGCAGGTTAAGCTTGGTGAGAGCAGAAGTAATTTTGTCACATTTAAAAATAAATAAGCAAACAAAAATGTAACCTCTGCCTCCTTCAAGACTCTTGCAGCCAGAAGTAGACATCTTTCTTCCCTTTTTTAGGTTCTGCGGTTGCTAGACATTGTTGGTCTACCTGAGCTGGTCATCCAGCTGGCCACTTTAGCAATAACAGAAGCAGCTGATGATTGGAGAAGCCAGGTGGGCATTTTTTCATACCAAGATTTTTATTTTTGTCCTTGCAGCATGTTTTGCTGCCCCTAAGAAACTTATTTTAATCTGTGCATATAATTTGGAATGATTTGTTTTATGTTCTCTGGCATTTAGGCTACTTTGAGGACTTGCATATTCAAACATCACCTAGATTTAGGACATAATAGCCAAGCATATGAAGCATTAACTCAGAATCCAGATTCTAGCAGGTAAGTAATGGTTTGGGGGTTTTTTGCCTTCAAACTCGAGCAATCTAATGTCTGAGCTGAATATGCTGTTCTTGCCTTTCATCTTGGCCCCCTTTGTGTAATTTGTAAAGTTTTTATTACGTAGTGTAAAATTGTTCAAACTCAATACTTAGGTCAAAGTATAGTCCAAAATAAAAAAACTGAGGAAGGTGTCTCGGAAGATGCTGAGCAGGGGTTGTACAATCACTCTAGTCTAGGACCACATCATCATCCTGGGGCTCCCAAGCAAATTTACATGGTAAATGATGCATTTTAGGAAACCTCTTTGCATGATACTTAAATTGTGCTGTTAAATAGCATATGGCTCTTAATGAATGAGGAGGGCATGTATGCTGCCTGAGATTGCCCCTGGGGCAACCCTGATTTCTGAAGCTTGCTTTGGCAGGAAACTGAAAGGGGGTTTATTCCCTGAGTAAGCTACATACTCACCCTGAATAGGGTTTGCCAAGCTGTCTGTTGTCTGAGAACACCCCTTCCTGGTATGTAAGGAAGAGGAATTTGCTTTGCTTCTCCAGCCAGAGAGGCTTTCTCACCCCCCGCCAGGCTCATATGTGAGGAGGCAGGGGTCTATGGGGATCCCTTACCTGTTAATGGGAATGAAGTTAAGAGCTGCTTTTTTGTGGACTCTGAAAAAGCAGAGTTCAGCTTTTGTTGTCTAGGCTCTGTTTCTAGTCAAGTCTTTGGAGCAGACCTGTCTTCTACTTGCCATCTTTGCGCAGGAAAATCTGTCCTAAAGCCAAGTGCAGGCCGCCTTCATGGGCAGCAAATGAAATTGGGCATTCCTTGTCACCTCATACTCTGATATTTTTGCTGCTTAGGAACTATCATTCAAAATTCCTCTGCTTGGAGATGATCCTCTAAGCTAGCAGCCTGTCAGTTCATAACAGAAGAGCTCTGCCCTTCTCTCTTCCAGGCAGCTGGATTGTCTGCGTCAGTTAGTGGTTGTTCTCTGTGAACGCTCTCAGCTGCAAGACCTGGTGGAGTTCCCCTATGTGAGCCTCCATAATGAGGTAATTGGCCTGCAGTGGGTTAGGGAAATAGACCACTGTTGGAATGATAGTCAACTGACAAACTTCTGTGTCTTATGTCTTAGGTAGTGGGCATAATTGAGTCTCGTGCTCGAGCAGTGGACCTGATGACTCACAATTATTATGAGCTGCTGTATGCTTTCCACATCTACCGCCACAACTATCGGAAGGGTAAGACCAGCTCCAGGGGAGCGCTGCCTCAAAGCTGATCTATCATCCTGGGTCCCCCTTTCTTTGGATCTTCAGTAATGACTGCTGTGCATCATTTTGAACCCACATGCATTCTGTTGCATGGGCCAATCCATTCACTCTTTAGTTTATCCAGGTTCTCTGGGAACTTGTAGATAACTTCCACATCTCTTTGGACTAGGCCAAGGATTGGCACCTTCTGCTTTCGTTGGCTGTTGCTTGCACACCAGCTGCATCCTAATTTCTATACCCCTACTAGCAGTTAGCAGAGGGGATAGGGAATGAGGCCTGTAATGAGACCTCCTGCCCCAGGTGTGGATTCCTGGAGATGCTGGATCCAGTCTTTTCACAGGCTGGGTCCAACCAGTGGGCTGTAGGTTGCTGACCCCTATCCTATGCTGTTCTTCCTGGATAGCAAATAGCCAGTTAAGGATGTAAATACTGATTTTTAAAAAAATACTTGTTTAATCTGCTGTAATTACAACCATTAAATGATGAATTGGTATGGCAATCCTTGGCCTGGCCTATATAGGGCTGCTCTGGCCTGGCCTGTAGGGCGTTCCTGCCTGGCCTGGCACCAGCAGGGTACTTCCAGTGGTGAAAGTCTAGTGGGAACTCAGCAGCTCTCCTGGGCTATACCTCACGATGAGCCAGGCAGGCATGTTCTCTCTGGGCCCAGATGGGGTATGTCATGCTGGCCCGGAGTAGCTGCCCTACACCCCCTTGCCTCCACCATACCCCTGCCAGGCCCTGCAGCTGCTGCAGGTCCAGCTGGGATGTGTGCACAGCAGCTGCAGCAATAGAAGGCACTGCATCTGGCCAGGTGTGGGGACAGGGACAGGTGCTGTGGTACTAGGCTCCAGCCTTGTGGCTCTGCAAAGTCAGACAGGGGGAGGTGCTGAGTCCTGGGCCAATGTCTGCCCCACCCCACTGCACTGCCTACAGGGGCGTGCTTGGGGCTTGGGCTGCTTGTGGTGGGGAGGCTGCAAGTGGCTGCACCAGGGTGTGCAGAGCCTAGGTGTAGAAACTAGTCCCCCATCCTCCTTCTCGCTCCATTCCTTCTTCTCTCCCTCTCACCTGCCCTGTCACCTTTTGGTTCCTGCTGGGGCACTGCACAGTTTCCCTCTCCCCTCCTACTCTCTCACTTCTCTTCTGGACTGTGACCTGCCTCGCACTAAATGATAATTGGTAAGCTATAACTGGTTATCATTGGGCTTATCAGTTAAACAGTTAATTGTTTAACCATTCACATCCCTATAGCCAGTAAATCCTGTAAAGGTGGTGGTCCAATGGAAAAAGAATACTGCTATGCTGAAAGGTTCCATTTTTTTCCTCCCCCAGCTGGGACAGTGATGTTTGAATATGGTATGCGTCTTGGCAGGGAGGTGCGGACACTTCGGGGACTCCAGAAGCAAGTAAACTGTTACCTTGCTGCCCTTAACTGCTTACGGCTGATCCGGCCAGAATACGCGTGGATTGTGCAACCCACCTCTGGTGCTGTGGTATGAAATACTGAACTTCTGGGTGGTTTTGCATATCTAGCAGTGTCGATGATGCAGCTATTGAAATGGCCCTATCTTTATTGTGAAGATTCTTCCATCAGCCATGCCCTCCTCTGCTTTAAGACAACTAATGCAGGTTTAGTCTTATGCTGTACAGTATGAAAACATGACTAGGGCAGTAGAAGGCTGTTGTTTCCTGCCGTTTACAAACTCCTGTTACAGCAGTCCTTTTCCAAGTGTTTTATGGTTACAAAAATGGTCAAACTTTTTGGTATGTTCAGTAGCAGACAGCAAAATCTGTAATTTATACCTACATCTGACTTTTCTGCTGCAATCTGGACATGATCCAGAAATTGTATGATTTTTTTTTCATCAGTTTTGTAAACAGTAGTCTTGAAGTGAATAGTGTTTATGCACCCTCTTGGCCTTATTGTTGTTTCTGCTATAAACAAATGCATATTTTTCATACTTTTTAAAATCATCTTGTGTCAGGGGAAAAAAAAAATCCTACTTGGACCTACAATTTTGTCTGAGGGCCTGTTTATCATGTAAAATCCATTTTATAATAGAAGGAGTTATATAACCTGTCCCTGAAAATTCTGTAATAATCAGGACCCTGCAGTTGTAACAGTTTTGAAGGTCACTCCCAAGTCCTGTTCAGATTTGAGTAAATTTGTTTTAGTTGGCTCTTGTGTGGCTGCTTGCTATTCATATCATATGTATTCATCCAAAAGAGGAGAAATGGAAACATTCCATCAGGCTTCCTTTTGTGCGCAGGTAGGAGCTGGGAATAGGTAACAGCAAGAAGCAGTTTAGAAGTTTTAGCTAGCTTTTTCATGGTTCTTACTAACTTTGAAAGTTCTTGTTTCTTGTGTAAGAAACACTTTATTTTCTGCAGCAAGAGCCATGATTTCTGAAACAAGTTAAGTTTGATGTGGCAGAAATACCTTGAGTGTACTCAGATTTTTGTAGTTGGAAATGTAGTAAAAATGTACTTTGAACTGATTAATAGTTCTGTGCCTCTTGGCATTTGATACAAGGTCTTAAATAGAGAGCTTGATAAGGAAGTTGACATGTGTTCTGCCCTTTGAAAAGAAATTTCAGAAAAAGCTTTTCCCTTTTTTTTCATTGGCAGTATGAACGGCCAGGAGCATCCCCCAAAAGAAGCCATGATGGAGAGTGTGCAGCTGTTCCAAGTAAGTGACTGCTAGCTGTGGCCAAAATTCTGCATCCCAGCTTTTGACTCAGAAGCTTAGTATTTGGGGAGATCCAAACCTGTTCTGTCCTCAAATTACATCCTTATAAACAGCAGACAAGGTTCTTTGGGTGAATCTGATATCTTTTATTAGACCAACTTATATAGTTGGAAAACAATTATTAACCAAGCTTTTGGGTTCAAAAACCCTTCATCAGGCTAAGGAAGTTTCAGCAGTTGGTGTATGCTCTTCCTGGATGGAATGAAAAGTAAAAAGCCAGAGGCTGGGCTGGTATGCATACAAGACAGGTAGTCAGTGAAAATGTAGATTGAGGAATCAATGGGTGAGAGACAGGCTGTGTCCCCACATTGGCAGCCCATGTTCATTTTGGAATCAGTAATGACACCAAGATCCTTTTCTGCCTCTGTGCTGACTAGAAGGGAGTTCCCCAGCTTGTAGGTATGCTGATGGTTCTTCCTCCCTAGGTGCTGTACCTTGCACTTGTCAGTATTGAAACCTATCCTGTTCTCATCCGCACCCCCTGTAACCTGTCCAGATCTAGTTGCAGCCTGTCCCTCTCCTCTAGTGTGCCCACTTCTGCTATAAGGTGGGTGAGGTAGGACAGAGGTTATGAGCAGAGGACATGTGGCACACAAATATATGTGTCCATCTCAGTGTCGCACAGGGTTCCACTGACATCTCAACTGCTGAGGATGCCCTAACCTGGATTTGTTTTGTACAGACAGTTGAAGAGTCTGCAGTCATACAGTGATCTGAAAAGGGCCTTCAAACACGGTCTGCCATGCCTCTGAGCTCTCTGCCAAATCTGTCTTCAAATGCTTCTTATAGAGCCCCTAATTGCTAGCTTTTTGTGGAAAAGTTTGTCCTCTGCTTAGGTATGCATCTTCTCTCCTCAGCTAGTTGCTGTCTGCATCCTATTCTTTATCTCTGTTGTCTGTCAGCACTCCCAGGGTAGGGCCTCTCTTCCACTCCAGCACACACTTGGTATTGTAAAAGACTGTCTCTGTGTCTTCTGTCTTGTACAGCAACTCACCAGATAGAGATTCTGGAGCTGGAGGATTTGGAGAGAGAGTGTATGTTGGCTCGTATCCGTCTGACTCTGGCACAGCATGACCCATCAACCGCTGCTGTAGTAGGTAGGAATTGGAGTGCATCTGGAGCTATATACCCTTTTGACAGCAGATCCATCCCTGGTTAAGCTGTACTTAAAGAGTCTTGAAGGGACGTGTAGGGTACTACAAGAAGTAGATGTGGCAGTTCTTCAGTATTCTTCCTTAACTGTTGCAACTGCACCCTGTTGCTGTTGGATTCTAAGCCAGGGGTTTTCGACCTTTTTTTAAGACGTGTACCCCTTCTGGTGGCGGTGACTGGATGGGAGTTGGGGGTGCACAGGTTGCTGCCACTGCTGCCACATCCCACTTTTGCATGACCTGTCACTCTGCTGGCTGCTGATGGGCCTTGCACCTGGGCAGTCACGCGTTGCCCGTCCACAGCCTGCAACCGGCAGTGGGAAGCAGTGGTGGATGGTGGTGACCGCCGCATGCAAGCTCCCCTCCTCTTCCCCGCGTCTGTCTAGCTGGCTGTATGGCCCTCAGGGGTGCCACTGCCCTTGCCTCCCTCAGCCCTGCTCCTGGGAGGCAGTGGTGTGGGGTGGTGGGTGGTAGCCCTCCATCCCCTTCTGCCCACATGTACCCTTTCCAAGATCCCTAGTACCTTTCCAAGTACCCTTAGGGGTACACGTACCCACGGTTGACAACCCCTGGTCTAGGCAGTTTGTAGCCAAGTGAAGAAGAAGAATAAGAATAAACTTTGCAAGTGTTGCGGTATCAGTTGTTATCACCTGGGTAGACTGCAGCTCAAATAATTACCTTCCATCTCCTTGAGGTCTCCTGCCATTTCATTTTGATTCTGTACTGCATATCCTGCCCAGTACCAATAGCGGGGTCACTGTCTCTAAGCTATGTTAGTAGAATGAATTACGATACTGAGGCCATCTTGGAAGAGTAAAGATAGTGTATCAGTCTTTCTACCCTACTGGCAAGAGACAAGCTTGAGCTTCGGTCATTGTCAGCAATATTACACTGATGTTTAAAGTTGAATAATGCTTTGGTTAAAATCTTTTGTTTTCAGTCGTATACAGCTTTGCAAGAATGTGGCCATTTAGACCAACTCTCTCCATGATTGCATTCTGCTTCTGGCTGATATGGTTGAAAAAAAACTGGCAGTTTTGGGGGCGTGAGGTCAGAGTGATGCAGAGACACTTTTCTGGCTTTTCTTCCAGAAGGAGCATCAGCCTCCACAGGAGGGGAAATCTGATACTTGCTTTTTCAGAAAGGAGGGTGCCTTTTATTTTTCTTGTCTTGTCCCTGTGGAAATGCCCTCTAATTGCTCAGGAAGGCCCTTAAGTCAAATTCGCTCATGATTTCTCAGTTCTTCGGATTTTCCAGCTGGGCAAAATGTGTTGTCCATCCTCCCTGTGCCAATACCCATTAGTTCAGAGCAGAATGTTTCAGTAGGGAAGTTGAGGCTACAGTCTAAGCAAAGAAAATCTCTCTTCACACACTCTGGTCTTTATCAGTCAGTATTAACCTTTCCAAAACCAGCTATGTGGAAGTGGTTTATAAAAAAAAAAAAATAAATAACTACAAGGGGCTAGGAAAATCTGGCTTTAAATAGAATGGCACGGACCTGAAATGGCATCTTGGTTTAGGGCAGAGGTGGGCAATTATTTGGACCTGAGGGCCACGTAAGGAGTTTTGGTGAGCTGTCACAGGCTGGGTGTTTGATCTTCAGTCGTGTAGCTTTTCCATTGAATCCATGGTAGTGAGTTCCTGTATGTCGATTTCAGCTCACATTTGTAAAGGGTGTGTGTCGTGGTTCTGTGGGTTGTGCTGATCTGCCGTTCTGTGTTTTTTGGTTTTTTTTAGGAAGTTCTCCATCAGAGGAGATGGTTGCTCTCCTGGTTCAAGCTGGCCTCTTTGACACTGCTATTTCTCTCTGTCAAACCTTTAAGCTCCCCCTGACTCCTGTTTTTGAAGGACTCTCTTTCAAGTATGTAACAAGTTATTGTGCTCATCACACTAAGTAACGGTAGTACTGAAAAAAACTATTATACAGCCTGTGGTTCTGTAGCTGGAGGTTTAGGATTAGAACAAGGACCATCCTTAGTCTGTCAGTTCTCACCTCAGTCATAAGGCATTAGTTATAAATGGTTTTGGAAGCAGCTGAGTTTAAATGGGGGCAGAGGAGAAAAGGGCAACACTATTTCCATGCTCCTGAGACAGCACTAAAAACACCATCCTAAGTATCCTTGCTTGTATGTGCATTAAGTATGAATTTTCACCCTGAGTCTCTTTCACATCAAGAGAGGGGCTAGAAGGTCTAAATCCAAAAGCAGACCTAGTCTAACTATGGCTGGTCCCCCTCGCCCTTTGAATGATGAGGGTAGTTTGGATTGACTCATGAATTTTGGACTTCCAGGTGTTATGCTAGTGTTGACTGACTGAAGTATTTGGTCTGTTCTCATGCTATGTCATGCATTGGTTTTCTATTCACCTGGTTCTGGATCCCCTTTTCCAGTTGCCATATGCTATTAGAGAACTCTGACCCTAAAATACCATGACAGCCTATCTCTTTGCTACAGCAAATGCTGTAGTTTGCAGCTGCAAAGGTTCCTTGCTCCAGCATTTGCAAGCTTCTCCTAGAGATAATCTCTTCCTGCTTGTTAGTACATGCAAGAATGTGTACTTCTTTATATGATCTGGATATGAGCATATCCCATTTGTTAAGTTTAGGATATTTAATGATTAACTTGCATAATTTAAGAGCTGCATGTATGAGTGGTTTCTCACTATTTAATGAATTTAGTATCCTCTGCCTTGCCTATTAAGCTAGTCACTGGCCTAATGTATGCTACAAAGTAGTTGGCAGAACTCAAGGTCTACTGGTAAAATTATGAGTGCTTTCACGCTAAAGCTCCTCTGTAGTGGCAAAATCATCCTTTCTGGTGGCAGAGTTGTAACATTTCTGGTAAGCAGAGAAACGTCTTCTGTCATCAGTTAGCAGCCAGTAGAAGATCTATGTGAACACTCCCACGTTTTTATTCTGGTTGCTAAGGTCTCGTCAGCAGGTGGTCTTCCCAGGTGCACTTCACCCTCAGGTGGCACAGCTTGTGAATGGAGCTGCTAGGAGTACATGGATGTGCATGTGCTACTATGTCAGAACTCCTGGCAGTAGTAAGTCTAGATGAGACCTATTTCAATTATGGTGGTGTGTGTTTGAGACTATACCCTGAATCTGAACTGCTTTGTGATGTTGGTATCTATGGGAAGAAAGGATGATGGGCTTTGCTTTGCACACGGTGAGGATTGTACTATTCCTGATGTTATGTGCATTCCAGGTGCATCAAACTACAGCTGGGGGGAGAAGCAGTGCAGGCAGAGGCCTGGGATTGGCTGGCTGCAAACCAGCTTACCTCTCTGGTGACCACAAAGGAGTCCAGGTAGCGTACTTATACCTGCTGAAGGAGAACGTTTGGGCTATGAAAGGCTGCACCCTGTGAAGAGAGAAACTGGCAGCTTTTGAGAGTGAAACTTTTTTTTTTAAGAGTTTTTTAAAAACTCTTTGCCATCATCTAGAGCAGTGGTTCTCAACCTTTTTTTTGTACTGGGACCCATTTGTAAATATCAATGGCCAGTCCCAACCCAGTGCCACCAGCCCTGCAGTGTGTGGGTCAGGGTATGTTGGGGGGCAGGGCATGGGGATCCCCAAGCACCCCCTTGCAGGCTAGAACTCTGCCAGCCTGCAAGGAAAAAGCTACCATTTCCTACCTTCCCTTTTTTAAAGGAGAATCCACTTTTTAAATTTGTTGATCCAGTTCTAAAGTTTGTTTGCGACCCTTTCATATATTCTTGCTATCCACTTTTGGGTCACGACGTATGGGTTGAGAAACACAGATCTAGAGCATAATGCTGTGCTTAGATGGCTCTGTTACTTCTTGGATGATCTGCCTTGCATGTAGACATTAAACAGATGTTGTGGGCCTGGCCATGCCTTCAGTAAAACCATGCACTAGCACAGGCAGTACAGCCATTTGAGCCGCCTATTAACAGCTTATTTTGTTGCTTGTTTGTCTTCTGCGTCTTGTTTCAAGCTCCCCTGAAACTGGGTATTACTGTGCAGAAGCACATCACAGCACCAACAGTGCTAATACGCTGCTGCACAGTAGCATCACTAAAAAGATGTTTGCTGGCACATTTACTTAGTACTTGATTATACAAGTACAAGTACTTCATAAATGCGCAGTAACCACTGCATAGTAGTATCTTGTGTAGATGTGCACCCACTGGCAACTAAGTCCCCAGGAGATTTATTTTCTCAAGGTTATTCCACCCAAAGATCTATGTGGTGCAGCTGTGAATGAAAGTAAAGCTATAGACATCCTGAGTGAAGTGTCCAACTCTATCTTCTAGTGCGACTGATGAAGCATGGCGGTTGTTGTCATCCTACCTGGACAGGTACAAGTCCCAGAACCATCTATATTATCACTGTGTAATCAACAAACTCCTATCCCATGGGGTACCATTGCCTACTTGGCTGATCAACAGTTACAAGGTAAAATGCTTTTTCAAGGGAGGGAATGGGGAAGGACACAGCTCTGAGGAAGTTTCATTGTTCCTCATGTGCCTGCTTGAAATGAATATTGTGCTTATGCAACATTATGGAAGCTATCCCAGTGTGAAGAAAAAATAGGAACTACAGCAGGAAGCCAGCCTGACTAAGCATGAACTCTGCAGTGAGGAGAAGCCAAAAAGAAAAAGATGGCAATTTGGCAGTATTTCTAGGGAAGAATATAAGAATATTGCATGGAGATGCTGGGAGAATATTAGGAAGGTCAAAGCACAGTCTGAGATGCAACTAGTAAGGGATGTAAAAGACAATAAAAATGAATTCTGCATGTGTTTGGCAGTAAGAAGAAAGCCAAGGAAAGTGCAAGTCCTTCATTGAATGCAAAAGGCAATTTAGTAACAAATTTATGCCAAACTGGCTGAAATATTTACTTTTTTATTTTGACCTTCACAAATAAGGTCAGCTACTAGATGACAGGTATAAATGGCAGCAAAGATTGGGCTGCTTTTCTCTGCCCCTGCATAGTGGAAGAACATGGGAGGTGATAATGCCTCTCTACTTGGCACTGGTTAGGCCTCATCTCAAGTATTGTGTGTTCTACATTTGAAAATCTACATGGAGAAGTTAAAGAGGTTCTAGAGGCAGGCAGCAAAGTTGATAAAGTACTTGGAAAGCAAGTCATAGAAGGGGAGAAACTGTAGGAGCTTGGCATGTGGATTTGTGGAAAAGGCACTTAAGGGGATGGAGTATGATAGCAGTCTTCAAATACTTAAAGTGCTGCCACTAAAAAGACGGAAAGCACCTTGTATCTCTTGCTGTAGAGAGGAGGACACAGATCAATAGCTTGAAGTTGCAGCAAAATAAGTTTAGATTGAATACCCAGAAACGCTTCTTCACTAGGTTCCAGGTAATGTGGGGCCCCTGCAGGACACGTTGGGAAATTTGGTCATCACACCAGATGACAAAGCTAACATGTTTAACGATTTCTTTGCCTCCATCTTCCTAAGTAGGGACCAAAACAGTCACCTCCCTGCTGGGCCCCCCTCAGGCCCCAGGGGAGGCACACCTGGGCCAAGGGTTAGTGAGGAACTAGTTGGGGAACTTCTGGAGGGACTGGACGTATTCAAGTCAGCCGGTGTGGACGATCTCCACCCTAGAGTTCTAAAGGAATTGGCCGAGGTCATTGCAGGACCCCTGGCACAACTTTACGAGCACTCATGGTGCTCTGGTGTGGTGCTGGAGGACTGGAAGAGGGTTGACGTGGTTCCCATCTTCAAAAAGGGGGGAGGAAGGAGGACCCAGGAAATTATAGGCCAGTTAGTGTTACCTCAATCCTAGGCAAGCTGTTTGAGAAAATTATTCTGGCACACATCCACAAGGGGCCAGCTGGAGACTGCATGCTTAGGGGCAACCAACACGGGTTCATCAGTGGCAGGTCCTGTCAGACCAACCTGGTGGCCTTTTACGATCAGATCACCAGATCATTAGATGCAGGGGTAGCAGTGGACATCGTCTTCCTGGACTTTCGGAAGGCTTTTGACACTGTCTCTCACCCTGTTCTCATCAGAAAACTGGGGGACTGTGGTGTCGACACCCACACAGTCAAATGGTTTGCCAACTGGCTGGAGGGCTGCACCCAGAGGGTGGTAGTAGATGGGTCCTTCTCAGCCTTGAAGGACGTGGGCAGTGGGGCTCCGCAGGGCTTGGTCCTCGGGCCCACACTGTTCAACATCTTCATCAGTGACTTGGACGAGGGGGTGAAAAGCACCCTGTTCAAATTTGCTGATGACACTAAGATGTGGGGGGATGTGGGCACGCTAGAAGGAAGCAATAGATTACAATTGGACCTAGACAGGTTACAAGGATGGGCGGACAAGAATAGGATGAGATTCAACACAGACAAGTGCAAAGTGATGCACCTGGGGAGGAACAACCGGCACCATACCTACAGGTTGGGGAACTCCCCTCTTGTCAGCACAGAGGCGGAAAAGGATCTTGGAGTCATCATTGACTCCAAGGTGAACATGGGCCAGCAGTGCGGGGAGGCAGTCAGGAAGGCCAGCCGTACCTTGTCATGCATCCACAGATGCATCTCGAGCAGGTCCAAGGAGGTGATCTTCCCCCTCTATGTGGCGCTGGTCAGGCCACAGCTGGAGTACTGTGTCTAGTTCTGGGTGCCGCACTTCAAGAGGGATGTGGACAGCATGGAGAGGGTCCAGAGGAGGGCCACTCACGTGATCAGGGGACAGCAGGGCAGGCCCTGTGAGGAGAGGCTGAGGGACCTGAACCTGTTCAGTCTCCAAAAGAGAAGGCTGAGGGGGGATATAGTGGCCTATTACAAACTAGTCAGGGGGGATCAGCAGGCATTGGGGAAGTCCCTGTTCCCCCAGGAGGGACCAGGAATAACGGTCACAAGCTGGTGGAGGGTAGATTTAGGCTGGATATCAGGAGGCACTACTTCATGGTCAGGGCGGCTAGGATCTGGAACCAACTTCCAAGAGAAGTGGTGCAGGCTCCTACCCTGGGGGTTTTTAAGAAGAGGCTAGATGAACACTTTGCTGGGGTCATTTGACCCCAGTACTCTTTCCTGCCATGGCAGGGGGTTGGACTAGATGATCTACTCAAGTCCCTTCCGACCCTAGAAACTATGCAACTATGAGAGTAGTGAGGCAGTGGAATAGATTGCTTAAGAAAGTTGTGGATTCTCCATCACTAGCAGCATTCAAGAAGAGGTTAGACAGCCGCTGGTTGGGGATGATCTAGACATAGCTATGCCTATGTTCTGCTCTGGGTATTTCCCAAGCTTCTGGGCTTTCCTGGTGTTCTTATGCTTCCTCTCCCTTCTGCTACATGTCAAGATGTTTTTAAGCCTCCCTTAGAGGCATTGTTTGCTGGATACAGCCAAGGCTGGGGATACAGCTCCTGTTGGGATCGAAGCCAGAGAGGTTCCTGGTTAGAGGAGGTCTTGCCCCTCCACTCAGATTCACACCAATTGGCACATTTGGGGTCAGGAAGGAATCTTCCCCATGGTCAGATTGGTATGGACTGTGCAGGGTTTTGACTTTCTCTGTTGTGGGAGGTGGGGGGTGTGGCCCTCAACTTGGGATCTCTTGAGCACATATTAACAATGTTTATTGAATCAGGACATTAGCTTTGGAGGGTATAGTAAAGATTTGGAATGACCTTGATAAACTGGAGAAATTGCCCATAATTAGTCGAATGAAATTCAGTAAGAATGAGTGCAAATCCTACACTTAGGATGGAATTATTACATGCACAAATAAAGGCTGGAGAATGATTGGCTAGGCTGCAATACTATAGAAAAGGACCTGGGGGTTGCAGTGAAACAAGCTGAATATGAACTGCCAGTGTGCTCTTGTTGCCAATATAAATAAATAATAATTCTGTGCTGCATTTTAATAGGAGCATCATTTACAAAGCAAGGGAAGTGATTTTTCTGCTTTATTTGAAACTGGGGAGGCCTAACCTGGAATACTGTGTCCAGTTTTTTGTTCTGTTTCAAGAAAAATGTGAACAAACTGGAAAGAGCCCAGCAGAGAGCAACAAAAAATGATTGGAGGCCTGGGAAACATAATAGATGAAGAAAGGTCGAAAAAACAATTATTTAGTCTGGAGAAGAGAAGACTGAGATGGGGGGACCAGTCTTTAAATAACTTCAGCATGATTATAAAGAAGATGGCGATCTTTCTTTGTGGCTGTAAGGGACAGGACTAGGAGCAATGGTCTCAAGCTAAATTTTCAAGGGAAATTGTACGTTGGAAATTAGGAAGAACTTTCTGACTATGTGAGTGGTCAAGCAGTGGAACAGTCAAAATAGATTAGTTGTGAAATCTTCATCCCTGGAAATTTTCAAGAGTGGATTGGACAGATATTTGAATAGGATGGTTTAGTCAGGGATGATCCTGCCTTAAGTAGAGGGCTGGACTAGATGACCCCATGTGGTCCTTTCCAGCCCCACTTTCCTGTGATCCTGTGATGGGATAACATAATACACCAGCACCAGGGCACTGAATTAGCCATATTGCAGGCAGTTATAAATCTGGGGCTGCCTGTCTTAAGAGCACTCAGTTTTACAGTTCTCTGTGTAATTTCTTAAGTTTTAGAAACAACAGATTGAAATCTCAAATTTCATCATATAGAAATATGTTGACCCCTGGTTAGATTTCAGCACTGGAGCTGAAACAAAATGGTCATTGGTACCAGTCATAGGTTCTGATCTTACTTATGGATCAGACCAGAGGTGTTCAACCTGGCTGTTAGGGCAGATGTGGCCTGTGATGCTGTGTCATCTGGCCCGTGGGGCTCTCTGTAAGTCTAGAAATTTGGTGTCAGGAGAGTGGTGATGCTGCTTCCCCACCACCAAATTTCTGGACCCATGGGGAGCCCTGGGTACTGTGTGCTGGACCAGGCACCCAGTCTCATTATGCAGGGCTGGGCAGGGATAGTGTTAGGTCTCAGTGCCCAATTCTGGCATTCTGGGAGAAAGCAGTGCCAAGCCCCTGAACCTGATGACATACAGGACCCTGGAGGGGGTGGTACTAGGCCCAAGGGTCCAGTCCTGACACATGGGGAGGCAAGGAGGGGTGGTGCCAGGCCCTTAGGACCCAATCCCAGTATATTGAGGCAGGAGAGGGTGGTGCAGGCCTCTGGGGACCAGTCCTAACATGTAGTGGTGAGGGGGTGATGCTGGGCCCCTGGGATCCAGTTCCAGCATGCAGGGGCTGGAGAAAGTGATGCCAGACCCCAGGATCTGATTCTGGCATGCAGGGCTCAATCTGCAGGGGACAAAAGGTTGAGGACCACTGGACCAGATTCTAAAAGGCATGGGGCTTTCATTTTCCCAGTGTTCACAGATAAGTCTCACCCCACTCCTTTGCACCCAAATTCAGTTTCTCATCTCTCTACATTCCAGCCAGGTAGTTTCCTTCATGCAGTATGGGTGCAGGCAGAGGAAGAGCACTGAGAGCACAGGAGAAGCAGGCACCCTGGTATCAGTTTTGACACTGCAGTAGCCTGAAGCAGGAACTGCAGGAAAGCCATGTTCTGACCTGGAGGCCTTAGTGTGGTGCATGCTTAGTGCAGACAGAACCTTTAGAGAAGCTTGCTGCTAAACTGTGTGCAAGTCTTTACTGGGCATGTGCAAACTGAGAACTCTGCCACATGTGGGTGGGTTTTCCTGGAAGCAGCAGCAGACATTTCCTGCTCTAGAATATCCCTCTGCTTGAAAGCATTAAGCCTTCTTTAGAATTTCTTAGTGATAGAATTTAGAAGAATTCACATTTGAAACATGTTTTTCCCTAATTTTGTTTTCGTAAGTTACTGATTTGCTTGAGTTGAAACTTTCCAAAACAAATTCATCCAGAAGCAGGTGCTTAGCATACTGATTTCAGCAGTTAAAAGTTACAAGCAACTAAAAAAGGGTCTTCTAATGAAAAGTGTAGGGCAACTACAAGTAGGGATATTTTTGTCGCCTAGCGCTCATGAGACCATATCCTTCATTTTGAGCATTAACTCAAAGCAGGCCTTTTTTGTTTTTAAGATTCTCCACTTGCAGTGAAATATTCAGCGAATATTGGCATGAAAGTGAGGGCTGAGTTTGGAAGAGCTTTAATTCTTTGTTTTGCAGCAGTTTCAATGTCAGTTGGTATAGCTGAGAAAATGGGAGATCTGAAACTTGAGCTTCCCAGGCTCTTGGGAAAGTTTAGTACTCTTAAATGTCAAAACATAGCTATTCCATGCTTGCAAACTCTAGTTTTTTCTGCATTAATGTTTTAAGCACTATGTTTAGGGTGCTATTATAGTTCACCTGAGTATTTTCATTTTTGGTAAGGAAGAACAGCCCTTCTAAATTGTTAGAAAAGAGGCTAGGTTTCCTGTGGTTCTCATAATATGCAGTCTGCAATCCTCGTGAAATCTCCAGTGGTAAAATGCTGCGCATTGGGCCTTTTTTTTTTTTTTTTTGGCAAACAGTAATGAAAATAATGCATTAGTTTTGTGTCCTGCCTCTGAGACTGTAAGTAAAGTTGTATCACTTGAAATAAGCACTTTATCCATGTGAACAATGCCTCTGAACTGGATGTACCCTAAGGGCTTAAGTTATGGGATAAAGCTGCGGACCAGTCAAGTGAATGCAGTGGGAGCCTTTTGCAGCTGGGAAAGTAAGCTTCAGGGAGACCTTCTGAAAGAATGCTTTTGGGATGGGCAGTTGTAAAACATTTGAAAAGCTGGAGGAGAGACAAGATCCAGCAGGGGCTTGTGTGACTTGCCAGCTGACAGAAAATGTAAGCATAGTGAGTGAGGCTGGAAAGAGTACAGAGAGGGAGGAGGAGGAAGGAGGCAGCAGCAGCAGGAAGAAGGTGATCTTACATGTGGAAGGTAGAGTTTATCTCATTCATGTGGTTAAAGGTTAAATCATTACTGATGTATAATCTTGGCTGGTGCTGAGGGCTACGTTTTCACTCACCCTAATCTGGCTGCTTTGAGCAGGTCAGACAGTCCAGCCTGGAAATTCCCTTACTGCAGAGGGTAGAAGGGACTGTGGTTTGGTCACCTTGCAGTTTTCCAGCCCTTCCCCTGGGCAGGGATCCATAGCATTTTGGAGCTCTAGGTGTGAGCTACTTCCAACCTGGCCTGGGCCACTGCAACCTCAGTCATTGCTTCACCACTGCAGTGCTGCAATGGTAGCTTTTCCTGCTGCCTGGGTGAAGCTTCCAACTCCTCAAATGCTGTCAAAGCCTCTCCCAACTCTGTGGGCCATAGATTGCTGACATCTGCCCTAGGGGACAAAGTTGCTTAAAATAACTGTACTAAGGGCCAGATGGGAAAGGAACTTTAGATTCTCCTCCCCTTGTTCTTGCATCAGCCTTACTGTAGCTGACTTCAAGGCTGTAACCTTGACTCTTGTGCAGTGACTTCTAGGGAGTATAGTGACCCCCTTGTACGTACCTAGCAAGTAAGCAGAAATAATCAGGTGTCACCTATTCTTTCTGCTCACAGAAGGTGGATGCTGCTGAACTGCTTCGTCTGTACTTGAATTATGATCTTCTGGAGGATGCAGTGGATTTGGTGTTGGAATACGTGGATTCCGTCTTGGGAAAGGGCCATGAGTATTTTGGAATTGAGGTAGGAGATATAGTGAAATGTCTCCCTCTGACAGCCTTTCCAGTGTGGCTTTCCTGATGTCTAAAGCTCCTGGAGGCACACAAGCTCTTAGGCCCTGGGGCCAAAGCTAAGGACTGTCCCTCCAAACTCACTATGGATGAACAGTGCCCTGGTACCTACTTCACTGGTTTACCTAGTTTCTCTTGGTTTTGAGATGTTTGGGATGCCTACCTAATGGGCGTTTCAGCTTCTCAGTCAGTACCTTCTCTCCAAAGGAGATGAGGAAGGAAGCAGGACAGCAGTGGCCCCATTGCTGCCCCGCCCCCCCCCCCCCCGCAGGTGCCCATGATGTGACAGCAACAGAGAATACTATCTCATCCTAAGCAATCTAGACTGTCTGGTTTAAGCCAATTTTAATGGTGCCTTTCACTGTCTGGGGTCACTGATTCTGTAGAACACTTGGAACTGTGGAAAAGATCTTTAAAGGAAATGGGATAAATGGTAGAATAATCTCCCTATAGAAAAGATGAAACTTTCCTAATCACCTGAATTCCAGACTGGGCAAACAAATATAGGAAGACATTCTGCACTTGTCTCTTGGGGAAATTATCTGATGGGGTTCTTGGCCCTTGCTTGATCCCCTGAGACTAAGGTCCTGCAACTTTCTTCTTGCTCTTGAGTTAAGAAGGTATAGCTGTAGGGAACAGAGACTAGCTTAGAAGTTAATCTTCTCTTTTAGTTTCCACTGTCTGCCACAGCACCAATGGTATGGCTCCCATATTCTGCTGTTGACCAGCTGCTGCAGACCTTGGCAGAAAACACAACAAATCATTGCAACATAATGGTAAGAACAACTTCCTGTTGCTAACTACCAAAACACAGAACCAGATGATTCTGCCAAATGAAGACTGAGACATTTACAAAATGTTGGGGTGGGGCAGGGAATGGTGTGGGGAGGGTGGGACTGTTTGGAAGGGAGGCAATGAAGGCAATGACTGCCAAGGCTCAGATTTTACTTAGAGAAGTGAATGCGCAGTCAGCAGGAGCACAAATTTAGAGGTGTTGGCAGAGTAGGAAAGAGGAAAAACTGAGCATGTGGGGATCAGCTGGGCTCCTAAAAGGAAATTAGCAAATGAACTCTCCCTTCCAAGGCCTTTGTTCTTGGTCCTTTTCCTTCTTCCCAACATCTTCGACATATGGAAGACAGCAGGTTGGCCAACAGATTGCCAGAGGCTTCCCACATAACCAGCCACCCAGCTAAAAGAAATCAGTCTCTGAATATTACTGACTTAACTCCCAGTGAACTTTCCACTAAAGCAGGACTGTTCAGCTTCTGAACAGATGTGGGCTTCGTACTGCACAGGCTGTGCAGACTCCCTGCTGGCTGTGCCACCCCACCCCCAGGGATTGAGTCTGGAAGTGAATGCTGGAGGAGGAGGTGCAGTGTGGGAAGGTGGGTTGTGAGCCTGAGGACTGGAAGTTAATCCCTTGTGAACCCTGAGTTAGGCAGCCGTGCACCAAAGAATAATGGAACCAGGAACGGTGCATCAGATTGGAAATTTGCCAAGAATTAATGTCATAAACTAGGTGGTTTAACAATTGTCTTTTATGCTCCTTGGGGGAAGAGAGAATTGAGGGTTGGATACAGTATAGATTTTACTCTTCAGCAGTGAGCTTCAATCTTGCGTGTCACTTTGGAAATTTAGAAATTCAGACTTGTACTGTGGAGGGGCTGGAGGGCAGTGGAGAGTGCTATTATTAATGGTGATATAACAGAGTTGAAGCAGGTATGGGGTTTTAATATATGGCACAGCTGGCAAAAAGGTTGGCCCCACTGCTGCTTCTGCAGTTCCAGAGTTACCAAAAGTCTTCCTGACTGATGTGAAAGAGGATTAAATTACCTTTGCTGAAGGGTTCAAAGCAGAAGATCTCTCCAGACTTGGGTAGAAAATAGCAGGGGAGCTGTCCTGGAAAAGCACAGGCAACTGTGGCATTTGGCATTTGAATGAAGGTTAATGGCAGGGAGGAACTGCATGAGAATTGCATGGCAACTGACAGCAAAAGCAAGGAGAGGGGACTGCACTTTTTGGTTCTTGCTTGACCTGCATTTAATTCTCAGCACATTGCCAGGAGTGTCATATACCTGAAGAGAGCTCACATGAAAATACCAGACCTTTGATGGGCTGCAGCAGTGGGGGCCACCCTTTTTGGCATCTGTGACACAAATTAAACCCTGTTCCCACCCAAAGTACCACTCTTTTCCCAATCTGCTGCTTTATTTTCTACTCCCTTCCTGATATGCTGCTCTACTTTCTGCTCCCTGCACTATTTGCTACACTGCCTGTTCCCTCCCTAATTTGCCACATGCCGCATGTAGAGGTTGCCCATGCCAGTTATGGCACTTGTGCTGCAAGTTGACCATCCCTGGGCTGGAGGGAGCTGTATGAAGAACTAATCGCTGGGCAGAGAGAACTTTTCCTGCTTGTAGGATTTTGTCATCCTCTAGAGCATGGGGGGATTTGACAGCCATGTAAGCCCAGTTCTCCATGCAGACTGCTGGGAAAGGTGGTTTTTTGTTGTTGTTGGGGATCAGTTTGTGGCCTTGGATACAATTGTTTCCTTATTGTAGTTATAGTTAACAGAAGTGCTGACAGGGCAGATGTGGGAATGAGATATGAAGATCTCAGAAGGAAAAAATACTGTCAAAGATTTGGAGGCAGAGGCCACCTTGTCTCAAACACATTAGAGAAGACTTGCACAGGCCTAAGAAGGGAGTGTGGGAAGAATGATGACTTGGCAGGGAAAGCAATTGTCCCATTCCTAGCATGTTTATTTCCTCTGATCGCTGCTTTTGCTCTTCTCCCCTAGTTATACCAGAAAGTACACGACAAACTGGAAGATTACCACCAGAAGGTTGAAATTGCAACCCGGGACCTCTTGTTTCGTCTAAACTAGCAGCAACCTCATCTGTATGGCCTTTGTACCCATCTGGTGCCTGATGGGGCATGAGACCAAGCCCCCAAGAAATCTTGCCCTAAAGGCTGGTCTGCAGTGGCTATCTGTCTTGTGTGAGACCTGATTCTGCATGGCCCTCTTCCTAGGAGCAGGACAGTTGCAGTCACCCTCTTACCCTGTCCTTGGCTGGTGGTGCTATTAAAGAAAGTCTATTTTTCCAAAACAGTACATGCTTCAGAGGTCTGGAACAGTTTTAATGTGGCAAATGCATTCTGGATCCCTTTGTAATCAGTTATCAGTGAAGAAGAGGAAGCAAGTGGATTTTATGATGATGATTATCTCACGCTCTTCTTTGTAGTAGTGTACATTGGCTGGGAATATCCTTGTATTATACACAGAAAATAGAGGCTTTTTGTCTTGTCTTTTATTTATTGTGGCATTTTTTGGATGATCTTTAATAAAAAAAGGAAAAAATTACAAGCCCAGGTACAAATTTGTGTTGAGCAATTGAAAATTGCAGTTGTGGGAGACCTGCTGACTTCTAGCATGGAGGAGATCTGGCTTAATATCCCTAAGAGCACCAAGGAAATGGATGAACTGTTGGACTGTGACCACTTCACATCTCGTTAGTCATCTGTTGATGTAGCTTCAAGATAAACTAATGCACCTCTAGCTATAAGGCATGCCCTGCACAAGAGAATTATTTTAATGTAGCAGCCGTAAGGACCCAGCCTGCCACTAATAACCATCACAGGTAGGTAGTAAGGTCTTGGGCCAGCACATGACTGCATTTCTGTGCTGTTTTTGTAGCACCTGACTAGTTGTTAGGCACTACTGCAAGGCTAGCACATGACACTGCACATAACTGTGAAGAGCTTTTGGCAGCAGTTGGGCTGAGTTAGCTTTGCCTTGTGCCTCTAATGCAGGTCATCCTTCTGCCCCCTCAGCTTCCTGGGAGCTGTGCTCTAAAGCTGGGTCAGTGTGGGCCTGACTGGCTGGCTACTCCTGGAGAGCAGGTGGACAAAGGGGGCGGAGCCCAAAGGAATTGAAAAGTGAAAAGGTGAAGGCCTGAGGGAGATGCCTTGCTCCTGAGGGGCATATTTTCTTCCCCCTAGCCAGAGGTGTCAGTGCTGAACTCGAGGCTCATCTTTTGCTGGTCCATGGGGCTAGCACAAGTTGGGCCAAGTTCTGGCTAAAGGAGCGTGGCTGCTTGTGGAAGTGGTGGATTGGTCTCTGAGTGTCCCGAAACTGAGGGATCCGAGCCGACTTGCAACCGCATCCAACCCCTCTGGCTGGTTGCAAGCAGATGCGTGCGAGATGTGGCCAAAGCGGCAGTCTACGGGCCGCCGCCGCCTCCCAACTGCGGAAGCTTCTACAAAATGAGGGCTGGGCGGGGCCTTTGGAGGTCACCTAAGCCAGGCTCTCGCTCGAGGAAGGCTCGTGCCTGTGCCACCTGTTCCGCGCACCCTAGCCCGACCTGTGGCCCAGCCCTGCGCTGCTGGAGCCGGGTCAGCTCCGCCCCGTCTCGCGCAGACGGCGCATTCTTCCACCGCACTGGCTGAGGCGGGGCGGGCGCGCATGCGCAGCAGGCGAAGGGGCGCCCGGCCAGGCTCCGAAGGCCGCGCGCGCCTGGCTCCGCCCCCCTTGCGCCTGACGTCACGGCCCGGGCGCGCGCGGCGGCCGTTGGGCTGGCGGGAGCGCGCGGAGCCGGGCGGGCGCCATGGGCAAGCGGTCGCGGGCGGTGCCGGGCCGGAGGCCCATCCTGCAGCTCTCGCCGCCGGGGCCGCGCGCGGCCGGGCTGGGCCGGGAGGAGGCGGCGGCCGAGGGCGACTCGGGCTCGGAACCGGGTGGGTAGGCGGCCGCCCCGAGCTAGGCCGCGCCAGGCCCCAAGCAGGGCTGGGCTGGGCCGGGCCGGGCATGGTCGGCGGTGGGGGGCGGTCGCGGCCGCTACATCAGCCGGGGGCTGGGGCTGGGACTGGGGCCGTCGGGGAGCCCGTCCCGGGGTGTGGTGGGGCTGCCTGTCGCCGCGGCCCGGCCGCGCCCCGCATCCGCGGCCTTGCAGCTCGTCGCGGCCTGCGCGCCCGGCCGGGCCTGCCCTGTCCGCCCCCGCGCGCCGGCCGCTCAGCGCGAGAAGGGGCCCCTGGGCCTGCGCCGGAGGCAGTGACTCGCTTCTCCCCTTGCGGGCGGCGCTGCCGTGGGGGAGGGGCGGTGTGACGCGGCGGGCTGGGGTTGGGGACAGCGCCCGCCGGCTCCGGCCGGGGACGTCTATCCCCAGCTCAGGGTCCAGGCTTCCTTACTGGGGCTGGGGCCTTTGGAAGGTTTGTGGTGTATATTACTTATTTTCTGGTTTCTCTGGGCCACAGGCCTGAGGGACTTTTGTTACCCCTGCACAACTTCTCTGAAACACCTTTGTTTCTCATGAGGGCTGCCAGTGTATTGCATTTCTGCTCTTCCCAGGTGAAACTGCAAGCCTTGAGTACTGGCAGCTTCCTAGAGAGGACCCTTTGGGGAGCCTCTTGTGTGGGTACTAGTTTGATTGCGTTTTCCACATAGGGTTGGCAAGTTGTTTTGGAGTTTGGCAGATGCCTGTAGTTTGAGAGCAAAAGCTTTGTCAGTTGTTGGCATGTACATTGGCTGGTATTTTTTTTTCTTGTCTGAGGAAGTCTATTATGTTCTTTGAGTATATTCCTAGAACCTAACCTAGTGCTTCACAAACTCTTCCTCAGCATGATGTCATTTATGGCCCCATTTCCTTAACATGACTCCCTTACCCTCAGCCCTTCACCCCCATGACCCCATCCACTGATGTTGAAACCCCATTTAGGAACTGCTGACCTACCCCTTGATAGAGTCAGGTGTGCATTTAATTTCCACATATTCTGCCCTTTGGCACTTACAAACAGGCCTTAGTTTGAAGTAACACATTGAATCAAAGTGCCTTTGTTCTGTGCCAGTGGGTTTCTGAGAGCAGGAAGCTCATGAGCATGAGGGCCACGTGGCACACATCAATTAGCAAAGCAGTCTGGTTTCCCCTGAGATTCCTAGGTAGATATTTTTGTCATTTCCGTAGTAGAGGTTAATGCATTTGCTCTTACTTCAAAATCAATCCCTCCCTCAGAGCCAGCAGTTTCGAGAAGACCGCTGTAATACTTTACAGTCATCTGTATTAGTAATGTAATAAATACACAATTGTTGCTTTTGAGCTCCTACTGCCCTCTCCCTGGTGAGTCACTGGTATGGGAGCCAGCACTGGCCAGAAAGGAAGCAAAGACCCTTACATAGCTGGGGAAGTGAGCTTTGCTGCTTGCTCTTGCATGTAGATTTCAAAGTTCTCTCAGTAAAATGTATTGTGCTAGAGTTTAAAGTGCAGTAACAGAGTGGGCTAAGTTCAGTTTGCAGCCTCAACTGCTTATGCTCCAAACTACATGGAAGCTATGTCCACAAAGTGCCAGGAACTGATGGCTAAGATTTTTCATGATGAGGTGGAGCTCTGGGTTCCTGCATAGCAGTGCAGTGCTTTCACTAAAATCTGAGGATTTCCTGTTCAACGGGTGACTAAGTAGGAGTTTGCCGATAGAGATATTTGGGGCTGATACCAATAGCAGATATTTAAGGAGGCATAACGGCTGATACTGATCTGATTTCTAATACATCTGCCTCTAGCTTGTTAGTCCAGTATGGTAGAAGAGGTGTGGGAGGGGACAGATTAACACCCGCCATAGTGAGGGAGGGGGGGGCTTCTGCCACTGCTTTTACCTCTAGAGGGCATGGGGGTGTGGAGGGGCATGTGCCCCCTGGGGCAGGGTGGGCTCAGAGCAGGCACTGGTAGTGCTGGGAGGGTGTTTCATCCACTCCAGTTTCACTGCTGCTCCACTCCTGCTGTCGTCAGCTGCCTGGTGCAGCCCCAGCTCTTTCTGGCATGGGTGGAAGTGGGGCATTGAGCTGGGGCTGTGCTGGGTGGCTGGCAGTGGTGGCACTGGGAGTGCAGCGGTCATGAGATTTGGGGTGAAGGCAGCATCCTTTCAGTGGTGCCAGTGCCCATTTTGAGCCCAGTCCTAGCTGCAACCCACCCTCCCATGTGCAGATTGGGGGGGCACATGCCCCCCATTCCCTCACAGGGTGCAAGCAGCAGCAGGAGCTGCCTCCCCCTCCACAAGCCACAGCTCTGCCCCCGCCCCCATCTGGGCCATGCCTGCCCCCTCCCTCCCCGTGGAGGGCATTGTTCTGCCTCCCCCGTCCCCTTCCACCACACCAGATTTACCAGCTAGAGGCAACTTTCCACACTGCTGTCTGTGCTCCTTGCTGCCTGAGAGCTGTGCTGCGCCTACATGCATCACGGGCATTTATCTGCCAAACTGTCAGCCTCATCAGGCTGATATCTGATACCACCAGTTTTCTTTATATCGTTACTAATCCAGTATCAGACCAATGTATCGGTGCACCTCTATGACTAAGCAATATGGTGCACGGGGAGCTGCCTGAATGAAACAGTGATGGTGCCAGGAGCAACAGCGGGGGCAACAAAGGTTGCAATCTGTTCCCTAAAAGAAATTGGCTATTTTATTGCGTCTTGGCTTAAGCAGATCCCAGAGAAACCTTTTTCTATTTATGAAGGAAAACCTTCCCCATAATTCTCTGCCTCCAGGTTGCACGTGTCACTACTGGTTACTGCCACTGGGCTTAGTTTTACCCTGTCTTCCTCTGCAGCTGAAATGAGTTTTGTTTTCCTTTCCTTAATCCAGATGAGCCAGAGGTAGTTGGGGAAGGTCCCAAAACTGCTCCAAACCCGCCACAAATGACTGTGCAAGCTGGACCTGCGGCTGTCAGGCCAACAGGTAGGACATGTCTCCTCCCTGGGTTCTGTTTTGATCTGTGGTTAGTGAGCCAGCTTTTGGGGTCAGCTCAGGTCTGTGGTGCTGGGCATGCTGTTCACAGTGCTTTCACCACCATATGTTGATGTTCTTTGAGGCTTATGGGTTGGAGGTCTCTTAAAGGGATGGCTCTTTGTGTTTTGCCTAAGGAATATCAGGGCCGTCAGATCTTACTTTCCATGTTTGTGCTGGAGGACCTCCCAGCTGGCTCGGTGGACTGTGAGCTCCCTCATCTCTAAGTGATGCTCAGTAGACATTAAATTATTTGAAACTATTTCTTCTAATTTTGTTGTGTTTCTCTTAACTTGGGCTCAAAAGAGCCTGAATAAAAAACAGTCCTTATCTCAGTAAAACTTCACTGCTTTCACAAACCTTCAGTTGTCCATGGACTCTTTCTAGAAAAACAGGGCAGACAGGAATCGTCTTCCTGATGTAGAAAGTAAAGAGGAGAAATCTTATGTCTGAGACCCAGCAACCTTCAACCAGTTAAATGTAATGTATGTTAATTAGTTAAATGAGTAAAATGCTTAAAAATATGAGGTAGAGAATTGTCATCTTTGAGCTATCAATCTCCAAAGCAGGTGTGACCAATCCTTCATTTGTATGACACACAAATGTGGTCTGCTGAATATTTAGATTCTGCACCACCTCAGCTTCCATTCAGAATAGTTGGATTCTGGCTTCCATGTTATAAAGTTCACTTCTGTTTGCATCTTGCTTCAAATGAGACCATAAGCTCTTTGATGCTGGGACCCAGCTATTGGTGTGTCTGGTCAGTGCCCATTGCAAGAAGGCCCCAGACTTATCCTGTAATGCAAGCCATATAATAATCATCTCAGAGAAATGAGCTGATGCTTAGTACTGTTCCTGTATTGGTGGAATTATTGCCTCATTATTCTACTACAGAAAGGATGTAGACATATTGGAGAGAGTCCAGTGGAGGGCAACAAAAATGGGTAGAGGTCTGGGGAACATCATTTAAGAAGAGAGGCTGAGGGAACTGGTCTTATTTAGCCTAGAGAAGAGAAAACTGAGTGGCAATTTAATAACAGCTGTCAACCACCTGAGGGTGGTTCCAAAGACGATGGAGCTAGTGTTCTTAGTGGTGGCAGTTGACAGAACAAGGAGCAGTGGCCTCCAAGTTGCAGTAAGGGAAGTTTAGGTTAGCTGTTAGGGGAAACTTTTTCGCTAGGAGGATAGTAAAGCACTGGAACAGGTTACCCAGAGCAGTTGTGGACTCTTCATTCTTGGAGGTTTTTAAGACCCCACTAAACGAAGCCTTGGCTGGGATGATATAATTGGGGCTTGCCCCACTTTGAATAGGGGTTGAAGTACATGACCTCCTGATGTCCCTTTCGACTAAGTGTGCGCCAATAAAGATTTTCTTGGCCAGTACTGATGGCCAATTATTAACCAGCCATATTGGCCAATACCGATCCAGTAGTGAATTTACAGGATTGCAGCCCAGAAGCTTGGAGAACAGCTTTCTGCCAGTAAGTCGGCGGGGGTGGGGGAATGATTCCCCCTTGGTGAGGGAGGGATTGGGGAAGGAGCAGGTATTGCTCACCCAAGGTGGTGAATGCAACTCTGGGAGCAGGATGGAGCCATGGGCAGCTTGCTGGGGGCGGTGGGGGAGGACATGGGGGCATGTGCCCCCCTGGATTTGTGCATGGGGTGAGGGTGGGCTGCCTGCTGCAGGCTCAGGGCCAGGGGTTGTGCCAACCCCTTCACAGTGGGGGAGCTGAGGTAGGTGGGGGCGAGGCAGATGGTGGTGCCCCCAGCCCAGCGCTGCCCCTTTCCTCCCCCCCACTGCTGGGAAGAGGCTGGCGCAGCCCCAAGCCTAAGCCTGCAGTCCACCCTGCACACACATCCAATAGGGGGCACATGCCCCCCATGCCTTCCCTGGATGTGCACACAGCAGTGGAGAGCCTCCCTACCCTCCTGTGTCCCCTTAGACAAGCTGCCAGTGGCTGTATCCCACTCCCAGAGTCTCATTTGTTGCCCTGGCTGAGCAGCCCCTGCCCCACTCCCTCCCTTCCCATGCCCCTTCCCTCCTCCGTGACCATTCCTCCCTCTCATCCCATCTTACTGGCAGTAGGCTGCTCTCCAAGCCACTGAGCTACATTCCGAGCTGTGTTCCTGGCTGCATGCACGTTGCGGCTGAACTCATGCACGCAGCATTTATCAGTGACATTATCAACTACACTGACCAAAAAAAAGCCAATTGCCAATAACATTAATTTTCCTTTTATTGGTGCCGATACAATATGCCATCAATATATCAGCATACCTCTACTTCCAACCCTAATTTTCTATGATTCTCTGTACACAGTGGGAAGAATGGGAGCTAATGAGAGGGCTGAAGGTTGGAGGAAAAGTGTGATTGCCTTTGAGATGTATTTGGGGGAGTGTTTGGCCCTAGTTGCCTAAAACCTGAGTTCAGTGCTGTCCATTGCTAAACAACTCTTAATCTGAGGGGCCTGGGTTTCAAGTCTCTCTTCTAGATGGAAGACATTCTCAGGGTGGTTGAGTGTATCTTCTGTGAACTTGTTGCATTTTACAAATTGCATGTGAGATTCTTTAATTCCCCTATGCTTGTATATGTGACTGTAACTTGGGCTGTCATAGGCAGAAAGAACCTGTCATTGTTAACCCTTCTCTGCTTAGGTGGCTTATGTTTGCTTGGTGCATATGCTGACAGTGATGATGAAGAAGGTGAGGCGTCTGAGAAGTCAGTGCGCTCTGCAGATGCAAATGGAAATAATTCAGCAGACATTGACAGCACACTGGCTAACTTCCTGGCGGTTAGTAAGACTTGTATCTATCTTCTTCAGGTACATCTGGGGGATGAGAGGGGAGCTGGCTACAACCAGATGCATTATGCAGCTTTGGATAAGGGAGCTTCCAACACTATGACAAGCTTAAGCTTTTGCAAGAGGAAATGTGCCTGGTTGTGATGTTGCTGGAGTTGGGGAGGGAGGGAGGGCGGTCGTTCAGGGCTCCTGGGAGGAAAGTCTGAGAGAACCTAGCAGGGGTTGCCATTTCATCTGTGTGTAGATAAGTCTATTAACTGTCCCATTGTCCAGATCAGCTGATCTTCTCATCTGGAGTTTCAATTAATTTGTGAACATTTGTGTTTTTAAAGGAGATTGATGCCATTACAGCTCCTCCCCAGCCAGCCAAATCCACCACCACTGCCACTTCTGCTCCACCTCCAACCCCTCCCCGCCCAGAGCCCAAGGAATCTGCCTCAGGTCATTCCTCCACAACAGCAAATGGGGCAGCCTCTGCCCAGACGGTGGAGTGGCAATATGATACCCAGTGTTCACTGGCTGGAGGTGAGTGTTCTCACTTAGATCCTATGCCATAAATTGCTTCTGTGTGCCCAGAGCAATTGTTTAGGGGGTAGGGACTGAGACACTCCTGTGTCAGGTTGTGCATTTATTCCTTGGTTGTTCTGTTGGGTGGAAACAGGCCACGTCTCTCCAGCTGTGGTGTTAGAGGATGAATACGGTTTTGTAGTCCAGACGTGTAATGGACCCCATGTAATTGGTTGGAATGCCAAAAACACCCCAATCCTGACCCACACCTGAACATGACATGCCAGGGGCAGACTTGCAGTGGAACCACGAGGGGCCCAGTCCGCCTTGCTGACAGCAGCTGCATGTGCACCTCCAGGCAGATGATGGAGGAGGGGCTAGGGTTGCACTGCCCCAGCCCCTTCCCTACCCCATGCCCCAAGGCATATGTGAGGTTGCTACACAGCTCTGGAGCCCAGCACAGCTGTTTGCAGCCTGCCAACCGTCTGCTACAGCTGCCCAGAGCCCAGACTGGCTGTGACAGGCATCTGAAAGGCTGCAAACAGCTTCACTGGGCTCCAAAGACCTGGCATCAGCTCTCTGCCAGTGGCGCATGCACATGTGCCTCCAGGCAGATGGTGGGGGAGGGGCCTAGGGCAGCACAACCCCAGTCCACCTCTACTTCCTTCTGTCTACCCAGTGGTGTACATGTACCTGTTGCCAGCTTGGAACCTGGCCATGGGCTCTGGAGCCTGCAGCTGTTTGCAGTCTCCCACCTGTGTATCACAGCTGGTCTGGGCTCTGGATAGCTGTAGCAGGCAGCCAGCAAGCTGCAAACAGCTCCACTGGGGTTTGTGATGGTGGCAGTGACTGCATGCCTGCTTCCACATGCCTCCAGGTGGATGATGGAAGAAAAGTGAAGGTTGTGTTGCCCCAGGCCCCTCCCCCACCATCTGTTCAGCACCATGCCTGCAGCTGCCATTTCCATGGAGCCCAACCTGTGCTCCAGAGCCTGGTGCAGCTGTTTGCAGCTTCCCAGCTGCAGCTGGCTTAGCCTCTGGGCAGCTGCTGCCAGCCATGAAGCCTGGGCTGCTTGCAGCAGGGCTTGCAGCCTCTCAGCTACCTGCTGCAAGAAACCTGGGCTCTGTGGCCAACAGCAGCTACCCAGAGTCCAGGCTGGCATGGCATGCCAAGCAAAATAGCATCACGTGCCATGCACGGATGCTGGGAGTTGCTGACCACTGGCCTGCTCACGTGTGTCTTCAAAAGGGTGTTGAAGGCAGCTGAGCAGTGGGAGCTTTGGGAGGGGCTTCAGAGGTGGGGTATAACTCAGAGTCCTCTTCACAAGGCATGAAGACAAGGTCTTGGCAGCCAGTGCAGGCACACAGGCCTTGGGTACCTGGTTCACTTAAACCCTTTTGCTTTTTCTTTCAGTGGGAGTGGAGATGGGAGACTGGCAGGAAGTCTGGGATGACAACACAGGTTGCTATTATTACTGGAACACTCAGACTAATGAGGTGACCTGGGAACTGCCCCAGTACCTTGCGACGCAGGTCCAGGGTCTTCAGCATTATCAGCCCAGGTGAGAACTATAGCAGGTCTGGAGCCAGCTGTCTCTGTAACCCAGAACAGACTGGAGGATTGTGATGCTGTTGCTAAACATTCACTGTGTGTGTGCTTTCTTTCCCTAGCACTGTGGCAGGTGCCAATGGGAGTTTCTTGGTAGCTGCAGATGTTTACCCTCAGGAAAAGGGTGCTGCTGTTGGCAGTGCTAATCGTGGGACCATCCTTCCCAAGCGAGAGGTGAAGAAGGTCAGTAGAAGCTGGTTGAAGTTAGTCATTCCTTTTGGGGCTGATTGAGGACAGCTCATTGAAAACCTGTTCAGCTGCTATGACTGCTTACCACCTTGTGCAGTATATGGCATCCTGGCATCCAAGTGTTCAAAAAATTTGTGATGCAGTGAACATGGCAGCCATGAACCAGGGAGCCCAGAGCTGTCACAAATAGCTGCTTAACTAGTGCAGTTGGAAATCCCTGGGACCTCAGTTTCTGAGATCTTCCTTTTGGGGAAGACTCTATCCTGGAAGCTTGATAGTTGCAAGAAGGGTTGTTCCCTCATGCTATAGACTCCCAGTCTGGTTTGTCCACCTGTTTCTTGCAGATGAATGTTTGCATAAATGCCAACCCTAAATACTCTGCCTGGGCATCTCTGGTTCTTGCTTTATCAGAAGTGTCTGCAGGGGGAGGAGGGAAGGGTTCTTTGAACAAAAATGAAATGTAGGTTCCCCGGGGGGGCTTTTTGTACTCTCTGGGGTAGAGATTTGATCATTATATGCTGCCACGTTGTCAGTATTTTCAAGGCAAACAGTTACCTCTTCTGTTTGGGCTGCTCAGCTCTGTCTGTATGGGAAGTGTAGGTAGAGTTGGGAGTGGCAGCATGGTCTGCAGTCTTTTTAGCATAGGAAAGAGAGACTCCTTTATAAGAATTGTCTCTTAGGTGCCTGGGAGCCATATGTGGCCTGGCTCAGTGCAGAGAGGGTGTGTTTATATGAGCCATTGAGGGGCAGCAATAAACTGCAGAGCTTATTGCTTATTGCTCTGCAGTTTATTGCTCCTGGGTGCACAGTTTACCTGTGCACCTGGAGTGAAGCACACTGAGCTGAGTTGCAACAACCTCAGCTGGTGGTGAGGTCAGCTTGCCAGCCGAGAGCTGCTTTGACTGGGCTCATTGTGCTGTGGAGGGGCTAGCTGGGGCTTGAGAATGCTTCAGCATGGGACTAGTCAGTAGACAGCACCTTCACTGAAGTACCCTCATGCCCCAGCCAGCCAGCTCAGTATCTATATGTGCGCTACTGCACACAAAAACGCCACAGCAGGGTAGGACTTGTAAATACTGCTGTGAAGTTCATTAGTTTGCACTCCCTAATGGGGGTGCATGTGTAAATGCAGAGACGTATATTGTGCAGTTAATCATTCAGCTCTGCAGTAGACATCTTGTGTAGATGTGCCCAGAGTGGGGAAGACTAGGCCAGCTTGAGAGTTCAGTTTGGAGCTGGAACCACAGGATTTGTCCTGTTTGTTTGGAGTGGGATTCTCTTGTCCCATCCACAATAATGTCCAGGAGAACCTGCCTCAAATGCAGACACAAGGAACCCTGCAAGGAGGAGATGGGGGCCAGCCTGCTCTTAGTCTAAGCTTCCTCTAAGCTCCAGCTAACTAGAAACTGCCTTCATACATACCTGGTCTTAACGTTGTGGAGCACTTGGCTTTGATAATATTTAGTTGAAGTTATTTCCGGAGACTAGCAGATCATCCTTGTTAGATCTGTTTGAAATCTACCTCTAGGCTTACTGACTTGCTTGTGTCTGTGAAGTGCCCCCACCTTTACTCTCTCTCCTTGCCCATTGTTTTGAATGTTTCTGTGCAATGCAGTGGAGGGAGTGGGGGGGTTAGTTAGGGGCCAGGATTGCCACCTTAATGTGAGTTCAGGGAGGGGCAGTGTGGAATGTTCAGTGTCATATGTACTAGGGCAGAAAACACTGATCTTTGGAAGATCAGATATGGTGTCTACACCTGGAATCCGATGCTCAGGTCTGTCACCTGCATTTGGGAAAGAAAAAAGGGGGACTTCAGACTGGTGGCAAAATGGGTTAGAAAGACCTCTATATATTATCCCTTTTATCTAGATAACCTAACCTGGAAAATTCCTATTGAACAGGGTAAAAGTGTGGGAACAGACTTTCCTCCACCCCATCTCTGGTGGAAAGCTAGAGGGACATTTTCTCTTGGGCTGGTCACTCAAGTGCCACTACAGTGTTCTTGTACCTTACTCTGAATGATCTTGTGCTGACTGGTGTCAGAGTTGAGGTACTTGACTGAGTGAACGCCTGCTATTGGCAGTTTGTATGAAACCTGCTAATATCTTGTTGAAAAACAAGCCCGTGTTTTAGGGATCTCCCCAAGACAAATGTCTCATTCCTTCCCTACACCTTCCCACCATCAGCTTGGGCTGTGACTGACTGCTCTGGTTCTGTCAGAGTGCACTTTGGGCACTCTGTTCATAGCAGTCCTTTGAATGGAAGAGAGCCCATGACTCATCTGTGTATCCTGTAGGAGGTGAATGAAGGTGTCCAAGCCCTTTCCAACAGTGAAGAGGAGAAGAAGGGAGTGGCAGCATCTCTGCTGGCTCCACTCTTGCCTGATGTTGTAAAGGAGGAAGAGGAGCGGTGGAGGAGGAAAGTGATCTGTAAGGAAGAGGTAGAACCAACTCCAGAAGAGGACACGACAGCCCAGGGAGCAACAGTTGCTGCTGAAGAGCAGGAACCTTGCAGGGGTCCTCTGGAAGACCCATCACAGGAGGATTTGTGCAGTGTAGTGCAATCAGGCGAGAGTGGTGAGGAGGAGGAGGAGCAGGACACGCTTGAGTTGGAGATGGTGCTGGAGAGGAAGAAGGTGAGTGAGGGCCACTTTCCTGGTGGGAGCAAAACCACAGTTGGAGGGAGGCCCACAGCTCTTGGGGTAACCCATTAAGCAGAAACAATGTAGGAAAAAAGAAGGTTGCAAAACAGTCCTGTCTCATTCTCTGTCTGTTCCTGGACCCAAGTTGATTCTTGGTGCCTTTGAAGCAGGGAGTAGGTCTTACTGCCCTATGCACTCAGGAGGTGGGAGTCATAGAAGTAGGGTTGGAAGGGACCTTGTAGATATTCAAGTCCAACCCCCTGCCTGGGCAGGAGAAAAAACTGGACTCAAATGATCCCAGCCATGTAGGCATCAAGCCTCCTCTTAAAGATTCCCAGGGTAGGAGCCAGCATCACTTCACTTCCCTTGGAAGTTGGTTCCAGATCCTAGCCGCCCTAACTGAAGTAGTTCTTACAGATGTCTAATCTAAACCTGCTATCCAACAACTTGAGGCCGTTATTCCTTGTTATGCCAGGGGGCACTAGGGGAAACAAGGTCTCTCCAAAACCCTTCTGGTCCCCCCTAGTGAGTTTATAGATGGTCACCAGGTCCCCCCTCAGCCTTGGCTTGTGAAGGCTGAACAGGTTCAGGTCCCACAGTCTCTCATTATAGGGTCTGCCCTGTTGTCCCTGGATCATGCGGGTGGCCCTCCTCTGGACCCTCTCAATGTTGTCCACATCCATCCTGAAGTGGGGCGCACAGAACTGGACACAGTACTCCAGCTGTGTGGCGTGACCAATGTTGCATAGAGGGGGAGGATCGCCTCTTTGGCCCTACTTGAGATGCACCTGTGGATGCACGACAAGGTCCGGTTAGCCTTGCCAACCGTGACCTCACATTGTCGGCCCATGTTCATCTTGGAGTCAATAATGACTCCGAGATCCCTTTCTGCCTCTGTGCTCTCAAGAAGGGAGTTTCCCATCTTATCAGTGTGCTGCTGGTTACTACTGCCCAAGTGCAGCACCCTACGCTTGTTTTTGCTAGCCCACCCCTGTAACCTATCCAAGTCTTGCTGCAGTCTTTCCCTCCCTACTAGTGTGCTCACCTCACCCCAAATTTTGGTATCATCAGCTAATTTAAACAGGTTGCTTTTCACCCTGTTGTCCAAATCGCCGATAAAGAGATTGAACAGTGCAGGCCCAAGGACCGAGCCCTGGGGGACTCCACTGCCCACTTCTCCCCAGGTCGAATATGACCTGTCCACCACCACCCTCTGAGTGCAACCCTTCAGACAGCCTGCAATCCATCTGACTGTGTAGGTATCAATGCCACAGTCACCCAATTTTTTAATGAGGATGGGGTGGGAGATGGTGTCAGAGGCCTTGCTGAAGTCCAGAAAGACTACATCCAGGGCAACACCTGCATCCAGTGCTTTTGTGACCTGATCATAAAAGGCAATCAGGTTGGTCTGACATGACCTCCCCCTAATGAAACCGTGCTGGTTGCCCTTGAGCATCATCTCTGAGGCTGACCCATCACAGATGTGCTCCATGATGATCTTCTCAAAGAGTTTCCCTAGAACTGAGGTAAGACTGACGGGCCTATAGTTGCCTGGGTCCTCCCTCCTTCCTTTTTTAAAGATGGGGACGACGTTGGCTATCTTCCAATCATCCAGCACCTGGCTTGAGCACCATGAGGGCTTGTAAAGCCATGCCAAGGGCCCTGCAATAACCCCAGCTAGTTCCCTCAACACCCTGGGGTGGAGAGTGTCTGAACCCACTGATTTGAACACGTCCAGCCCCTCCAGAAGCTCTCTAGCCCAGTCCTCCCCAACCTGAGGTCTGGAGGCGTTCCCCTTGAGTCGTGTTGCATCACGGTGGGGAAGTCCCGGTCCCTGCCCAAGAAAACGGAAGTGAAGAATTGGTTAAAGAGGTCTGCTTTCTCCTCTGGCGCAACCACTAGATTGCAGGATCCTCTGGGCAGGGGCCCCACATTTCCTGATGCTTTCTTCATCTTCCCTGTATATTTGAAAAAGGAGTTTTTGTTATCTTTGATTTTGGGCACAAGTCCTAGCTCTATGTTTGCCTTAGCTTTCCTGACAGACCCCCAACAGGCCCGACCAGAGGAGGTATACTCTTTGAAGATAGCACCCCCCCTTCCAGTTGTTGTATGCCGCTTTTTTGGTGATCAGGCATTCCCTTATACCGTTGGTAAGCCAGGGGGGCTTACCTGCACTCCTGCCCCCCTTGCTTCTTGTTGGGGTGGTCACCCCTTGGGCCAGGAGTATCGTTCGCTTAAGGAACAACCACTCATCTTGGGCACTGAGCTCCCCTGCTGTCAAGAACCCCAGTGTCTCTCCCACTGATCTCCTCAGCTCATTGAAGTTGGCCCTTTTGAAGTCTAGGGCTACCGCCTTGCTGCAGGCCCATGGCACCCTGCGCTGGATGGTGTATTCCAGCAAGCAATAATTGCTATCACCCAGGTGGTCGAGGACCTGGAGGCCCCTTACCAGGTCGTCCCCTGTGGCCAGGATAAGGTCCGACAGGGCATTTCTTCTGGTGGGACTGTGCACCTCCTGAATGAAGTGGAGGTCCTGTATCTTGGCCAGGAACCTCCTGGAATGGTCCGACCTGGCTGACTGTTCCTCCCAGCAGATGTCCGAGTAATTTAAATCTCCCATGACAACTGCATCCCTTGCCTTAAGTGCCTCTGCAAGCTGGCCTGAAAATTCCCAGTCCAGCTCCTCCTCTTGGTTGGGGGGGTCTGTAGTAGACCCCCACCATTAGATCCCTCTCCTCATGGCCCCCTTGTATCTTAACCCAGAGCACTTCAGCTTGCCCCTCTGACCCCATTTTGCTGGCGGAAGATGTGTATTGCTCCTTGACATAGAGCGCCACACCCGCCTTTCCTTCTTTCTCTATCCTGCCTGTAAAGCCTATAGCCCCTAATGCTAACTGCCCAGTCGTGGGATGAATCCCACCACGTTTCTGTAAGCTCTATTATGGCTGGGTCTGAACTGGCTATTCTGAGAGCGAGTTCCTCCTGCTTATTCCCCATATTATGAGCATTGGTATATAGGTATTTAAGGCCCTGTCTAGCTGCATGTGCCACCCCCCGATTTGGGAGACTGTTTGGACCCCTGTTTCTTACCTGGTCACTCCATGCATTTGTCACCTGTCTTGTTCGGGTGGTGTCTCCTCGTCTTCCTGTGGCCCCCTCCTCCAGCGATGCTAGTTGGTTAGACAAAGAGTCAGCTCTTTGTCTAACATCAATTTTTTGTGGCTGCAGCTGCCCTCCAAGAACTCCATCCCTCCCTCCCTACAAATGTTCTGGGCCACTGCCCCTATGCTAGCAAGCTCCCCTGACGTGCTGTAAACTCCTTGTTTCAGGCAGAGTTACGAGCCTTGGAGGAGGGAGATGGCAGTGTTTCAGGCTCCAGCCCACTCTCTGACGGGAGCCAGTGTGCATCTCAGGATGTGATGCGCCGGCAGGCCTCCAAGCGAGGCAAATGGAAACTTTTTGTGGGAGCAGGCAGCCCAGAGTCAACCAGCCGGGGCTCAAGCAAGACTGGCCGAGAGAGTCCTGAAACTGGGGAAACAGGTAACTTAACATATTACTTTTGGCCACAGCTTTCATTCCAACTTACTGACAAAGAAGTGTAGTTGGCAAGAGTGGAGCACTTGTGCAGAACAGTGGAAGAGTTTGGAGGTTTCAGGGCCCCAGGCTTGTCAAGGTGCGTGCAGTTTGCAGGATACTTGCTCCATGGGTGGTGTGTGATAAGTCCTTTTCTTGTGTCAGTTGTTGCAATGAAAGAGCAGTCATCAAGAACTGTGCTGGAGTCAACACCCATCTGCTGGGGAGAAAGGGTTATAAGGTACTGGGGTTGTGTGATATGAGCCCTTTAATCTTACCTTGAAATAGTGTTGATGGACATTGATGGAAGAAATATCCAGGCCTAGGTCAGTACTTCCTAAATCAGTCATCAAACTGCCCCCTCAGACAGCTGATTCAGCCCCTTGAAGGATTGTTCCCCTACAAAGACAGCCAGTAGTTGGTGCTGTCCTATTCATAGATTCATAGATGCTAGGGTCGGAAGGGACCTCAATAGATCATCATTGTTTCATAACTTCATAGTGCTTAGTGCCGGAAGGGACCTAAACAGATCATCAGGTCTGACCCCCTGCCCTGGGCAGGAACGGGTGCTGCGGTCATATCACCCCAGCCAAATATCTGTCCAGCCTCCTCTTGAAGACCCCCAGGGTAGGAGAGAGTGCCACCTCGCTTTGGAGCCCATTCCAGAGCCTGGCAGCTCTGACTGTAGAGTAATGTCTTCTGATGTCCAGCCTGAACCTTCTCTCTAACAATTTGTGGCTTTTATTCCTAGTAACTCCGGGTGGTGCCCAGGGGAACAGAACCTCCCCACAATTCTCGCTGGTCCCCCTGGTGAGTTTGTAAATGGCCACCAGATCCCCTCTCAGCCGCCTTTTGTGGAGACTGAATAGGTTCAGGCCCTTTAGCCTTTGCTCATAGGGCCTGCCCTGCTGCCCCTTGTCCATATGAGTGGCCCTCCTCTGGACCCTCCACATCCCTCTTGAAGTGCGGCGCCCAGAACTGGACACAATACTCCAACTGCGGCCTGAACAATGCCGCATATAGGGGGAGGATCACCTCCCTGGACCTGCTTGTGATACATCTGTAGATGCACAACAAGGTGTTGGCCTTACTGACTGCTTCCTCACTTTGGAGGCTTATGTTCATCCTGGAGTCAACAGTGACTCCAAGATCCTTTTCTGCCACTGTTGACAAGACGGGTGTTTCCCAGCCTGTAGGTGTGTTGCTGGTTCCTTCTCCTAGATGCAGTATCTTGCACTTGTGTGCATTGAACTCTATCCTGTACTCATCCACCCACCTCTGCAACTTGTCTAGATCCAGCTGGATTCTGTCCCTTCCCTCCAGCGTGCCCACCTCGCCCCACAACTTGGTGTCATCAGCAAATTTGGACATTGTGCTTTCCACATCCAGATCACTGATAAAGATGTTGAACAGTACAAGCCCCAGGACCAAGCCCTGGGGGACTCCACAGCCCACATCCCTCCAGGCTGAAAACAACCCATCCACCACTACTCTTTGGGTATGACCATCTAGCCAGTTTGCCACCCATCTGACTAGGCATCAATGCCGCAGTCCTGCAGTGTGCTTCAGAAAAGTCACTGCTCACTAGGCTGCCCCAGGAATCTTTGGCTGGCCTCATGCAGAATCTTCTGGATTGATCCTACCCCTGGGCTGAAACCTGATCCATGTCAAGCTGAAGAACAGTAAAACCATAGCCAGCCTGAAAAGCAGTAGTGATGAGCCCCCATTTGCCACAGTCCTGTAGCCCTGGGTGGGGTTGGGGTACTTTCTCTATCCCTTCTGGGTGAATCCTTTGGATTGGTGACAGCAGATACAGGACCCACAGAGAAAAGTAGGATACAAAAGACCTTGATGCCAGGATACCAGGGTACAGTCAACACAGAGGTTACTGCTGTGATGGCAAAGTAATGGCAGTGAGGACCGACCTCTCTAATGGTACCCTCCTGTGGATACGATTCTAGGCTATAGCTTCCTTCCCCTTCCCTTTACGGGTATGGGACAGCACAGGTGACATTGTTGCAGCAACACCTGCTTGAACCAGCAGTTTCATTTGGGGCAGCTCTCCCCTCAAAGCAATGGACTTGGGTAGCATTACCCCTACCTCAGACAGCTCCCCATTCCAAATGATGGCTTGCCAGAGGACTGTCAGTCAACCCCCTACTTTGAGCAGGGGGTTGAACTAGATGACCTCCTGAAGTCTCTTCCAACCCTAATTTTCTATGATTTGTAAGTCTGTTTTGTGTTGCTAGCATTCTTGCTCTTGTAAGTTCATCAGTGTTGGATCTTTGATAATAACCTCCCTTTCCCACTTGTGAACTACTAGCATTGAATGGGTGTTGGCAAAATAGACCCCCTGTAAGCAAACTTTTGTTTTAAAAATCAGGTGGAAAAGAAAGAATCTGACTAAAAAGAAATCTTCCAGATGGGTTCCAAACATTTAAAATGTGAAAAATTGGGGTGGGGAGACCTTGTTTTGAAACATGCACATCTTTCTGAAAATGTGCACATTCTTCAGTCATAATAGAAGCAAAAAGGCCCAGGTCTTTGGATCCATGACGGGTTCTGTTCTGCCCCAAGCATGCTGTCTGGAAGCGTGGGGCAGTGAGTGGGGACTGGACAGTGATGTGGGAGCAGGTAGAAAGGTTTTGGGTTTTTTTTGTTTTGTTTTGTTTTACTTCAGCAGTGAATGCAGAAGCAGTTGAGGAGAATTCAGACAAAGAAATGGAGACAGAGGAGCTTCAGGACAAAGTGAAAGTTCAAGGAGCACCAAAAGTAGAAGAGGAGCAGGACCTGAAGGTAAAGGAAGAGAAGGGGAGAGCTGGCACTGGCAAGAATGGAGCAATACATTTCCTCTGAAGTGGCGCTTGGAAGCTTTCGCTCCTGGTTCTTAGTCGTGTTCCTTGGTGATTTTGGAGCGGGAGAGCTGAATCGCCTGGGCTGGTTTTACCTGATATGAATGCGATTCATATTTTTATTGTGTGATAATGACCATCCCTCCCACTGCCACCACCTGTCCCATTCCCAACCACCCTGAGCGCAGCCCTGGCCCAGCTCCCCTGCCGAAAAGAGGCTGGCACAGCCCCTGGCCCCGAGACTGCATCAGGCAGCCCGCCCCTGCCCCATGCACAAGTTCGAGGGGGGCACATGCCCCTGTGCCTCCTCCAGGGAGCTGCCGGCCCCCCCCCCCCCCCGACAAGCTGCCCATGGCTCTGTCCCACTCACTGGGGTCATATTCACTGCCCTGGCTGGACAGTGCCTGCCCCTGGCCCTGGCCCTGGCCCTGCCCCACTCCCCCCCTCACCATGGGGGCCTCATTTCTCCTCCCATCGCCTCCACAGATTTACTGGCAGGAGGCTGCTCTCCAAACTGCTGGACTGCATTCCTGTAAATTTGCTATTGGATCGGTATTGGCCAACATAGCTGGTTAATAATTGGCCATTGGTATCAGCCAAGAGAAACTTTATTGGTGCACACTTAGTTGGAAGGGACCTCAGGAGGTCATCTACTTCAACCCCCTGTTCAAAGTGGGGGAAGCCCCAACTATATCATCCCAGCCACGGCCTTGTCTAGTGTGGTTTTATAAACCTCCAAGGATAGAGATTCCACAACCTTTCTGGGTAACCTGTTCCAGGACTTTACTATCCTCCTAGTGAGAGTTCCTCCTAACAGCTAACTTAAACTTCCCTTGAGCTTGCATGTGAATAATCAAGTGTTCAGCTCTAGTGTGCATGAGGGGGGGAGAGGGAAGGCAGTTCTGGTTTGCCTGTACCTATATGGTACAACTTGTAATAACTAAAGATGGAAAAGACCTTTTTGACCTCCCAGTCTATAGTGCACCTAGTGCAGGCTGGCTAAAGGGGGCCCTGCTTCAAGGAGTGCTGGAATCAGGAGCTCTGGTCAGCTGCTCATTAGTTCCTGCTGGCCTCTGCACAGTCTGCTCTTTTAACCCAAAGTGCAGGTGCTGTTTTTGGGACCTGCCTTAAGTTCTGGGAACAGCAGGGCCTGTGGCTGTTTGGAAGGGAGATGCTGACTTGCTGTATTATCTCTTGGCAGTTTCAGATCGGAGAGCTGGCAAACACCCTGACTAGTAAGCTGGAGTTCCTGGGTATCAACAGACAATCCATCTCCAACTTCCATGTGCTCCTGTTGCAGACTGAGGTAATAGAATGTTCTGTCCCCTCCAAGGTCATTTCTGTGTGCAAGGGAATTGGACACCCCTCCATTACCTGAATGCTGGTGCTTCCATGGGAACTAAGTGGCAGGGGAGAGTCTTGTGTGATGAACACACATCTTGAACTGAGTTGTTTCTCCACCCCAGACTCCCCAGGTGGAGGAAGCGTCCAGTATCTTTACTTTTAGAGCTACCAAGGCTTGCTGATCTGCACCTCCTTCCTTTTGCCACCAGAAGTGCTGTGCTCTGCTGGCATCCCCCTTGGCATGGTAGCCCCAGACTTGGAAAAACCTCTCTTTTTGTATCCTCTCTTGCTGTCAAAATGGTGATTGATTGTCTGCTTGCTGGCTCCCTAGACCCGCATCGCAGACTGGCGAGAAGGCGCCCTCCATGGCAACTACCTCAAACGCAAATTGCAAGATGCAGCTGAACAGCTAAAACAATATGAAATAAACGCCACCCCTAAAGGCTGGTCCTGCCACTGGGACAGGTACGCACTCTTCTACCTTTTTCATCTTTCAACTTTGACATCTCAGACATGATTTGTGACCTTCAACACCTGACGACGTGGCGTCATCTATCTTGGAGACTGGGAGCAGCTGCAGTTAGCGGTGCCAGGCGGGCAGGGAACCTCCTGCACTTACAGAGTTTGGGCCAGCCACCAAATTGGAGACCTAAAAAGCAAATGCTAAAAAAGTGTTTGAAATGAATTTGGTTCAGTGATTGGACAGAGCTGGTTTTCACTCTCCCGAGGGTAAATGCGCTGAGGAAGGCGGGCTTGGGGGGTCGCGCATGCGAGAGCTCTGTGCACTTTGCAGGATATCTGGAACTCCACCCCCCCCGGCTTACAACACCGACAATAAAGGAGAGCCCCTGCTCATGGATGGAATGAAGAACAAGATTACTGTCTCCTGCTGTCAGGTCAGACCCAAACATTTCTTTTTCTATTTGGCTTTTCTTGATTTATTTTTTCTTTATTTGAAATCTTTGCTCTTTTGTTTTTCAGCTCCCAGATCCACTCGCTCTCTCTAGCATTCACTGTATGTTTGACACAAAGAGTATAATACGTGTGGCCTCTGCAGACTTGATGGGGGGCAGCTGCCTTGTCTAAACCCAGCTGCTCCCCATTTTTTGTTCTGGAGGGCCACTTAAACTGAGGCAATTACTAAAAGTCCCAATGCTAGTGAAAGCTGGACCCCCACTGAACATGGGTCTGCTTTCCTGGCCCTCCTTTTGGAGTGGAAGGCTCAGGGTGATACTCACAGAGCCAGCAGCACAAACAGCTTTGAGCGAGTCAGCTGGGACCCTTCTCCTTCATGCTCAAAGTCGTTTGTTGCCTTTGTGAATAGCAGCTCTGCTGACAGCGGGGCTTCCCTGTGAGAGCACACAGCTATCGCAGGAGAGGCCCACATTGATGTGTCACTGCTGGGGGAGAGAGTGTAAAGCCTCGTTTTCTTTCTTGTGATTTAGGGACCATAGGCGCTATTTCTATGTTAATGAGCACACGGGAGAGTCCCAGTGGGAGTTCCCAGATGGAGAGGACGACGAGGAGGGGCAGCAATCTCTGGAGAGTAAAGCTGAAGCTCCTCCTAAACAAGCTTCAAAAGAGAAATTGGAGGCTGGGGCAGACTCAGCGGACAGCTCCACAGGTACTGGAGGAACTATGGGAGACCTCCCAGAGGGGCAGGCAGCATGGATTTGTGATAGGGAGTGAGAGCATGGGGACTTGAGAAGTGAGAAGTTCCTGGGCTCACTTTTTGCCTTGACATAGATTCCCTACCTTGGGCAAGTCAGTGCACAAGTATAATTGGGTGAGCAAGACTGTTTGTCAGATCACAAGATACTTGGAGATTTGTAGTGATAAGGAGCTAAGTAAATGCATCTGGGAGAGAGGAAGGGAACGAGCATTTGTCTGCAGGCAGTCAGTGATGACTCCAAAACCCCACCACATGTGGTAGAAAAGGGTACATGAATGACTGGTGCCTCCTGATATGAGGGGGACCATTTGTAGGCAGTGGCAGGGACTGCCTGCAGACAGAAGGGGTGGCGAGCAGTGAGCAGCGACAGCCTGCAGAAGCCGGCATCGCCCCAACATGAGCTGCCTATGGAAGGGTAGCCGAGCTGTGGACAAGGGACTAAGCCAGAAATGAGGCCCTATTCCCAGGCCCTGGGGGTGAGGACAAACTGCATCCCACTGCTGTCTAGTTGCCCAAGACACCCAGTACTCAGGTGTGGAAATGGTGGTGCATCCCCCAGTCCCATGTCAAAACTGCTGGTGGGGCCCTATAGCCAGGCTTGGAGCAAGAGCAGCAAGCATCTCTGCCACACACCTCCCCTCTAGAAGTGCTCCAAGGGACTAAACTGCCTCCCAGAGGAGGAGGCCATAGTGTAGCTGAGCAGAGGAAAACAGCTGGGGTGAGAGAAGAGGAGTTGCAGGCCCAGATTGTCAAGGACATCTCTGTGTATCGTCTTCAGGCTCTCTCTGTAAGGAGTCCTTCACTGGTCAAGTTCCTTCTACATCTCTCATGCCACTCACTCCATTTTGGACTCTGCTTCAGTCTTCTGTCCCTGTGCTCCAACCCCCTTTGCCTCTGGAAGTTCCACCACCTCCACCACCTCCTCCAGAGTCGCCACCGCCCCCACCTCCGCCACCTCCTGGTGAAGATGGAGAGATCCAGGAGGTAGAGATGGAAGATGAAGAAGGGGAGGAGCCACCAGCCCCAGGAACTGAGGAAGATGGTCCTCTGAAACCTCTTCTTCGCCCAGCTATCCCAAGCAGTCAGGTAAGGTGGTGAGAACAGCCACTGTCTGCAGCCAGAGATCCCCAGCTTGGGACTGTGTTGCTTTTGAGTCCTGCACATTTCTCAGTGGGCATTGTGACCGCTGCGGTGGAGGCACTTTGTGTCCTGTAAACTGGAGCCTGAGCCCAGCGAGGAAAGGTCTGCTCCCTAGAGACCACAGCCAGAACTCTTGCCTTCCTCAGTATGGGGACCTGGGGACAGTCCTGTGACTTGAATGCTGCTGCATGCACTTCTCACAAGCTTGAGAAAAGGCTCCTTCCAAGGTGGCATTATATAAGCAGACCCCTAGAGGGAAGAGTCAGAGCAGATTAGAGAGGGTTGGGGAGCTGATCCCTGAAGATCAGGCAGGGCTTGCAGCTCTGCTGGGGTGAGGGATTGGTTTGTCATCTAGCACAGGAGTAGCACCCTACGAGAGTAAAGGAAGGGAAACAGCTTCCATCACTGTATTGGTCTTTCAAGCTGGTGAGGTTCTGTTTCCAGAGCTGCAAGAGCCCAGAGAGCTTTGTTCTCTCTGGGAAGGCTTCCTGTAGAGGTGTACCAATACATGGATTCCATATTGGATCAGCACTGATATAAGGAAAGCTGATAGGAGTTAGAGATTTTTTGGGCTGATACCAGTAGCTGATTTTTAACGAGGCATATTGGCTGATACCAATCTGATTGCCGATATGCAGCCAGGCAGCTTGGAGAGCAGTGTCTGGCTGGTAAGTGTTGTAAGGTTGGGGGCAGGGGCAGATTGAGGACCCCACAATGAGGGAGGGAGAGGGAGTGGGATGGGCAGGTGCTGCACTGCTGGGGCAAGGTGGAGCATGGGACAGAGCTGCAAGCAGCTCACCTGCGGGGCGGGGGGGGGGCAGTTCCCACCACTGTGCACCCTGGGAGAGCATGGGGGTCCATGTGCCCCACAGACTGCACAGGGTGAAAGCAGGCTCCTGGTGTGGGTTGGGGCTGGAGCTGCACCAGGTTCTTCCTGGGGTGGGGGGCTGGGCCAGGCTGTGCTCAGGATGACAGTGCTGGGTGGAGAGCTACAGGGAGGGAGAGGGCTGCAGCCATCTCAATTTGCTGTGGCCCCCTGGCCCCCCTCCCAGTGCTGCTGCTCCAAGTGCAGCCCCAGCCCAGCCCTCCCCACAGGGAAGAGCCCAGTACTATCCTGGCCCCAGCCTGCAGCATTGGCCTGCCCTCACAGATCCAGGGGGCATATGCCCCCCATGCGTCCTGGGGTGTGTGTAGCAGTGGGAGCTGTCCCCTTCCCCTGTGTGTAACCATGAGTGAGGAGACTCAGATGAGCTGTTCGTGGTTGCATCTGGCCCCCCAGCCCCACCCCCTCCATCACTGCGGGGTCCCCAATCTGCCCCTTCCCTCACAATAGACTTACCACCTGGGCGCTGCTCTCCAAGTTGCCCAGCCGGCCGCATATTGACAATTGAATCGATTTTGGTAGATATGGCTCATTAAAAATCAGCCATCCGTATTGGCCCAAAAAATGTCAGTGCACCCCCAGCTTTCTGAAGTTTGCCCTGAGAGAGTTCCTCACCCATAGTAGAGTTGTGCTATGTAGGACCAGAAGATACCTCCAGGGACACTGTCTTGGGCTCCTGCTATGAAATCTTTCTTAATTTATTTCCTGAGGAGGCAGTTGATTGAATGTAAGTGTGAATATGTGAAAGGGCAGGATGGTAGTCCTGCACTGGTGCTGCCTTTACTTTAATCTGTGAGAGTTGATGGGATGTGCTACACTTTAGCTTTTCATAGTGATCTTGTAGATCGGGGTGGGCAAAATACAGCCTGCGGGCTGCCTTTCTATCTGGCCCCTAAAAAATTTAGAAAATTAATATTTCTCTGCCCTTGGTTCCTGCAAAAAAAGGAAGACGCCAAGAGCAGTAGGACCCAGGGGAAGCCCAGCAGGCTCCCACAACAGCAGGGCCTGCTGGTCTTCCCCCCGCCCCCCAGCCAGAAGCTGCACGAGGGGCTTCTGGCCTGGGACCATATGGCTGCCCTGCACTAGAACCACAAGTAGGCGGGGGGGCAACCCCAGGCAGGGAAGGAGCCCGGGGAAAAGGTGGGCGCAGGGGCGGGGAAGCAGCCCCTCGCCTACCCCATGACTGATGCCCTGTGCTGCAGCCGCTTGCAGCCTGCATGGGGCTGTCTGTGCCTGCTCCGGGGCAGGAGAGGGACTGCTTTTCCCCCTCCCCACACTCAACTTTTCCCTGGATTCCTTCCCTGCTCCTTCCTGGCATGGAGGAAAGTGGCCCTTCCCCACCCCGTGGCCAGCATTCCCTGCCGCAGTCACTCGCAGCCCACGCAGGGCTGTCCTGAGCAGGCCCAGGCAGGCTGTGAGCAGCTGCAGCGTGAGGTGCTGGCCACGGGGTGGGCGAGGGGCACTTTTCCCCCACCCTATGCTTAGCACCACCTTGTAACCTGGCCCCACTGCCAGCCTGGGCCTTGCATCGCTCTGGGCTCACCCATCAGGGCTGTGCATGGTGACAGCAGTTGTGGGCCTCCCGCTTGCTGCACCAGGCAGTGTTTGCCACTGCCGCCTGTGGGCTGCCCAGCACGCACTCTGGGCAGGCAGCAGCAGCCAACACTGCCTGGTGCGGCACGCAGGGTGTGTGGCAGCTACTGCCACTGTGCAGCCCTGACGGGCGAGCCCGGAGCTGGGTTACAAGCTGGTGCTGAGTACAGGGAAAAGCGGCCCCTCACTCGCCTCATGGCTGCTCCCCTGCTTGGTGCTGCCTGTGCCTGCTCAGGACAGCCCTGTGTGGGCTGCGAGCAGCTGCAGCAGGGAACACCAACCATGGGGTAGGCGAGGGGCCACTTTTTCCTGCGCTCAGCACCAGCTTCTTCCCTATTGGCAAGAAGGGGTCAGGGGTGTGCGCTGCCCCCTGCCTGTACTGCGGGGCTGGGGGGGCACTGGGAGTGAGCAGGTGCAGGAGCCAGCAGGACCACAAGGCCTGCACCGGTGTGCTGGGGCCAGTGCCAGTGGGGCCCATAGCAGGGTGGCAGGAGCACAGGGTCCTGGCCGTCAGGGACTCTCTGGAGCCAGCCCAGCTCCTCCCTCTCCCTGCTGGTGCAGGCCAGCCCAGCTCCACAGACCCCTGCCAGCCTGTGCCCCGCTTTGGGCCCCATCGGTACTGGCCCTGGGACATTGGTCCCAAGAAGGTGACCAGGTGGTAGGGTACCTGCCAGGTGACGAGGCTACCCATGTGGTCCTCAACAGCCTGCCAAAACTGTGTAAGCGGCCCTCCGCCCAAAATAATTGCCCACCCCTGTTGTAGATACAAGGCAGGAGGATGGTTGGGTGAAGGGCAGCAACTTGGGGGAGATTCTACATAGCCAGCCTCATGGAAGCCCTTGATAGTTAGCAGTTTGGGAAGCAAATGTGTCATTGTTGCCCCAGGAATTGTGTGGGCATATTGAAAGAGCCTTGAGAATAAGGGATGGAGATGGGAGAGATTGGCAGAGAGAGAGACTAGATCTGGGAGTGGCAGACAAGCAAGGACACAAGCCCTTATGTCCCCAGCTGAAGCCAGGCAGTTTGACACAGCTTTCTGGACTACCTAAGCAGTCTTCATCCTTGCTAACACCCTGAAGGTAGAGCCCAGGCAGCCTGTGTTTGGCCAGTCTGGTGCCAGTCTAGTCCCTAACTGCCTGACCTCTCTGTTTCCAGAATACCACTGAGCCCAGCCCCTCTGTAGTGCTTTCTGCCAAGTCTCAGAAGAGGAAAGCTACTGAAATGAACATGGGGCTGGTGCAGCGAACAGCCACCATTGGCAGCTGTCCTGTTCTCTACACTCAGCCTGTTATGGTTTCCAGTAAGTACGGACCATCAGGTGGACCCCTTGGCTCTCTCAGACCAAGACAACGGCTGCAAGGGGAGATCCAGGGACGTGCCAATCTCCGTCTTTCTCCTATGTATGCAGGGCCTCAGTCCGCAGGGCTGAGCCTCCAATCTAACTACATGGGAGTGGCTGCACCTCCTCTCATGAGCTACTCAGAGTGTTCTATGCCTGTGAGGCTTGCTGCCCCCACAGTGCAGCCAACCCCTGCCCGAGGAGCTCTGCCTGCCACCAGTACATCTGAACAGCCACCTCCACCACCTCCACCTCAGCCGCCACCTCCACCACCACCTCCTACCACCAAACCGTTGCCTCCCGAGAAGCCGAGGAAAGGCAGAAAAGACAAGGTAGGAGGTGTTCGCAGTGCTGCCCGTGTGGGGGCAGGAAAGCATGGAACCTTCTCCTGCCGCTGCCAGGATCCTGGCATTGGAGGAGGGAATGAGGCCCATGCAAATCTAAGGCTTGGACCAGCAGTCCAATAACAGCTGGAGAAGGGGGATTGGGGTCAGGATGCCTGGGTTATATCCCTGCCTTAAATGTGGCTGGGCTTTGGCCTTGGGAGGCAAGAAATTTCTTGATTCTAAGAGGTGGGTGGTAGTTAAAAAATGAAGGCCTTCAAGGCCTTGTGTAAAGCTGCAGATGTCTTCCATGTAGCTACACCTGCTTCTCCGGGGTATTTGTTTCCTTTGGGATATGGCAGGTCTGTTTCAGGGGTTCCAGCAGTCAGAAGTGGGGGCATTAAAGAAGGGTGTCAAGGGTGCCAGTCTTGAAGTGCCTACTGGTCCAGTTTTCTGGGGGAAATTGTGTTCCTTTGCATGCAGTTGCTAGAATAAATGAACTGTTGGAGTCCTGGATGCTAAGCTGGAGCCCTGACTAGTCTGATTCTGGCCAGTCAGTCATTCACAAAGGCACCCAGCTCAGCATTTATGTTGCACTGTAGCACTTCTCTGGCAACAGAGGCAAATTGGATCCCTTTGTCAGTTTGGTCTCATGTTTGCGACAGGTGTTCCCCAGCCTACATCCTCATAGTTGGGTTTGGGTGGCCTTTGTGGCTGCCTGCTGTGGCCCATAGGGAAGTCCTGCTTGTCCATGCCCATGCAAATACCTGTTTGCACCCTCCTTTGCTTTACCTAAGTATTGACCCTTATGGTGGCCTGTTGAATTTTTGGGTGCAGAGCAAGAAGGGTAAAACAAAGATGCCATCTCTGGTGAAGAAGTGGCAGACCATCCAGCGGGAGCTGGATGAGGAGGAGAACTCTAGCTCCAGTGAGGATGATAGGGAGCTGACCACACAGAAGCGGATTGAGGAGTGGAAGCAACAGCAACTCATGAGGTATGGACATGGGAGGAGACAAGGGTCCCCTGTTGGGGAGAAAGCAAATAATAGTACAAGACTCTGGCCCTGATCTATCATGGGTAGGGTGACCATATGGGACCATGGGAAGTCCAGGAAACTGCTGCCTTCCCCCAATCCCCAAATCAGTGGCACTGCTGCAGGCAGAGGTGGTGCAGCATGGTGTGCCAGACAGGTGGGCAGCAGTAATAAAAAAAATAAAATGCAACTAATTGCAACCGTGTTGGGGTATAGGAACTCCCATTTCCCTCAGGGCAATGGCTACTCCCTGGTCCCATTTCCTTTGAGCTGTGAGTGTCTGAACTTCTCAGGTCAGTCAGGGCTGGCCTTAGGGGTGGGTACATGAGCAACTGCGTGGGGTGCTGTGGTCAGGGGGGCAGCACGCACATGCGCTCATGCTCAGAAGGAGCTGAGTGGGACACATGTGGGCAGGGTGGTATAAATATGGGCCTTTTGTTTGAATACCAACTGGCCAGGACAGCCTGTGAAAACTGGGATGTATGGTCACCCTAATCATGCAATAACTTAGAAGCCAGCCTTTGGAAGAGAGAGAGAGGGAGCAGAAGATTCCCAGCAACAGGGGGATTGACCAGGGCAGGGTTTGTTTCATAGATTTCATAGACATTAGGGCTGGAAGGGACCTCGGGAGATCGAGTCCAGCCCAAAGGGCAGGAAGTCAGCTGGGGTCATAGGATCCCAGCAAGATAAGCATCCAATTTACTCTTGAAGGTGTTCAATGTAGGTGCTTGAACCACCTCCGCTGGCAGACTGTTCCAGACCTTGGGGGCTCGGACAGTAAAGAAATTCTTCCTTATGTCCAGCCTGAAACGGTCTTGCAGGAGTTTGTGACTGTTCGACCTCGTCATCCCTTGGGGTGCTCTGGTGAACAAACGTTCCCCCAGATCCTGGTGGTCACCCCTGATAAACTTATAGGTGGGTATCAGATCACCCTGAGCCTGCGCTTTTCCAGGCGAAAGAGCCCCATGGCTCTCAGCCTGTCATCGTAAGATCTGTTTTCCTGACCTCTGATCATGCGCATGGCTCTCCTCTGGACTCTCAAGCTTCTCCACATCCTTTTTGAATTGTGGAGCCCAAAACTGGATGCAGTACTCCAGCTGCGGCCTCACCAAGGCCGAGTACAAGGGGAGAATGACGTCATGGTCTATTTATCACTGATGAATCAAGTGAAGAGCATCAAAGAAGGGTGGCAGGATTTGTTACAGAGCAACCCTCAAGTGGCCCAACAGAGCCAGGTGTGGAGGAGTCTGATGCTACACAGTCCTGAAAGTCTCTAGCAGTTGACTTTGGCCTGTGTGTGTGTGGGCCCATGTGCCTGACCCCTACAGTGGGTGAGGGCTTGGGCACTATATAGCCATCCCTTATGCAGTTCTTTCTGTATGTGTGCCTAATGCACAGGCTTGCCCCAAGAGGCAGACTCTGAATGGTGCAGTGGGGAGGGGGGTAGGATATCCAGGGACAAGAAGGGAGCTTTGTCACATTTTGAGGTGCCTTTGTATCTCTTTCCTGCATTCTGAATGCAAGCAAGAGCCTGGTTCTATATGCCTGTCCTGTCACAGACTGGCTCTGTACTCTGCTGAGCTTAGAGCTGGTTCTATAGGGACTACCCCAAGCTTGTGTTTCTGACCTGCAAGAGACTTATGTTCTCTCGTTTCCCTACAGTGGCATGGCAGAGAGAAATGCCAACTTTGAGGCTCTGCCAGAGGACTGGCGGGCACGGCTCAAGCGGAGAAAAACTACATCAAATACATGATCCCTCCAACAGTATCGCATTTACCACTGTACAGTTTAGAACTTTTTTTTTTTTTTTTTTTTTTTACCAAAGTGACCGTTGTCCAATAAATTGTAATCATTTGGGATATTCTGTTTCGGTTGAATGGGCTGATGCAGGCATTGCATGGCCTAGAGAGTCTCCTGTGAAGCAGAGTGGAGATGGCTGAGAAAGGCCTGTTGAGGTGTTTTACTGGGCAAAGTGGATGGGTTCTAGCAGTTTAATTGGTAATGACAAAATTGGGCAGAGCTGGGCATGGGTCTAATTTGTGGCTGCACTTAATTTATGGGGCAGTCAAGTCAGAACCTTCCAAGGAGAAGGCTGATCTTCCTTGTGTTTTACACTTGGCTCTCTAGGATGTCCCTCTATAGTTGTCATGTCTAGTGTGTGCCAGGGCTGCAGCCTTGCTGTGCCTGCATAGACTGGGTCCAACAAGATGTGCATGCTGGCCCCGTTAGAAATGGGCAGGGGGCATGGCTGTCCTTGGACCCTCAGAATGTTCAGTAAGCCCTGAGTTTCTTCTCATGCTTGTCTGCAAGTGCTGTGCTAGCACAGTTCTTGCTGTCCATTGATATGAGTGAATAGACCTGTCCACTCTGCCCAGGGGATACAAGCCAATCAGTCCCTGGATGTGTTTGGTGCATTCATCTGCCCACAGGTGTCACCCTGTGAGTCTTTGGTACTGGGAGCTGCTCCTGGAAAATCATTTGCGGTTGTTTTCTCTTTAGTCTTCTTCCAGTTCAGGTCCCAGTTCCTTCTGTCTTTGCCAGTTTGATTGTTTCAGCTAAAGTAGCATTTTGTCTGCGTTAAAGAATCCCCTTGCCCCCAGTCCTTCAGCTCTTCCCAACTCCTCCTACATTTGGTCAGAATTAGGTAACAAGTCATTCTTTCAAGCTGAAAGATTGGGATTTCCAGCTATGTGTATTTCTCTACATTTTGGTTTTGTATATTTGTACATAGACATTAATAAAATCCCTTTTTATACTTCTCAACCTGTGTATGCTTGTCCTTTGCTACAGGGGTGGCATGACAGGCTTAGTCTGGTCAGACGTGGTGTAAGAAAGCTGCTGGAAACCTTTGGGCTGAGCAGAGCAGAGTGGCATTCTGGCTTCTCCAGCCTTCATCCATGCAAACTTCCTAGCTGAGGAGGATTTGGTCTGGGCAGGCAGACTACTTTTTTTTGGAGAGACCTTGCTGGATTCCTAGATATGTTAAAGTAGTTGTGAATGGGCTTCTGGCCATGCCTGGGTATCCTTGTTAGCAGTGGAGTGATGGGTGTTGGCTTTCATTTGAGAGTAGATTGCTGCATTTACTTGCTCCATCTGGACTTTTTTCTTGGTGTATTTTTTAGTTAGTCACATGTGGAGCTTTGGAAAACTAGCCTTTTGCCTTGTATGAATCTGCTTTCGGAGAACAGCGGTTCCCACAACTCAGCCTGTGCCTGTACCCTTGGCCTATAAAATATTGGAGCTGAATATGTCCCAAGCCAGATCATAAGAAATAGTCATCCACATCATAAGTGTTTTTTCAGCCTTGTGTTAACTGATTAGTTCCACCTGCTACTGCAAGCTCATCAGTCTTTCACTTCCTGTTTCTAAAACCTGAGCAGAAGGAAACAGGAAAATGGAAACTGTATAATTCTAGCATACAATGTCAGCCAGGGGGACAAGAGTGTAAAGAATTCCCCAAGTCTGTTTCTGCCCACTTTGTTCTTTCTCTCTTGAAGGGAGAAAAAGGGTTCACTGTTCTACTGAACTGTCAAGGCAGAAAATCACTTACGGGTGTTGCAAAAAGCTAGTGTTTAACATAACCCCCATTAGCTTCTTGAGGCACGGGTGGAGGAGTCACTGATGAACATCAGAACATGTGTTCTCCATCTAATGTCTGCAGGTTGCTAAGACTACACTGGCAGGCCCAAAGCAAACTTCTGTCTGAGGGAGACCTGACCCATGGTGATAGATAAGCTTAAAGTTGGTTCCTTATTCCCAGGTCCCAATTCCTTTTTCCAAGCTAATCCTTCCACAAAGATTGTTAGTAATAAATTACATAAGCTAAAGAGTCAGGATGTCATCAAAATGTACTAATAAAAATGTAAAATGATTAGGGCTGTCAAACTATTAAAAAACTTGATTGTGATTAGTTGTGTGATTAAAAAAATTAATTGAAATTAATCATGATTTTAATTGCACAGCTAAACATTCAAAATTATGTGAACACTCAGTTATGCAAAATTATGCAGGTACTTTGTATGGGTGTGAGGTGTGTGGAGGGGAGGCAGGTTGGAGCCTAGGGAGGGAGGTTCCCACATGCCCTGGCAGGATGGTGGGGTACTGTGAGTCAGGAGTGAAAGGCAGCAGCTGCGTTGTGACTTGGGCGTTGGGGCAGGGGGCAGATCCACAGTGTTGGAGGAAGTGGGATGGGACGGGGTGAATGGGGCCCTGGGGCTAGGGTGGGTTATGAGATGGAGCTGCAGCTCATTGGGGCGGGGGGGAACTCCTGCTGCTGGATGTGTCCCCGGGGGAGCATGGAGGGCACATGCCCCCCAGATTTGTGTACAGGGCAGAGGTGGGCTGCTGCTGCAAGCTGGGGCTCTGTGTCCTGCTGCCTTTGCCCCAGGAGCCATGCAACGCCTTGCCTGTGCCTCCTGCCGCTGGGCAGGCAGGGGATGCACAGCGCAGCCAGCGTTCGGTTCCTGGGGCAAAGGCAGTGAGGCACAGTGCCCTGGCCCACAGTGGCAGGCTATCTCCGCCCCGCACACAAATCTGGGGGGCATGTGTTCTCCATGCCTCCCCTGGGGGTGCACGGTGGGAGCCCTCCCCATTCCCCTGGATGAGCCATGGCTCCAACTTGACCTGCCTTGGGGCCTCATTCACCCCTGCCCCTGCCTCTGCTCCACTCCCTACCTCACTGTGGGAGCCTCAATCTATCTTCGCCCCTGCCCCTTCCCTCCCCCATGCCCTTTCCCTTCCACAGATTTACTTGCTGGGCACTGCTCCACACACCATCTGGCTGCATTCCTGGCCGCCTGCAGGCTGTGGTTGCTTGTCTGTCTGTACAACCCTCTTCCCCCCACTGCAGCCACCTGGAGCCCATACCTGGGCTGCCATGCGGTCCTCTGTGTTCCCCCCACTACCCCACGGGGTACCCCAGAGGTTGCATTGATGGTAGTGGAGTGGAGCCTGGGTACAGACTCTAAAGCCACATGCGCAATTAATGTGTTAACGCATTAATCACAATTGACAGCCCTAAAAATATCATGCATCAAATGCATAACCCTGAATTTAGACTGGGATTATGGGGCAAAATCCTTTTCTACCCCAAAATGCAAGTCTTCACCATGGGGGGGGCAGGGGGGAGATTCTCCTGGAGAGAAGCCTGGGCAGGCCCCTACCCAACCCAAAGCTAAGTTTCTATATGGCAACCTGAAAATTGACAGGCTCCTGGGTTTAAAATAGGGATCTGGGTTTGAGTTGGGATTACAGCTACTCTCCCAAAGAGGACCATGAAGAGTCCTGTCTGACCTGAAGCTCAGTTTATGAGAGCTAGGCTGCCAACTTCCAGGTCCCTGGGCCTGTGTGCTCTGTACAGAACCCTAAATAAGGAGCTGGGTTTGGGCTGGGAGTCCAGGTGGAAATCCTTTTTGGGTCATGCCAAAACAAACTTCCCTGCCATCAGGGGACTCTCTTGAAGAAGCCTGAACAGAGTCTGGCTTGACCCAAAGCTCAGATTGTGAGTGCCAGGCTGCCATTTCATGGGCCCCCAGACCTGTATTAGGAGCTGGGTTTGGGCTGGGATTATGGGTGGAAACTCCTTTCAGGTAACCGCAAAATATAAGTCTCTGCCACTGGGGGACTCTCCTGAAGAAGCCTGGGTAGGCCCCCTCCCTGACTTAAAACTCAGTTTGTGAATGCCAGCTTGAAAACTGACAGTCTCCCGGGCTTAAATAACAGTCTGGGTTTGGGCCAGGATTATGGCTGGAAATCCTTTTCAGGTCACCCAAAATGCACATTCTTACCATCCGCAGACTCCTAAAGAAGACTTTATCAAGAGTCCTCAATCCAAACCTTGGTTTGTGAGTGCCAGGTTGCCAACTCTGGCTCCTTGGGCCTGTGTGCTCTGTACAGAACCCTGGATAAGGAGCTGGATTTGGGCTGGGAGTCCTGGTGGAAATCCTCTTTGGGTCAGCCCACAACACACATCCCTGCCATCGGGGTCTCTTAAAAAAGCTTGTGCAGGCCCCTGCCCACCCCAAAGCTCCACTTGTGTGTGCCAGGCTAGCTACTGACAGGCCTCTGACCTAAATAAAGAGCTGGGTTTGGGCCAGTATTACAACTGGAAATGCTTATTAACTCATCCCAGAACATGCGTTCCCCACCACTGGGGGACTCTCCCAGAGCAATCTGGGTACAGTCTGGTCCAACCCAAACCTTGGTTTTTGTATGCCAACCTGTTAACTGACAGTCCCACCCCTCACCAGATTTGTGTGCTATGTATGCTCCTGAGAATAAGGAGCTGATTTGGGGCTGGGATTATGGGGCAAAATCCTTTTTGGATTGCCTCAAAACACTCCGCTCCACCACCTAGAAATTCTCTGAAAGAAGTCTGGGCAGGTCCCTGCTTGGCCTGATGCTCAGTTTTTGAGTGCCAGCTTGACACCTGACAATTGCCCCACAATACCTGCATGTAGGTACATTGCTCTAAATAAGAGTCTTATTTGGGGCTGGGATTATGGAGCAAAACTCCCAAGCCAAACATTGCCCTGACCAGGGGATCTCCTGCATAAGTCTTGGCAAGAAGGTGCCTGATTGGAAGCTTTGGTTTTTGTATGCCAGTCACCTAAGTGAAAGCCCCTACAGTAGGAGTGGGCGATTATTTCAGGCGGAGGGCCACTTATTCAGTTTTGGCAGGCTGAGGGCTGCATGGGTAGCCTCACTCCTTGACAGGTGTCCTGCCCCCTGGTCACCATCTTGGGACTAATGTCCCAATGTCTTTGGTCCCAAGACATTGGGACATTGGTCCCATGTCCCCAGGCCAGCACTGGTGGGGCTCAAAGTGGGGCATAGGCTGGCAGGGGTCTGTGGAGCCAGGCTGGCCTGCACCAGCAGGGAAAGGGGGGAGCTGGTCCAGCTCCATAGAGCCCCTGCTGGCCAGGACCCTGCACTCCTGCCACCCTGCTCTGGGCCCCACCAGCACTGGACCCAGGACACCGGTGCGGGCCCTGTGCTCCTGCTGGCTCCTGCACCTGCTCACTCCTAGTGCCTCCCAGCCCTGCGGTACAGGCAGGGGGCAGTGCACAGCCCTGACCCCTTCTTGCTGGCAGGAAAAAAGCTGGTGCTGAGCGTGGGGAAAAGCAGTCCCTTGCCAGCCCCATGGTCAGGACAGCCCACACGGGGCTGTCCTGAGCAAGCACAGGGAGTGCCATGTAGGCTGCAAGTGAGGGGCTGCTTTTCCCCACGCTCAGCACTAGCTTGTACCCTGGCCCAGCTCCAGGCTCGCTCATTGCGGCTGCACACGGTGGCAGCAGCTGCGATCCCCCTGCGTGCTGCACTGGGCAGCCCGCAAACAGCAGTGGCAAACACTGCCCGGAGCAGCAAGCAGGGGGGATGCAGCTGCTGTTGTCACGCACAGCCCCGACGGGTGAGCCTGGAGCCACATGGGGCCCAGGCTGGCAATGGGGCTGGGTTACAAGGTCGTGCTGAGCGCAGGGGGTGGCGAAAGCAGCCCCTCTCCTGCTCTGTAGCTGGCACCCCACACTGCAGCCGCTTGCAGCCCACCTGGGGCTGCCTGTGCCTGCTTAGTAAAGCCCTGCTCAGGCTGTGAGCAGCTACAGCAGGGAGCACCGGCTATGGGGCGGGGAAGGGCCGCTTTCCTCCATGCTGGGAAGGAACCCGGGGAAAAGTTGAATGTTGGGCAGGAAAAACAGCCCCTCCGCCACGGTGTGGGTGGTGCTCCCTGCTGCAGCTGCTCTTAGCCCACATAGAGCTGTCCAGAGCAGGCACAGACAGCCCCATGTGGGCTGCAAGCAGCTGCAGTGCAGGTTGTGGGCCACAGGATGGGTGAGGGGCCACTTTCCCCACACTGTTGTGCTCAGCTTTTCCCCAGGCCTTTTTTCCCTGGGCTCCTTCCCCTCCCCCGGGCTTCCCCCTTACCTGCAGTTCCAGCGGGGCAGCTATGTGGTCCCACCCCAGAAGCCCCTGCTGGGCCCTCCAGCTGGGGAGGTAGGGCTGAGCAGGCCCTGCTGTTGTGGGAGCCTGTCAGGCTTCCCCTGGGTCCTACTGCCCTTGGTTCCTGTCAGAGAAATATTAATTTTCTAAAATTTGTAGGGGCCTCGCGGGCCAGATCCGGCCCATGGGCTGTACTTTGCCCACCCTTGCCCTACAGGGTTGTGTGCTGTATAATCAACACTAAATAAGGGGTTAAGGTTGGGCTGGGATTTCCAGAAAAAAAATCCTTTTCATGTTACCCCAAACCACACCTTTCCTGAAGTAGACTTTCCAGGCTGCATTTGATCCTTGGCTTTTTCCACCAGAGATTTCTGTACATGACATTAAGTAAGTTGGTAGTGTGAGAGTTCTGTTGAAGCTGTAATGACATTAAATCAATTAAAATAAACCTATATGCGTATCTAGCTCTGTATCAAATTACTGAACCATGCCTTCTCAAATGCCAGTTGCTGGCTTTTCAGAGATGGTAGTGCCCTATTCCCTTGCCCCCAAAATCCGTTTCTTGTGTCCTGTATTTAGGTCTCTTGTATTTAAGTCAGTGGTATGTTGCTAGTTAAAACATGTCACCATCCCTGATTAATTCATCAGAGAACATCAGACATTCGCAAATTTATCAGTTTACTAAAACAAAGGTTTTCTCACTGCAAGTACAAGGTAGTTGGGGTAACATGACATACTGGCGACACAAACCTGGTGAGACTGAGAGCTGGCATTACGCTGGAATTTTAAAATTAAAAAAAATAGGATGTGGAGATATACCAGCAACTGAAGAAGAGTTCTCCAAAGCTCTTGGAAAGGAAAATGCACCAAGGAGCAATAAGGATGTCAGGAAGGGCACACACACACACAAAATTAAATACATACCAAAGTCTCACGTACTTAGTACACTGTACTGGTGCTAATACAGGTCAGGTCAGGTTTGCCTGATACTGTAACTTACAAATAGATGGAACTACCCGTGACTGTTATCACTGAGCACTGAATGGCACTTAAATAACCTGGCTGGCAACCTCTAGGGTGCCAATGGCTTTGTGCAGTTGAATACCTTAGAGTGGGGGTACTAATCTTACCCTTAGCAGAGGAAATGCTGACAAAAAATTATGAAACTGAAGTCTATAGACTGAATAGACTGAGCTCTTTAACCCTAATTGGCAGCCGGTCTAGGAGTGGAGCTCCAATAGACAGACAACTGGATGAGCTGCTTTGCTTCGACAGCCAATCTGGTTCCAACCCTACTGACACCTACCCTTCCTTTAGATTAAACTGTCAAGGCTGAGGGAGATAACAGGCATTGGCAGCTCTGTGTCACCATATACACTGCCCAGGCTTTTGCACCCTGGAGAGGTCACTCCAGCTTCACTTTATGTTTCAAGCAAGTATTACTTTCAGTGAGTTGATGTCTCACATGGCATAATTCTATTGTCTCATCATGAGATAGATGCCTACTGGTGCTAATACTGTGATTTTCAGTTCTCATCTGTTCTCATCTATCCTCTATCTTCTGTTATTGGATGGAAAAGTATGTATTGATAATAATAATTTATTGTTGCACTTAATACCTTATTTACCTGAATCCAAGTTGTCTTTGAATATAGGATGACCACCCTAAATAGGCAGATTCCATACATGGAAAATTATAACATATTATAATTTGCCGTAATTTTCCATGTATAGAATCTAATTATCGGAAGATTGTCCTAAATCTGTCCTCAACTGTAGGGAGGAGGGGGAGGCAGGCAGTCTGACCCCTGCCCCTTGTTCCCCTGTCACTTGCCCCCCATGCCTGTGCCCTGCCACCTGTCCCCTGATCCACAGCTCACCAGTGGCTCCCCATTTGCCTGCCCCCTGACCTGATTCCCAACCTGCACGGCTGCCTGATCCCCATCATGTACTGCTGTCCACCTCTGCTGCTGCCCAATCCCCAACACCTACTGTGTGATCCCAGTGCGTGCTGCTGCCAGTTCCTGGCACCACAGAGCCACACAGCTGCCAGGCCCATGCCATTCCACTGCTCTGGGTGCTGCAGGCACCTGCTAGGCCCAGCAGTGCCCTGGGACTTCTGCAGCCAGCCACTGGGTCCTGTTCCACCTGGCCCCAGCCCACCACAGCAATATGCCCAGACCCTGCTGCTGGTGCCCAGCACACCCTTGCCTCATGCCTGCCTGTCCTGCACCATGCCCCTGCATTGGGTGCTGCAGGCATCTGCCCAGGCCCATCAGCACTGGGACTGCCATGTGGAGGCCATTAAAGGAACCATGCTGGCATTCTCCCCAACACCATGCTCTACCTCCTGATGCCTCAGCTGGTCCTGGGAGGAGACTGCAGACCTCAGTGTGCTGTGGGGCAAGGCGGAGATCCTCACCCAGTTTGTGCAGAGCAGGCACTCCAATGCACACATTTATGAGAGGCTGTCTGGCCACGTCGAGAGCATGGGCACAATGGGCACCAGTGCCACACAAAGGTCAAGGCCTTACAGGCTCAGTAGGTCACAGTCATCAACCACAACCACTGGTTGGGGACTGCTTGCGAGTCTAAGCCCTTTATGCAGAAGCTGGATGATATCTTCGCACCCTGGGACCCTGGCCTGAGCCATGCTGTCTACTCCAGCATGGGCAGCCTGCCCAAGCCTCCACGGTGGCCCAGCACCCATGGTGACACATCATCAGGGGAAGGCCTTTCAGGCCGCCAGGAGCCTATCCCACCAGGAGCCTATCCCACCAAGTTCCTCACCCATGGCCTCCTCGGGCAGCTCTGGGAGCTTAGGCCATCATCTGCCCCACCAGCTCCTCATGTTCAGCCCCACCCACAAGGCTAAGCTGGCCATGGCACCACCGGCTGCCAGCAACTCCAACTCCTCCCTGGAGGGGGCCCCCACACAGTCACCCAGAGCCTCTGCTGCTCCCCAGTACACTGCCAGGAGCTGATCGTCTTCACTGCCAGTGGGCACTGACTCATGGCGCCAGGCACACCTGCCACAGCCACTTGGTAAGCCCCATCATCACAGCGTAGTGGGCAAACTGAGTTATGCTAAGGCTTTTAGACATAGTCCAGGCCTTCCCAGATCTAAGCAACAAAATTGAACAGAGCACCTTCTGTGGCACTGGGAGATGTGAGTGCTGTGATTGGGCACTAGGCAATCAAGGCACAACAGTTTCCCTTTAAGGAATGTGGCTGACACAATGCCAGGGAATTGGTCCACCATATAAAGAATGCTTGGCACAGAGCCAGGGGATTGGACAATTTGGGATGATAAAAATTACAGAAGTGATGGACAAACAAAGGAACGTGTATTCTGTGTTGCCACCCTGGGGAGACAGGAGCATCCTTGGAATTCTTGTTCGAACAATGAGGAATGCAGAAATTAACATCCCATATACCCAGCAGAGGATCTGAAGCCGGTACTACTGAAGGTCACTGTTGTAACGCCTAAGGAACTGCTTGCCAGGTCGTATTATGGGAAGGAAACCTATAATAAATATTAAGGATTGCTATTAAAAGTTCACTATTAAAAGTTCACCTGCTACCAAATCAAATGAGGGGTTGTGTCAATCCTTGGTGGGTTCTGGCAAAAAGAATCCTAGTAGGAACAGTCCACAGCACACAGGGAGGCTGGAGACAGTGCAAAACTTTACTGAGCAACCTGTGCCCCTGTAGTTAGTATGGGCCTCTCACACAGCGAGGAATGTGCTGATGCCAGCTGTGATGTCCTCCTCGGCTGCAGGGGACAGGGACATGTAGTGCAGCCACAGGTAGCCCTCCAGGTGGCACCAGAGGTTGAAGGGCAGGGCAAGCTTGCATTCAGGGTCCTGTGACAGGTTCACAGGTGTACTCAGGGCATCATGGCCAGCAGCAGCAGCAGCAGGGCGTACTGGGTAAGGCAGCCCCGGTCCACACAAACAGCTCCTTGTGGTGCACCTGGGACACTCAGCAGGGGCACACTCAGGGTGCAACGCCAGTGTGTGTGTGTGTGGGGGGGGTGTTGGCCCCAGGGCATCTCCCCAAAGAGGCTCTCCGATGGAAGGGTAGGGGCACCAGCAGCTCTGTGTCCCAGTTGACTGGTAGCCCCCCGCCCTCTGCACCCAGGGTTTGGTGGCAGCACAGGAGACAGTCTAGCCTGCAGGAGGAGAAGGTGAGCCAGTGGCTTTGGAGCCATGGCAGCAGGTATTGCCAGGAGCCAGGCCTGGCCCATCTTAAGAACAAGGTGGGGGAGGCAGGCTCCCTGCAGCCAGCAGCCAGTGGCCCACCTGCCTCTGGGGAGCAAGTGAGTATGGGGGGCTTGGCCAGTGACCACCTGGGTCAGGGCCTGCCTAGCCAACTTACCATGGTCCATGGGCACCCATGAACACACAACTTCTGATCTGATGCCTGGAAGCGCACAGGCCCTTGGTACAGAGCATCTTATTTCAGAAACGTTGCAAACTCATAAACAACATCTTTCTCCTGGCACTGTAGGCCTTGCAGCTACATGTGGGGGAGAGGTACCAGTTGACAGATGGGATGCTGTGTCAGGGTCATCAGCGGCTTCGGATGAGGCCCCTCATCCCCCTCTCCTGTGATCAGCCCTGCCACTTGCCCTAGCACTATACAGTTGCAGAACAGAAGCTGCCTGCAGCAGGGCCAGGACAGCATGCAGGCCTTGCTGACCTGGCCCACCAGCTGCAGGAGGGGGAGATGGGAGCACCAGCAGAGCAGCACCTGCCATTGCTCTGGGGTGAGCCCCCTGCCTGCCAGCCTTGCCTCAGCAGATGTTATGTAGCATGCAAGCTGTGACAATGACTTGGGCAATGTTGGAAGCCCAGCTGGCTGTAGTAGGGGCAGTTGCTGTGGGGCAGGCAGGTGACAGGGAGATGGGTCCCTTCCATGGCCCTGATGCACTGGGGGAAGCCCAGGGTGCAGAACCCCATCACCACTGCCAGGGAGTCGTGCACCTGGAGCATGGTGTGTCACAGCACAACCTGGAAGGCACTGCATGTCCTCCCGGGTCTCCTTGCTCTCGCTGAAGAGGTGGCCAAGGTAGCAGTGGCTGGTGGGCGTGGCCAGCTTGAGCAGGGCAATGGCCAGCCGGGTGTCCTCAGGGAGAGGTGGCTACATGGTGGTGTCCTGTTGCTCCATGTGTGGGTAGAGCTGCTCCAGGAGATCCTGAAAGATGGCCCAAGTCATCCTGTGGAGACAGTTCAGCCTCTTGATGCTTGACAGGACTGAAATGGTCCATTAGGCCTGCCAGACCTAGTTCTGGCATGAGTGCATTCAGGGAGTGCGTTCAGGGAGTTAACACACCTGCAAACAAGCTATATCAGTCTTATGTAACTTGTTTTTCTGCAAAAAGTCTGAGAAAATGGCTTATTAGCACACATTCCACCCATATCTGAAGCATGATCTTGTGCCAAGCCCCACATATGCCCAGCAGAGGCAGTGCATTACTTCTACCATGCTCTGCAGCATCTGGAAAGATTGGGTGCTTTAATGGGGCTTTTTTGGCACTTTTGTCTAATAGCTGATTGAATCAGCTTTAGCTAAAAGCACCACAAAGCCCCGCTGAAGCACCCGATCTTTATAGATGCTGCAGAGCCCAATTGCAGTCACATGCTGCTTTCTCCTGCAAAACATGTTTTGTTTTGGGTTGTTTTTTTTAATTTTTAACATCTGCAAGTGGCTCTGTGGATGCTGAGCACCCACTCATTTTTGGTGGCGGGTGCTTGAGCCCCGGAGCACCCATGGAGCTGATGCCTGTGCATAACAATGTCAATAGGAGACAGTTTAAGGGCTGGCAGTTGGCAGGTGGGTACATAAAAACCAAGCTTCAGGTTGGGAAACGCTGTTCCCAGGTTTTATCACAAGTCTGCTGGAGGTGGTGATGTGTGTTTTGGAGTGACCCCAAAAGGATTTTGCCTCAATCCCATCCAAAACCAAGCTCCTTATTTGGGGCAATGTATTTATTACACAGGCCTGAGGGGCTGGCAGTTGTCAGGCTGGCACTCTGAAACTGAGCATTGGGTTGGGTGGGACTCTGCCCACGCTTCTTTGGGCGAGTCCCCTGATGGTGGAGACAAGAGATCCGGGGTGATTTTCAGCTGTAATCCCAGCCCAAACTCATTGTTCCTTATTCGGTGCTATATACCTAGTGCACAGGCCCGGGGGGCACTGGCGGGCAAACTGGCACGCGTCAGCTGAGCTTCTGGTCAGGCAGCACCCGCTCAGACTTGTTCAGAGGTGTCCCCTGGGTGGGAGGGACCGGTGTTTTGGGGGGCGGCTAGAGAAGGATGTTGCCCCATCATCCCAGCCTAATCTCAGGTCTTTATTGCGGACGATGCACTGGGCTGCCTGATCTTCTTTTGCACGGTGGGTGGTACGCACACACTTGTGAATGATGCCAGCCTCACTCTTCATCACTAGCGGCCCATATTTGGGCAAGGACCGGCTTGGGCAACGGAACCAGGAAGAAGCAAGCACCCTCCCCACCTCGGCCCAGGCTGCAACCAGTCAGCGGCGCTGCCAGGCTCGCCCCGCCCCCTCGCGCACGCGCGCCCAGGCCAATGAGGGGCGAACCTGTCCCCAATGCCCGCCCCCCGGTTGCTAGGATACCGCGTCCCCGCGGGCGGGGCGGGGGCTGCTGGTACTCGGGTGTCCGCTCGTCCTCGGCCGCAGCGACCGCGTTCCCGCGCGCCGCCGCCATGCTCCCGGCCCCGGAGCCAGGCGCCGAGGTCAGAGCCGGGCGGGGGCGGCCTAGGCCCCCGTGACAGAAGCGGCCGCGGGGCCGGGAGCTGCCAGGGCGGCGCCTCTTGCTGGGCCCTCGGCCTCGTGGGCTGTCACCCCCCGCCCCGCCGCCCGCCCTAGCGGGCCCCATGGCAGGGTGTGGGGCGCACAACGGGGGAGTGTGGTAGCAGGGCTGAGGGCTGCTTGGTGCGCGGGGCCTGCCCATGCACTTGGCCGCTTTGTGAAGGTGGCCGTCCGGTGCAGTCCTCGGTCAAGGGGGTGCCGCCACCTGTTTCACGTGCCCCATCCTTTCCTTCTCCAGATGCTCGCAGATCCCTATGACAGCTTCATGTACCACCATCTCCGCTACTACGGCTACTTCAAAGGTAAAAGCCTGTGCCCCAGTACCCGGGCTGAAGTCACAGCTGGGAGGAAAGACATTTTCCTCAGCCAGGAAAACTGTGCCTCTGGGTTTCACATGACTCCTTAGACTGCTAAGGAGCCTGCTCCCTTTTTACAGTGTTATTTTTCCTGTACTTTTTACTTTTTAAATAATTTTTTTTTGTTCCTCATTTCTGCACGGAAAAGTCATGCAGACAGGGTGAGCACTGCAGGGACCTGGCTCCGCAGAGGCACATAAAGAATATGAGGATTCAGAAAAGAGCAGTCATTTTTGCCTTTACGAGGCTGGTGGTGGGACGCTAGCAGACAGGCCTTTCCATCTCAAAGCACAAGGTGGGCTTGAATTGAACAGTGTCTCTGGCATGCTTTGCTTGGATGCTGACAGCTCTGGAGAAAATGCCTAAAGCCTGGTGGGATCTGAGCCCAGGACTCTGGTCCCAAGGCAAAAGGGAATTTCTGATTATGTGGCTTCCTGTAGCTACAGGAACATCCCTTGGATGGGAGAGTTCAGGGGTCTTGTAGACTGAGTCTCTTTCTGTGTCTGCCATAACAAGGGGGTTCATTTTCAGTGGAACAACCCCCTATAGCCCTGTGTCTCTCTATAATCCTGTCTCTCTCTAATGGGTGAGTGCTCATCTTTCCCTTGAGACCTTTCCTGTGGGTTCCCCCAGCACCCCATCCTGTCATTTTTCCTGTTCAGTGTGTACATGAAGTCACTGAGTGAGACTGTGAAGACATTTGGAGTGAGGTGCCATCCATATACTGATAACACCCCGTCTCTGGCCTTACTCAGTGCCTATGGGCGACTAGTGCCTCCTGATATGGGGAGGGGGGCGGCACCAGTGGCTGATCACCAGGGGGAGAGTCCCCTAGCAGCTGATTGCTGCCACTGGTGGAAGTGCCAATGGCAAACCCAGGAATGCTGCCGGCGCATCTCTTGGCACCCCCACAATCTCAGGGAGAGGCACCAGCCATTGCCCCCGACTCCCCGGCTGGTGAGGGCCAATCTCACGGGGGGCATGTGCCCTCTCATGCTGCCCTGTGCCCCTGCTACATGTCGCCTGTGTCAGTGCCTGACTACAGTTGGGGACTGGATATGGGTAAACCAGTTGAAACTGAATCTAGACAAAACACAGATAATAGTAGTGGGCAGACCACATGACTTGGGGACATGGGATTGGGACATCTATCATTGATGGGGTGCAGCCTCCTCTTGTCACTTAGGTTTGCAGACCTGGGGTGCTGCTGGGTCCTTTAATACAGCTGGATCTTCAGGTGGCACCTGTGGCTAGGAGCACCTTTCAGCATCTCTATCTGATGAGAAGGCTTGCAACCCTTTCTTTCAGACTCTGATCTGGCCACCATTATCCATGCCTTCGTAATCTCAAGGCTAGACTATTGCAGTGTGCTCAATATAGGTCTGTCCTTAAAGGCTGTCCAGAGGCTGTAGAATGTGCAGAATGTGGTGGCCTGCCGTCTGATGCAAGTGGATCAGCAGGAGCACATAACTCTAGTTTTCCAGAATCTACACCAACTCACAGTAGTTTTTTGGGATCAATTCAAGGTTGACCTGTAAGGCCCTAAGCAGTCTGAGCCCTGCATACCTAAGGGACTGCCTTGTCCCTTAGGTCCCATCAAAATCCCTTAAGGTCAGCCAAGAGCAACCTGATATAAGTACCATCAGTCCTCCAAATCCACTTGGTGAAAATGTCTGGGAGGTTGTTCTTGGCAGTTGCTCCTCCACTCTAGAACTTCCTCTCTCTCTTGGCTCACCAGACCTTGAGCCTGGACATTTTTCAGAAGGGCTGTAAGACCTTTCTATATGGGCAGGCATTCACCAAACAAAGCTAGGATGAGATGTTCCTTTGGGGGGGTTCTGTTTTGTCTTGGTGTTCTAGTTCTCTTTTAAGCTGTTTTGGTCCTCTTGTCGCTCTCCTGTTTTTAAGTTATTCTGTCGTCTTATTCTAAGCCACCCTAAGCCTTTGTTGGGAAGGGCAGCATTTAAATTGAATAAAGAAATAAACTCTCAGTGACCACAGACTGAGATTCCCTGAGAGAAACTGACAAAGCGTCAGTCTGTGTCTCACTTTTCCCCAGAATCATAGTAACTGGAAGTGGAAAGCCCTGCTGGATCCAGTCTAATCCATCCCATGGAGATCTGCGCCAGATAATTTCTTACGCCGCTTTGTGCAGTCTAATATCCAAAGAAATGGAGCTTCCGTGGCATTAACAGCAATCTTCCTTCTTAGGCCAGGAGAAAGTGCTGCAGAACAACTCCATACTGCCTTCAGGGCACCAGCAGAAGAGGTCTACTTGCCTGCTGAAGCAGGATGGCTTCCAGGAGAGTAATAAATCTGACCACAATTCTCTGCAGGACAAGAAGAAGCTTATATGTAAGTGGGCAATAGGTTGCGCACAAGGAGCAAAGATGCTTCAGATCAGTAGCTGTATTCTGCAGCTATTGTGATTGGTAAAAGATGGTAGAAGGGAAAATTTGAGTTCACAGTAAATGAATGGGTTATGACCACCCACTGTAGAGAGTGCCATTGTAACCAAGGATCTTTGTGTAAATCTGCTATCTTTTATTAGACCAATTCAAATATTAAACCAACTCAACCTATACCATTGTAACCAAGGAGCAACTTTCACTCAGGATGTGTAGGAATGCATAAATATCACATCACTTAGGCCTGAGACTACACATTAGTTACATAAAGAAACTGTTGACATTTGGGGGGAGGCAGTTGGTGTGCCCTGAATTGTTGAATTGATTGATAATGTGAAGTTGCAAGGTAACTTGGTGACAGTGGTTGTATCTACACGAGATGCTGACTGCACAGTAATTACTGCTCATTCATTTAGTACTTCTATAAACAAGTACTAAATGACTGCTCAGGAACCCAAGTTACTGCACAGTAGCACTGACAATTGACTTTTTTGTGACTGACTGTGCAGTAGCTCAAGACTACTGCGCAGTAGCATCGTGTCATGGTTTTTACCAGGTGATGCTACTGCGCAGTAGTCTCAGGCTACTGTGCAGAGATGCGGCCAGTGACCACAGAATCCACAGTGTCAAAAGCATTCTGACCTGTTGTGGTCTTTTTGAGTTCTTTGCAACAGAAAAATTGCTCTATTATTTTTCTGTTTTTAATTGTTTAGTTTTTGAGATGGGGTGCTGCTAAATTCAGAAATGTTATAGAGGGTGGTCTAGAGTAGGGGCAGACAAAATATGGCCCGCAGGCCAGATCCAGGCCACCAAGCCATTCTGTCCAGCCCACGGCCCCCCTCCAAAAAAACAACTATTATAGGCCCATGGTTGCCAGGAGGAAGTGGGCTTTCAGAGATCACACACCATTGGACCAGGTGGGCTCTGTGCCTCCACCTCCATGGGGCAGTCCAGCTGGGAGCCCCATGTGGAGGCACTGAGTGCAATGGCACATGACTGGCCAGCTGGTCAATGGGGAGGAGAGCTCCTGCCTGCAGGATGGGGAGGAGTGTGGGGTTTGTGGATGGGTGTGGGCCCCCTCACTACTCCCTCCCCCCCGGCATACAGCCCCTGCTGCCACCGTTGGAAGCAGCAGGTGGCAGGCCCTTGGGACGCTCATGGCCCACAGCAAGCAGAGCTCCTTGGCAGCACACAGCTCTGGCTGGGAGCTGTATGTGGCTCCTGGGAGCTGTATGTGGCAGCACATAGCTGACTCAGCCTGGCCTGCTGGCATGCACCTTTAGGCCAGATTGGGCTGGATCCATGACAGCACGTGGGGCTTCTGGTACTGCAAGTGGGAATTGCGTACCATCAGGCTGGGCTGGCTTCGTGCCACCACATGTAGCTCCCAGGACTCAGCTGGAGCCATGTGCTGCTGGAGGGCTCTGCCTGCTGTGGGCCATAAGCACCCTGAGGGCCTGTTGCCTGCTGCTACTGCCACTGCTGACAGCAGGGGCTGTGTGCTATGGGACGGGGGAGGGCATGTGGCAGGGGCCCACACTCACCTACATACAGCCCCACACCAACCCACAAACCCCACACCCCCCCAATAGGCCCCTCAACAAACCCCACCCCCACATACACCCCTTCACAAACCACCCCACACCCACCCATGCACACCCCCACACAAACCCCACACCCCTGCCCACAAATTCCACACCCAGTCCCCATTACACCCCACATACCTCGCCCACAATATGCAAGAGTAAGACTTTATTTTAAGCTATTATGCAGTCACCTCTATGTATACTATGCAAACACACATAAATCAGGACAAAAATATTTTTTGAAATACAGACAACCCGCGCTGTTCGCTGGGGATATGTTCTCGTATCCCCTGTGAATGGCAAAATCTGTGAATAAGGCACTGTGTTCATGAACTCAGTGCCCCCAGTGGCTGTGCAGGGGCTGCTCTGGTGATGGTGAGAGCACGGCAGCAGCAGTGGGAGCCCGGCGGTGGCAGCAGGAGCCCAGTGGCAGCAAGTGCAGAGCTCCCAAGGAGCTTCTTTAAGTGTATTTAAGAATCAGGTTCCGCATTCGAGAATATTTGAAACCACAAATGCTGAACCAGCGAATTGTGAGAGTTTCCTGTAAAATGTTATAGTAGATGTTTGATTTTTAGTATATAATTTGTTCTTTTTCCGGTTCCAAGATGGTAACCCCCGCTCAAAGGAGTACTTCCGGGAGTAAGGAGCGGGACTTCCAGTGGCAAAGGCCAGCAATTAGGGATGGGACTTCAGGTCCCAAGATGGCAATCAGGGGGTGGGGCACCTGTCAAGGGTTGGGGCTACCCATGAAGCTCTCAACAGCTTACCAAAAATCGTTAAGTGGTCCTCCAGCCGAAATAAATTGCCCCCCCCCGTTTAGACACTAAAAAAGATTGAGAACTACTGTTGTAGATACCTAGCTTCTACTTCCAGCTCTGCTTTATGTGGCCTTGACAGATCTTTTCCCTGGGATCCACTGATCCATCTACAGTACTGTCCTCTCCCCTTATATGCATACCTTAGGAATAGTGTGACAGGGACAAAGCTGAACCTATGCCAGCTTTTCCTAAGCCTGAGGGGCTAGAGGGGATGGAGATGCTGGGCACAGGGAATTGTGGTCTAGGTGCTGGGCTCCTGAATTTCCTATCTTCCTCTTCTAAGTGGTCCTACGGCCAGCCATGTTACAGACCTTTCCGATTCCTCAAATTTTAAACAGTGATGTTCTGTGGTCTGCCATCACCCAGCCTAATCTATGTTGGTGTCTGTGTACTGCATTAGTGCCAGACAGGTTCTTTTAGCTCTGCTCCAACTCAGCCTGCTTGGGAAAGCGTGCTTCCCAAACAGTTAGGGGTGCACTGGTAGATATTTTGGGGGCCAATACCGAAAGCCGATTTTTAACGAGGCATATAAGCCAATACTGATCCAATTTCTGATACAGCTGAGTCCAGCTGGTAAGTCTGTTGTGGTGAAAGGGGAGGGGGAGAGAAGGGGTGGGGGGGCAGATCAATGTCCCCCATGGTGAGGGAGTGGGGCTGGGGTCTGCCCAGCCAGGGCGGGTGTGAGACAGAGCCACAGCTTATCTGGGGAGGGTGGGTGGGGTGGCTCCTGCCGCTGTGTGCCACTTGTCCAGGAGGACACACGGGAGGGGGGGAGAGGGCGTGTGCCCCAGGATCTGTGCGGGGTGGGGCAGGGTGGGCTGCAGCTGTGGGCTGGAGCTGGGGGCCACGCTATGCTACAGTATGCTCAGGACAGGCAGTGGCAGCGCTGGGAGGGGGTTTTGGGGGTGGGCTATGGCGAAATTTGGGGTGGCTGCAGCCCCTTCTACTGCCACTGCCACTCACCTCGAGCACAGCATAGCATGGCCACTGGTCCCAGCTCCAGCCGACCTTGCCCTGCCTCGCCCTGCGCAGTTCTGGGAGCACAGGACCCCCATGCCCTCCCAGACAAGCGGCGGGAGCAGCAGCTGGAGTTACCCCCGCACCCCATGCCCCTCAGTATGAGCCATTGCTCTGTCCTGCGCCCACCCCACCCCAGCTGGGCAGTGCCTACCCCAACCTCAGCCCCCACACCCTCCTTCACCACGGGGGGTGGGGTGTTGATCTGCTCCCCCATTCCCCCTCTCCTTTCACCACACCAGATTTACCAGCTGGACGCAGCTGTCCAAGCTACTGGACTGTGCTGCTCGTTGCCTGTGTGCTGCTCTGCGGCTGCTCTCATGGGCATGTATTGGCCAAATTATTGGCCACTTCAGGCTGATTTCCGATATAGTCAATTTTCTTTCTATTAGTGCTGATCCAATATTGGACCAATGTATCGGTGCACCTCTACAAACAGTGCATTTCTACTGACAGTGATAAGGAAACAGCCAAGCAACGGAAAAGTGCAGTGGGACAAAGGTGTCCCAGCGTTCATCTGTGGCTTGCCTTGGAAGGTTGTGCATTGAGGGGATGTCATAATGATCCTTTCTTCAGCTTGTGTTAACAAGGAATTGGTTTCTGGAACAGAGTTCTGGCGGCAAGTGTAGCCCCAAACTCCTTCCTGTGATTATGGCGCTTTTTCTTTGTGTGCAGAGAGAGCTGCATTCTTCCTTCTGCTGAGGACACTCTTTACCAGGAGCAGATGGGCTAAAGTGTGGGTGAATTCCTACAGTATAGGGGAATCTGGCTTCACACATCAGCCAATCCCCTCAATCCCTGGATTGAGGCAAGGAACATTTCCTGATATTGTTTTCTGAAATGAGGCATTTCCTATCCTTGTTTCCTGGCTACATTACCATAGGCAGCAGGTCCCCAAGAGCTATGGTGTTTGGCTTTTTTATTGTCTGCCGGCCATGACATAGCTCAAGTTTGGGATGATTTCTGGTGCCTGTGACTGGATCCAGTGTGTGCATTTCCTGCTGCACCTGCCTTTCCTAGCAGCACTGGAGTCAGCATTGCAGCATGTTTGTACTGCTGGAATCAGGTCATGGTGCTATACTGTAAGGAGATCACAACACCCACTCCTGATTCCCTTTGCAGGTTCTCTGATGCTGGAGGCAGCACTTCTCAAGAACAAACAGGTTCTACTTCATCATCCAGAAAGTCTGGGATTTCCATGCCTGAGGGAACCTCGGGGGCTTTTTACTCTTCCCACCTCAGGAAGTCTCCTTCAGGCACCACAGTGGCCAATTGAGTGTGAAGTCATCAAGGAACAAATCCAGCATATTGGTAATCTGGCCCTTGCATCCTTGCACATACCACACATCTGCGCATGTCTGGAGGCACCCTATGAATGCATGCTACATAGCAGTAAGCCAGCACATGGCTAACGAAGAGGCCCTGTGTCCTATTAGGCAGGGGTGGGCAATTATTTTGGGTGGAGGGCCACTTACTGAGTTTTGGCAAGCCGTCAAAGGCCACATGACAGGCAGCCCAGGGCAGATAAATATTAATTTTCTAATTTTTAGGAGCCCTGTGAGCCAGAATAGCCCAGTGGGCCGCATCTGGCCCACGGACAACATTTTGCCCACTCCTGTCTTAGGGTAAGAAGACAGGTGATCAGAAAGGGCAGAGGGGAGTGGGGTGGAATTAAGTAGGTATATAATTCTAGTTCCTGGACTGAAATTTCAGTCTGACCCAGACTATGAAAGGTAGAGGAGTGTTTTGAGGGAAGCCTAGGCTGCTGACTAATGCAAACTGGAAACGGTAGGCAATAAGGTAACCCCAGGGGAGTGGGTGGGATAGCTAGCCAGTAATGGTGGGGTTTTGCTTGGGTTGTATGAACATCCTGGGGGTGGTTAGTTATTTCCTTTGCAAAGTGGATTGTTTAGTTTATTTTTATTTATGAGGCATGGGGTGACTTTAGGGAAGTAGGAAGGACACTGTGAGCACTAGGGTAAGGTGCTGTGAGTTTGGTTATTTGATTTAGTGGAGACTGAGGCTCTGGGAGCCAGAGAGAGTTTCCTAGTTATGGACTGCTAATTTGGGGCCCAAGAAAGCCCTGGCTGTAAGCTGAGAGGGCTTACTGAGGCTAATTTAGTTATAGCCCTGCTTAGAGCTGGAGTTAAGACTGTGTCAGACTGAAGTGGCCTAACTTATGAGCAGGGTAAAGTGAGACACCCACAATCCCACTCTGGAAATCTGAGGGCTGCCTCCCAAATGTATATTAATTGACATTGTGATGTGACAGGCATGGAGAGTTGGAATGAGAAATAGGCTTGGGAGGCTCCCAGAGAGTACCATATCTGCCTACCAGAGGTGGATGCTTTAACAGCAGATTCAGCTAGGAATCATTCTGGTAGAGAATTACCCAAAATGTTGTGCTTCCAGAGCACCCTGGTCATTGCCCACAGGCTGAACTCTGTGCAGAACCGTTCAGCCACTGTTTTTGTGCCCTTCTGGCTTCTCATTCTTATCAAGCTTGGCACACACCTTTTCTACCTTCCAGGATTTGCAGTGGAGGATGCATCTCCTGTTCAGGATAATAGAGCAGGGATGTACAGACTATTTTCAATGCTGTCTAAACATACTAGACTTCCCATCTGTTACTATGCTAAAATGTTGATAGACTTGCTGTAGTTTTTGGGTAAATGACTGGAAGGCCCATTGGGGAATAGTCACTGACATCCTGCTGAGTAGATTGGCTGAGTTTTAGACCAGGCTGTATAGCCACATTGGAGATACAGCCCTCCAGAACAGACTCTGTTTGGTGCTGACCCCAAATGGTCTCCTTTCCAACACAGACCCATCCTGGTGACTGAAAATTACAAGCCAGCAGGCAAGGGTGCTTCTAATATCCTAGGCATCTGTTGCTTGTCTTTGTGGAAGCAAGCATGTCAGCTGAGAATGAACATTGGAGAGGGAGAGAATTGATTTCTATTATTACACAAACTTAATTTTAGGAACTCTGTCTCCTTTATCCCAATGGGTATGTTCCCCCATGACACCCCTCTAAAGACATAGAACAATCTGCCTGTATTTGTCTTGATTGTCTCTCTTTTCAGAGTGGGTACCGCCCAACTTGGAGCCATTTTACCAGCTCACAGGGAATGAAAAGGCACCAGAGATTGTAGGAGAGGAAAAAGGAACAGTTGTCTACCACATAAATCCAGGTATGTACTCGTGTGGAATTCCCAACTTCAGCTGGGGAGACTGACATGAAGGTAACCCCAGGTCAAATCCAAAGCCCAGAGGAATTAGTTGGAAAAGCTCCTGTCAACATATATGGGCTTTGGCTTTGCTTACAAAGGGGAAGTCATTGAACAAACTTTTATACAATACATTCAACAAGCCTTTGGTTGAACTCTCTGTAAATGAGTGAAAGTTGTTTGGTGTGTCACCCTCCTCAGTCCTAGTTCATAAAGAAGCAGGCCTACAAGCTTCAAGGTAGCACTGTTTCCTAAGCTACAGCGTTTGGGTACAAATGTTCCTATGACAGGTCTCATGCCTTCCTTGAGGGGTGACTGCCTAGCCTGGTGCATCCCACTGTCAAGGAGTGAAAGTCTGTCCTCCTGCAACAGGATGCTAATTTTGTATCTTAAGCATCTTGCAGTGTGCTGGGCACCTGGGCTGTCAGTCAGTGCCCAATAATGTCTGGTTATCAGAGCTCAATTCTCTCCTGGTTTCCTGAAAACATGAGTTACCACTATTCCCAACAGAGGTGGCTGGGATCTAGCAGGAGCTCAGAGTCCCATAGTAGCTCAGTTTGCCTTGAAAAGGTTCCTGTCTTCATCTTCTCTACCAGTTGACTACTACTGGAGGCACCAACTTTGGCAAACTACTCCTCAAAATATAGCCCTGCCGTCATAACAAACTCTTCTGATCCTTTGGTACTGGGCTAGTGCTTTTCTTTGTTAAATGCCAGCTCTTGCATGGCAATACCAGGTCTACTTCATGTTGTGCCTCTCGGGGTTTGGCAGCAGGATCGCCATGGGTAGGGGTCAGCGGGGGAGGTTATGCTTAAGGGCAACCAACACGGGTTCATTAGAAGCAGGTCCTGTCAGACCAACCTGGTGGCCTTCTATGACCAGGTCACAAAATCCTTAGATGCAGGGGTAGTAGTGGACCTAGTCTTTCTGGGCTTTAGGAAGGCATTTGACACTGTCTATCACCCCATTCTCTTTAAAAAAAAACTGGAGGACTGTGGTGTTGACACCTACACAGTCAAATGGGTCGCCAACTGACAGGAGGGCCGCACCCAAAGAGTGGTGGTGGATGGGTCATTTTCGACCTGGAGGGATGTGAACCTGTTCAGCCTCCAGAAGAGAAGGCTGAGGGGGAATTTAGTGGCCTGTTACAAACTAGTCAGAGGGAACCAGCAGGCATTGGGGGAGTCCCTGTTCCCCCGAGCACTGCCAGGAGTGACTAGAAATAATGGTTACAAGCTGGCAGAGGGTAGATTCAGACTGGACATCAGGAGGTGCTACTTCACTGTCAGGGCGGCTAGGATCTGGAACCAACTTCCAAGTGAAGTGGTGCTGGCTCCTACCCTGGGGGTCTTTCAAGGGAGGCTAGATGAACACCTTGCTGGGGTCATTTGACCCCAGTACTTTTTCCTGCCATGGCAGGGGGTCAGACTTGATCTGCTCAGATCCCTTCCGACCCTACTAACTATGAAACTGTTTTGCAGCCCTTTGTAAAGTAGTCCTGACACTGAGGCTCTGATTCTCTTAGTGCAGTTAATTTGTATGCAGTATTAAAGCCCCATTACATACAGGGCCAGTAGCTGGAGTATGCAGAATCTTTTCCAGACTTGAGCTCTATTCCCTTTCTGATCCTGAGAGGAGAGGCCAACATGATACTGTTGGATCACTATCCACTGACATCCTGCCATGTTAGAGAAGTGGAATAGTTAGTATCTTTGAGTGACTGGGTAGGCACTTGAAACACTTGAAGCCTCCTTCCAGCTCTGCTGCTGATGTGCAGGGTAGGCTTGGTCACACTGCTTCATCACTCTATGCCTCCCAGTTCTGAAATGGCACTGAGCTGTTGTAGAGCACTGAGAACTGCTGTGGAATTATGGGCTTGGGGAATGTTTGCTCAATTGGTGGTAGGTACTTTCACCCTTAGAATAAAAGTGTTCCCTTCTCTGGAATAGGGCAAAGCCCAAGTCTTCACAGCAGTAGATTACCCCCACTACTCTGGACCACAGAGTGGGAGAGGCTGAACAGGGGCCATGTTGGGAAGATCTAGGGATTGGCTTCAGTATGGTTGTTTGGTGCTGGCAGTAGAAACTGAGGCCTTGCTACTGGGTGCCCTGTGACTAACATATCTCTTCTCCTGGCAGCAGCCAAAGGCACCTGCTTTACCTGTGCCCGGGTTGGAGGTGCTCGAGGGCGTGTCAGGTCAACTGCAGTTACCTTGGAAGGCCCAGAGGACACTACTCTGCTCTTTGAATCACGGTTTGAGAGTGGGAATCTCCAGAAAGCTGTCAGAGTGTGAGTGGGAGTAGTTGGGAGGCACTCTGGTTTTGCTTGCTGGGCAGGGGGGCATTCTGGCTAAGCCAGGGGTGTTCCATCTCCAGGATGGGAGGAAGTTAAGAGTGTCCTTGGTAGACTGCGGTCTTTTGCCTAAGGCCAGGTTGCCCAGTGCTACCCCTGGAGGATGACTGCTAAAAAGGAAATATGCAGGTGAAGAGGATTGGGGTTCTCTAGGTACTGTATTTCACAGCGGTCACACATAAGCACTGAATTCATTCCTGTTGCCACAGAGAATAGGCGGTAGCAGTTTCATTCCCCACCACTACCACCCCCCCCACCAAAAAAAAAAAAAATCAAGAGAGAATGGAGAGTCAGGTGCTTTGAACTGATGCTGCTTCATTCCTGCTGCAACAGCACCATCACCGTCTGCCTGTTGCACTGAGGGCAAGAGCGCCTGCTGTCCCGTGGCCAGCCTCCTTGATGGGCTGTGGGAGCCCTAGGACCAGAGCCCATGACTGATGGTGCAGTCCAAGGAAAAGACATCTGCCCTTCCCCACAACCCCTGGTTTTAGATGCCTGATTCTCTTCTCCCAGCCCAAGTCACAGTTGCCTGGGGGTTGTTCTGATTATTGCCAGCTGGTAATGGTCACACAAATAGTGCCTCCATGTTCCATGGACTATAGGAAGTGAAGCTCCAGGATGCTCCTGTACACAGAGTGAGGGAAGGATCCTTTAAGAATAATAGTATGTGCTCATGACTTTATAGACTGCACCATAAAGCAGACGCACAGAATGGCAGAGTGAAAGGCACAAAAGCACCTTCTGAACTTGGCAATTCCTAACTTTCCAAGGTTTGACTCTGTCACTTAAATAGTGTCTTTTGGATAGAGGAGGTTTTGTGTTTTGCATATAATTGGATTTGCCAGTAACAGAACTGCTGAAAGATCTGTTTTCCCCACTACAAATCACTGGGCTCCAGAGAGGAGGGGGGAAATATTAAGTCTGGTATGTGCCACGAAGGTTTGCTGTCAGGAGCCAACCAGGACATGGGCAATCAGAGCTTGACTCTAGAGGATCACAACTCAGGGGACCAGGAGCAAACATTATCTAGATTCAGAAACAAGTGGGTCAGGAGGTTGAAAGAAGGCTTTTAAGGACACTTATACATGTGCTGCAGGGCAGGGGGAGCACTTAAATTAAAGTGCCCAGAGCATCTCGTGCATCAGCATCCTTGCACTTAAAAATGGCGGCAGAGGCACTTTAGTTAAAGCTCACTGAACAGGCTTTAGTTAAAACCCCCACCACCATTTTTAAACATGGGGATGGTGATACACAAGATGCTGGAATCTACTGGAGCATGGTAATTACAGCCTCATTGCTTATGTATAGGTGCCCTAAGATCCAGGTACTGAGGCAGAGGTGCCCTAAGATCCAGGTACTGAGATAGAGTCATGAGCCACAGTTGGTCAGGGACAGGAAGTTGGGATTTAGACTGCAGTCATTGACTAAGGATCCAGAGCAGGCTAGAACTCAACTGGCAAGAGCCAGGAAACTAGCATAAGGAGTTGGAAGCCCAAGGCTAGATGGAGAATTCTCCTTCCCGTTGGCTAACCTACTAGGCACTGAAAACTGCTGCATATAAGCAGACATCCATGCCCATGCAGGTAATTGGGGTCAGGTAGGATACTTGGGCCACTGGCAGACAGGGCCATTCAGGTAACCAAGGCAAGCTGGGGCTACTTAGCTTAACTGATTCCCTGACTACTGACATTTGCTAGCTAGTTGCTACAGCTTGCCATGTTCCACAGTGACGTAATTGTGCTGACAGATCCCTCCCATCTGAACACAGCTGTGGGGTGGGGCATGCTTTTCTTGGCTCAGCTTGTGTTGCCCTGAAGGTGGAGTACAAAAGCCAGTCAAAAACCCCATTCTGTTTGCATATGTTCCGTTTCCATCAGGGGGTTCTGCCTCTGAAAGAATATTGCCCTTCCTCAAGAAAAGCTGCCAAAGCTAGGCCTGGCTGCTGACATGCAGTACTAGTATATCCAATCATATGTTTCTCTGTGCAACCTTACCTTTCCTTGGCATGGCTGTTTCTCTGGTAGAAGTTGCTGTTGCATTTTTAAGTACTTCTTTCTTTCTCTCTCTCTCTTTTTCTCCCTCCCCATCCCCCTTCCCCTGTTCTAGTGGTCCCTATGACTATGAACTGACACTGCAAACAGACCTCTACACCAGTAAACACACCCAGTGGTTCTACTTCCGAGTTAGGAACATGAGGAAGGATATCCTGTATCGCTTCACAATTGTCAATCTCATGAAGCCCAAGAGCCTGTACAGCATGGGCATGAAGCCTCTCCTGTACTCTGAAAGGGATGCCCAAACCGACGGCATTGGCTGGAGGAGAGAGGGGGCCGACATCTGCTACTACCGATGCAGTTCCAAGGAGAAGCAGGCCACATATTGTTTAACCTGGACTGTGCACTTCCCACATGACCATGACACATGCTACTTTGCCCACTCTTACCCCTATACTTACTCGGACCTGCAGCGCTACCTGCTGGCAATGACCAACGACACAGTCTACTCACAGTACTGCAAGCTCCGGGCTCTGTGCCAGAGCTTGGCAGGCAACACTGTCTACCTCCTTACCATTACCAGCCCCTCCAAGAACCGTGATGAGGCTGCTGCCAAGAAGGCTGTGGTGCTGAGTGCCAGGGTGCATCCTGGAGAAACCAGTGGCTCATGGGTGATGCGAGGCTTCCTTGATTTTATCTTAAGCAATGCCCCTGATGCTCAGCTCCTACGGGAGCTCTTTATATTTAAGGTGGTGCCCATGCTGAACCCAGATGGTGTGATTGTGGGGAACTATCGCTGCTCTCTGGCCGGGCGGGACCTGAACAGAAACTACATGACAATACTGAAGGAGTCCTTTCCCTGCATTTGGCATACCCGTGCCATGATCAAGAGGTGAGAGGGATGGGAGAGCATGAATAGCTGCTCGGACTGTGGTGCACAGGAATAGAGCAGAGTATTGGCTCTGGCTAAATAAGCCCAGAATATAGTGGGACAACAGTAACCCCCACCATTCAGTTAGTTAGGGTTGTTCAGCTGGATGATAAAGGCAGTATGCACTAGTGGGTACAGCTTTGGGCTGGCCCTCAGAACATCTAGGTTTTATTCCTGGATTTGCTACTGTTTTGCTTGGTGGCTTTAGACAATTCCTTGGCTCCTCCCCATGCTTCAGTAAAACAGGAATAATAACACAGTTCTCCTATGGAGTGCATGTTGGGATCTATGGAAAAACATATCACTTAAGAACTAGTATTTTTGTTCAAGAGGGAAAAAATACATTCAAAAGCACTGAGTTAAGAGAACAGAATGAATGTTTTGGAGTCAGTCCAGAAGGAGAAAATGACAAATGAAGGCTGTGTGCGCTCAGTGGGGCAGAGACAAGATGGCCAATACTTGTGCTCTTGCTTTGGTGCTCATCCCTGAGCCATGCAAACTAGTGAATCTACTTTCCCAGCTCTCTGGTGACCTGAGACAGCATTATGACCCCTAATTCACAGAGAGGGATGCTGAAGCACAGAGGGATTGTAGGTCAATGTGCCAAGGTATGCATTAACTTTGGCGGTCAACAGAAAGAGATTTGGACCATTTTAGAAGTGCTGAGCACCCTCAGTTCTATTTGACTAACTATGGCTGTGAGTGCTGAGCACTGAAAAATTAGGCCCCTGGTATCTTGGCTGGGTGCTCAGAAAATGGGGAATGACCAATTAATGACATCTGCAAACTTGATTAAAACAACTGATTCAACATTGTCATATTCATTTTTCTTCCTGCACTTTGCCTTATTCATGGTACAATTTCAGAAATGTTCAGTAAGTGAGGTGGAGGCACTATAGATGACAGCTTCGTCCTTTGCCAAGTTAGTTGCACCATCCAGCCTGGGCGCTGAGCAAGTCAGAAGAAAGAGTTAGCAGGAGGTCAGGAAATTAATTTATAGTTCAGACACACAAGGGGCAAAATTAAGACACTTCCTAGCTTTTGCCTACTTGACTTAATGATGTCTTTTTAACTAGGTATATATTTAATTTCATAGTTTAAAAATGTAAGTAAACAAAATTATTACATGCAGACCTGTAATGGTTCATTGCCTACATCATCAAATGAGTTTGAACTCTGGCAGCTCTTCTTTGGTTGAAAATTTTGTGGATCTACCCTTGGACTTGCAACACTGGAGCAGACACCTCAGATAAAAGAGCAGTACCTCAGATAAAGGAGGAGCTATATTAGAGATAATATCAGTATCTGCCTGATATCAGTATATGCCTGTCTTGAGACAGGAACACATGACCCAAAGCTGTATGTTAGCTCTATCTTAGAGACAATACAGCTGGCATAATCTTTGATTGGGGCAAACTTAGGTTCTTTCTCCATCTTTATCAGAAGTGATTTTGTTCAAATTTTTTGTTATTTTTTAAGTAAAATGAGGGGAGATGATAATTGCTTTTCTCTGAGGCTGAGGGTTTAAGTCACTGTACATAAGAAGTGCCATATTGGATCAGACCAGTGGTCCATCTAGCTCAGTAACCTGTCTCTGACAGTGGCAGTAGTAGATGCTGTAGAGGAAGAGTATATGAATAGAGCATATCTAGAATGATCCATCCCCTGTCATACCCATCATAGCATCCACCATCATTGATTTAGGGCTGCCAGAGGATACACCCTTGACCATTTTGTTTAATAGCTATTAATAGAACTTTTCTCCATACATTTGTCTAATCCCTTATTGAACCTTGTTATACTATCTGATTTTACAACCTCTTGTGGCAGCGAGTTGGATAAGTTAACAACACCCTGCATGAAAAAGCATTTCCTCTTGGTTGTCTTAACCCTGTCTCCTGTTAATTTCAGTCAGTGCCACCTATTTCTAGAATAACCATTCCCTGTTCACTTAATCCACACTCTGCATGATTTTATAGAGTTCTATTATACTCCCTACCAGCATTCTCCTTTCCAGATTGAAGAATCCTAGCCTCTTCTGGTAGCCTCTTCTTGAAGAGTCCTAGTTTTTCTGCTGTGGCAGTTGCTCCATACCCCAATCTTTCCCCTTCTCTGTTCCTATTCTAATTCCACTACATCCTTTTTGATATATGGAAGCCAGAACTACACAAAATATTCAAAATGTGGGTAGACCATGGATTTACATAGTGCTAAGATAATGTTTTACATCATGTTTTCAGTTCACTTAGGATTCCTAACATTTTATTAACTTTTTTGGTTGCTGCTGGAAGTTGAGCTAGTATTTAAGGAACTGTAACAGGGAGGTCTGTCCCGTTAAGCAAAGGCAGCTAGCCTGGCTGAAGGGCTGCAGCAGTGGGAAGGATAATGAGGGCATGGCTCACTGGGAATAAAAAACCCCAGCATACAGAACCAGGGGGAGGAGTGGAGGAGAAGCACCAGAGACAGGAAGTGTCTAGGATATGAGGAGGACAAGCCTGGGATAGGAAGGCTGAAGCCACAGCAGACCCCTCCCAGGGTTCAGGACAATATAGGTTTTTTAGGCTTAAAGACTATATATACATCATTAAGTTTTGCTGAGATGCTCAAGGAAGGAGAAAAGTCTACTTGACCTTCTTCAATCCTTGAAAGTGAGTGTTTAGCCCTATTCTTTATTTTCTGTCTTTTAACCACCTTCCTATCCCTTAAAGGAGTAGGGCACCAAACTTTTTTAAAGGTGTGCACAACGGGGCTGGCCACTAAGGGTGGTTCCACCCCCACCAATGGCTGAACTACTTGTCCCACTCAGCTCATCAGGGCAGCCTCCTAACAATCCCGCCAGCCATGCCTCGATGGAAATTGTATTTCATCTTTGGAGGTAGTCTCCCAGTATCCTTTTGTGCCCAACAGCTCTCCACTTGGTTTAGCTTTGCTTGCTTGCCAAGTCATACTTGAGGGAAGGACTCAAAATCATCTACGAATCTGTGCCCCACTGGCACCTACTGCTAACTAAGGCCTTACAGGTCTTACTCTCAGTTCATTCACCAGCCTGCCAGACCCCTGGCCCTGTCCTTGGCCCTAGTCTACCTCACTCCCTCCGGCCGTTTGCAGGGCTTGAAACCCAGAGTGCTCCAGACATCCTGTTGTATGGCCTCTAAGCTTCCCCAGTAGCCACAATCCAGTCTTTTAGTTAAACTGAAACAGAAATGTAAGCAACCCACTTCAAATAAAACACTCAGGCTTCCTATACACATACTTGGAGGTCAGGGGCAGGGTGTTTTAATTAAAGTAGTTCCCAGAAAGATGCTGTAATTGAAATGTCTCATCATCATGTGTATTAAGCCCCAACAAGTTTAAAAAAAAAAGCAGGATGCTTTATCTAAACCTCATTTGACAAGGTTTAGATAAAGCACCCCATGACCATTTTCAAATGCATGGGGGCTTATACACATGGTGGTGAGGCCAGGCTGGAGCGTTCTAATTAGAACTCTGAGCAGACTTGATTAATTGAGTCTCTCTGACTTGTTCTAATTAGAATGTAAACCAGCACATGTATAGGCAGCCTCAGAGCCCTCTAGTGGTCACCATATGGCTACAGAAGCCACATCCCCTCCCACTGGCTTGCTCTCAGCCCCTTTAGGTACCTGACCTGTTCAGGCCTGCAGCTTTTGACAGCTTAGACTGGCAGGAGCTCGTTTTACTGCAGTTTCAAGCAATACGGGTCTCTCTGCCTCAGGCACCCTGGTTTATATTACCTGAATGAACTCATCCCCTTCTGGTCAGATGTTCCCTTGACCAGCTGCAGATGTACTCTCTAAGCTTAATGAACAGCTTACTGCTGTTCATCTGGCTAAGCAGCAGTTGTTTCCCTCCTGTATACCTAGAGCTCTGTTCTATTGCCACTCCAATTCCCTTCCCATGCCTAATCTGTTGCTCTGTTTTGTATTTCCTGCTCTGTACTCCCTGCCTGATCTGTTACTCTGTTTTGTGTTTTCCACGCTATCTGCTGCTGTGCTGCCTGTCCCCTCACTATTTGCCATGTGCCACAGGTAGAGACTGCCCATGCCACTTGTGGTATGGGTTAGCTACCTCTGCAGTAAGGGAGTTTCCCTCCAAACCTGTGGCAATTCAGTTTTTTTTAAGAGTCTTTGGTGAGTGACCTTGTCAAAAGCTTTTTTTTAAATCCAGATATATGATATCAGTTGGATCCTCCTTGTCCACGTGCTGGTTAACACCCTTAAAGAACTCCAGCAGATTGATGAGACATGAAACCATGCTGAATCTTCCCTAGTATATTATATTTATCCACGTGACTGCTGATTTTATTTTTTTTATAGACTACCAACTAGTCAGGAATAGAAGTGAGACTCACTGGTCTGTAGCTCTCAGGATCACCTGGAGCTTTTTGAAGATGGGTGTTAAATTGGCAATCTGTGAGTCCTTTGGCAGAGACCATTTGTAATGATAGGTTGAATGCTATTGTCAACAGTTCTGCTATTTCACATTTGAGTTCCTTCAGAACTCTCTGGTGAATACCACCCAGTCCCAGGGACTTACTAGTATTTAATTTCTCAATTTGTTCTCCTGTGTCACTGCAATGTGATCCAACCCTTTGGACCTATCTGGTAGGAAGAATTGATCCAGCTTGAGAACCTTCCCAATATCCTCTGCAGTAAAGACTGAGGCAAAGTAAATAACCATAGTTACTACGAAGATCAGGTTCCCCATCATTTAAGAGGGCATAGATGGTGGGAGAAAAAAATCTGGGGGGAGGTGGGGCTGAGTGTGCATGTGCGAGCATGGATCGGGGGAGCGGAGTGGAGCTGGGCCCAGGATCGGAGCCAGGGCCTGCTGTGCCCACCCCTTCCCCCCATGCCTGGGGACATTGCCCACCGCCAGCATTCCCTGCACTAGTGAATTTGCAACTCTGCACCGGCCCCAGCTGCATCTCCACACCAGCCCTGGCCCTGCATCGCCTGAGGAGGGGGCCTGGCACCAGGGGACAGAGTGGGGCTGGCCTTGGCTGCACTGCCAGGTCACAGGGGATGGAGCCCCTGAGACCCCCATGCCTGCCCTGCCAGGCCCTGCACAGCCAGGGTAGGGTGTGGGATGAAGCTGTGGTTCATCCAGGGGGCATGGGAAAAGGTGGCAGCTCCCGCCACTGCATGCATCCTGGGAGGCATGAGGGCAGCGTGCCCCTGGATCTGCATGGAAGAAGGTGGGCTGCTGCTGCAGGCTGGAGCCAAGGCAGCACCGGGCTGGTCCTGGCAGAGGTGGCCACGCTGCGCTTCAGGCAGGTGGTGGTGGCACTGGGACTGGCCCACCTCACTGTCCAGCCTGCCCACCAGTGGGACACACATGGCTTTCAAAACAGCAGCAGCAAGGTGTGGAGGTAGGGAGCAGATCCCAGACTGCAACTGCAGCCCGCCCTTGCCCTGTGCACAGATCATGGGGCCACATGTCCCCACCTTGACTCCCCCACGCTGTGCCTCTGAATGAGCTGTCAGGCTCCAATTGTCCCATGACTCAGCCTGGCTGGGGCCCCATTCACGGTGAATGGGGCCAGATCGTGGGACAGTGGAGGAGGGAGGGGGGCAGGGGCAGGGGTGAATGATTTGCCCCTCTCCCACTCCCTCCTGCGCTGTGGTGGTCTTCATCTGTCCCCACCCCCCAAGCCGAGGCAGTCATAATGAAAGTAGATTGAAAGAAATTTACCTGCCCGCTGGGCTGGTTACAATCCTGGCTGCGCAGAATATCTGAGTGTGTATGCCCGTTTCCCACTGCTGCAGCAGCCTGTCGCCATGCTACCCTGGCATTTGGGGGGGCTGAGCTCTGGTAGCCCCCCTCCCCCCTTTTCTGCCACCTATGTATGGGGGAAGAGCCCCTCATCTTGGAATTAAGTATGAGGCGGTGGGGGAGGGGACAGGCAGCTGCTGCAGCTCTGGCACAGGCTCTGAGCTGGGATCAGGGTCAGAGCCACAGCCACAGTTGCTGCTTGCCCCAACCCCAACTGTTTCTGTACCCACCATCTTCTCTCCAGTTTAGCCTCTTCCCCTCACCTATTCCGCCTCCAGCCTCTGCTCCTCTGCTGTGAGGGAGAGGGGGAAGGGAGGGTCCAGGTAGCAGGTGGGGCAAGTGATGGTGGGGAGGGCAGGCTGCAGGGGGAAAGCTTCTTGATCTCCCCGTACCACCTGCTCTTCCCCCACTGTCTGCCCCCTGCAGCTGTTAGGGGGTTGAATTTAACATGACCTAATACTTAGGTTCTAGCCATGGAAAATTATAACAAATTTATACATTTTCCATGCATAGAATGTATTTATTGGGGGGTTATCTTAAATTTAGGGTCATCTTGGATTTAGGTAAATTGGTAGCATCTCTGCTATCTCCCTATTATCCCTGAGTGCACTTTTTACAGGCTGGTTATCTAATGATTCCACTGATTCTCTGGCTAGTTTCCTGCTCCTGGTATATTTAAAAATGCTTTATTATTATCTATAGCATCTTTTGTAAGATATACCTGGAATTTTTTTTTGGCCTACCTTATTTTGTGTTTATGTTTGACCCTCCAGAGTCTGCGCACTTTCTAGTTTTCCTTATTTGGGCACACCTTCTATTTTTTTAACAATGTCTTCTTGCTCTGTATAGCCTCCTTTGCTCTGTTATTTAAGCCAAGCGTGGGTTTAATTGAACTGCTTAGTACCTTTTGTGGGTTTTGGTATACAGTTTTCTTGAGCTTCAAATATAGTGTTAAAAAGCTTCCAGGCTACTTCTGTGTCTCTTACATTCTGACTGCACTTTTTAACTTCTAATTAACTTCCTTCTTTTAACAAACTGGATTCAGCCAAAAGCCAGTCATGCCTGACCAATTTGATTTCCTTCTATGATAAGGTGACAGTCTCTTGGATGAGGGAGATGTGGATGTGATATACCCTGACAGTAGCAAAGCTTTTGACACTGTCTCCCACATTCTCATTAATAAGCTAAGGAAATACAGACTAAATGAAAGTATTATAAAGTGGATGCATTACTGGTTGGATCATCTTGCTTTTTGAGTAGTCATCAATGTCACAATATCTAGTTGGCAGGAAATAACAGGTGGGGTCTTGGGTCTGGTATTGCTTAACTTCTTCATTAATTATTTGGACAATGGGATGGAGCACAGATGTAGCAAATTTATGGATGAGACAGTTGGATGGAGTTGTAGATACACCAGAGTGTAGGGCTGGGATCCAGAATGATCTGGATAAACTGGAGAAATAGTCCAAAATCAATAAAATGAAATTCAACAAGGACAAGTGCAGTCTTGCACCTAGAACAGAATAATTACATCTACAAATACAGACTGGGGAATGACTAGCTAGGCTGCAGCACTGCAGAGAAATACCTGGACCATAAACTGAATGTAAGACATCAATGTCTGCTGCTTCCCAGGGGCCCGCATCCGAGACATTGCGGAGAGGATCCCGCAACTCCTCCGGCCCACAGACCACTACCCCATGCTCCTTATTCACGTGGGCACCAATGACATGGCTCGGAGCACCCCCAGCCAGGTCATGAGGCACTACAGGGAGTTGGGAGCGGGGCTTAGGGGTCTGGGAGCTCAGGTGGTGTTTTCGTCGATCCTCCCAGTTTCGGGCTATGGGCTGAGGAGGGAGAGGAGGATCCACGCAGTGAACCAAAGACTGCGGCGCTGGTGTCATCGGGAAGGGTTTGGCTTCCATGACCACAGCCCGCTCTTTGGTGAGAGAGGCAGCAAGCTGCTGGGAAGAGATGGCCTCCACCTCTCTCCCCTGGGGGGGAGGCTCTTCTCAGCCAGGCTGGCTGACCTGCTCCACCGGGCTTTAAACTAAGCCCGCTGGGGGATGGGGGTACTACTGCCACTGCTGGCCCGCTGAGCGACCCTTGCAAAGCCAGCAGACCAAGGCACTTAAGGGAGCCCACCCCTGCCTCAGCCCTGGCACAGTCTATGGGCAAGGCAAGAGCCCCCAAGGGGACACTTGCCTGCCTGTACACTAATGCCAGGAGGCTGGGCAACAAGCAGGAGGAGCTCATCCTCCTGCTCAGTGCAAAGAAATACGATGTCATTGGGATAACAGAGACCTGGTGGGACTCCACCCATGACTGGACCACGGGTATAGAGGGTTATACCCTGTACAGGAGGGATCGTGTTGACAAAAGGGGCGGGGGTGTAGCTCTCTATGTGAAGGAAAGCTACATGTCCCTGCAAGCTGATGTTGGCGACCGGCATGGACAGCTAGAGACCCTCTGGGTAAAAATTCGTGGGGAATACGGCACAGGGGACACAACGGTGGGAGTCTACTACAGACCTCCCACTCAAAGTCCTGAGCTTGACCAGGAGTTCGCCCGAGAACTGACTGAGACCACTTGCTCCAGGACCTTGGTTGTCATAGGTGACTTCAATTACCCGGACATGTCGTGGGAAGATCACTCAGCAACGAGTGGTCGCAAAGCTTTCTCTCGTGCGTGGATGACCTCTACCTGACTCAAGAAGTCTATGGGCCAACGAGAGGCAAAGCGCTGCTCGACCTGGTACTGGCTACGGGGGACAACCTAATCGGCGACCTAGTGATTGATGGGAAGCTGGGTGACAGCGACCACGAGCTGATCACCTTCACCATCCGCCGTAAAGCTGGCAAGTCAGTCAGCAACACAGAAGTCCTTGACTTCAGAAAAGCCGACTTTTGACAAGCTCAAGAGGCTTGTCGGTCAGGCACTCAGGGACCATGACCCCAGGGAGATGGGAGTTCAAGAAGAGTGGTTGCTTCTCAAGGAAGCGATCCTCAATGCACAAGCTATATCTATTCCAACACAGAGGAAAGGCAGCAAGAAGGCACAGCAGCCCTCCTGGCTCTCCAGGGACCTAGCAGACCTCCTGCGGCTAAAAAGGAAAGCCTACAAAGGATGGAGGACGGGATTCACCTCCAAGGAGGATTATTCTGCCCTGGTCCAGTCCTGCAGGGAGCAAACCAGGAAAGCCAAGGCTGCAACTGAACTCCAACTAGCTTCAAGCATCAAGGACAACAAAAAGTCCTTTTTCAGATATGTGGGGAGCCGGAGGAAAAGCAAGGGCAATGTTGGACCCCTGCTAAACCAGATGGGGCAACTGACAACTGACGCCCAGGAAAAAGCCAACCTATTAAATAGGTACTTTGCGTCAGTCTTTCATCAGTCCCATGGGATGCCCATGCCTGCTTTGGGACAGGGAGATCAGGGTGATGGGGATCCCCTACCCTCCACAAATGCTGACCTCATGAAGGAACACCTTGAGAAGCTGGATATCTTCAAGTCAGCCGGCCCTGACAACCTGCACCCCAGGGTACTCAAGGAGCTGGCGAGCTTCATAGCCCAGCCCCTGGCACGGATCTTTGAAAACTCCTGGCGCTCTGGTGCAGTGCCCGAAGACTGGAAGAAGGCCAATGTGGTGCCGATCTTCAAGAAAGGGAGGAGAGTGGATCCAGCTAACTACAGGCCCATTAGCCTGACTTCTATCCTGGGGAAGATCTTAGAAAAGTTTATTAAGGAGGCCATCCTTGAGGGACTGGCCCAGGCTAACATCCTAAGGGATAGCCAGCACGGGTTTGTTGCGGGTAGGTCTTGCTTGACCAATCTCATTTCCTTCTATGACCAGGTGACCTATCACCTGGACAAGGGAGAAGAGATTGATGTCATATATCTTGACTTCAAAAAAGCTTTTGATCTGGTATCCCATGATCACCTCTTGGCCAAACTGCCCAGTTGTGGCCTTGGCTCCACCACGATCCGCTGGCTGGGAAACTGGCTCCGTGGTCGGACCCAGAGGGTTGTAATTGATAGCAGTCACTCATTGTGGTGCCCTGTGACTAGTGGGGTCCCTGAAGGCTCTGTCCTGGGACCCATACTGTTCAACATCTTCATTAACGATGTGGACATTGGAGTCAGGAGTGGACTGGCCAAGTTTGCCGATGACACCAAACTTTGGGGCAAAGCATCCACGCCAGAAGATAGGCGGGTGATCCAGGCTGACCTGGACAAGCTCAGCAAATGGGCAGACGAGAACCTCATGGTGTTTAACACCGAAAAATGCAAGGTTCTCCACCTTGGGAGGAAAAACCTGCAGCTTCCTTATAGGCTCGGCAGTGCTACATTGGATAGCACTACAGAAGAAAGAGATTTGGGGATCATCATTGACCACAAGATGAACATGAGCCTGCAATGCGATGCTGCGGCTAGTAAAGCGACCAAAATGCTGGCGTGCATCCATAGATGCTTCTCGAGCAAATCCCGGGACGTCATTCTCCCCTTGTACTCGGCCTTGGTGAGGCCGCAGCTGGAGTACTGCGTCCAGTTTTGGGCTCCACAATTCAAAAAGGATGTGGAGAAGCTTGAGAGAGTCCAGAGGAGAGCCACGCGCATGATCAGAGGTCAGGAAAACAGATCTTACGATGACAGGCTGAGAGCCATGGGACTCTTTAGCCTGGAAAAGCGTGGGCTCAGGGGTGATCTGATGGCCACCTATAAGTTTATCAGGGGTGACCACCAGGATCTGGGGGAACGTCTGTTCACCAGAGCGCCCCAAGGGATGACGAGGTCGAACGGTCACAAACTCCTGCAAGACTGTTTCAGGCTGGACATAAGGAAGAATTTCTTTACTGTCCGAGCCCCCAAGGTCTGGAACAGTCTGCCAGCGGAGGTGGTTCAAGCACCTACATTGAACACCTTCAAGAGTAAATTGGATGCTTATCTTGCTGGGATCCTATGACCCCAGCTGACTTCCTGCCCTTTGGGCAGGGGGCTGGACTCGATCTCTCGAGGTCCCTTCCAGCCCTAATGTCTATGAAATCTATGAAATCCTTGTTCTGTCATCTGCCACCACTAAGAATAGCCTAGCTCGTCCTCTTTCGAATCCCCCCTTCAGGTAGTTGAAATTGTATAGTGGTGTGATAGATTTGTTTGGCTTACCTCTGCCTGCTAAGGTGTTACATGTGCTTATATTGTGAATACTGTTACAGTGGTTCACCTACAAATACCTTCTTTGTGTTACTCAGGATAAGGTCTATAAGTGGGTTTTAAGACAAGCTGATTTAGAAAGCAGTCATTTTTTGAATCCAGAAGTCTTACCTCTGCATTTTGCCCCATGAGGAATTTATTTAGACTGTGTAAGAATAGCTGAAGTCTCCCATTATTATTGCCTGTCCCACTTTTGCAGCTTCTCTAATCTCCCTTAGTATTTCATAATTACCTTTATCTTCCTGATCAGGTGGTAGGTATTACAGTCCTAATACTATGACCCTTTTATTCAAGTATGGCGTTTCTACCCACAGAGATTCTGTGGTATTTTCCCTTTCAGATAAGAGTTTTATATTGTTACTGTCTTTACTATCCTTAACCATAGAATGTGCTACTCTTACATCCTACTCTGTCATTTTAAAGGCTGTTAAGTGCACAAACTCTATCAGAAAATGCAAGTTTAGAATTCATGGTACTGTTCCCTAGGTCAAATAGTGTTTGGACTGGAGGAGAAAAGCAACAGAAAGGGTAGCTAATTCTGAACAACACACAAGACTGATCATTGTTTGGGAACATTAGTGGACACATCTACATGTGTATTAACATGCCTTAGTTAATGCATATTAAATCTAGTACCTCCATTGTGAAGTACTAACAAAATGTGCATTAGCCTGTCTTAATATGCATTAACTAAAGAGCCTGGGGCACTTTTATACGTGATCTGTGGGTGAGGGGGGCAGTGTTTTAATTAGAGTGGCTCCGAGAGGCTCTTTAATTAAAGTGTCACAGCTTCTTTTGTATCAGAGTCCCTGCTGTTCAAAATGGTGGTGGGGGTGCTTGAACTAAAGCTTGTTCAATGGGCTTTAGTTCAAGTACCCCCACTACCATTCTGAAGTTCAGGGACGCTGATGCACGAGGTGTGGGAGGCTGCTAGAGCATGGCAATTACCATGCTCCAGCAGGCATGGTTAATCAAGTCTGTTCTGATGCAGTGTAATTGCAGTGCGTCAGAGCAGCCTCCACACTCACGTACAGGCACTCAGAGTTTTTAAGTGATCTTAATATGCATTAGCTTATTTTAATGTGCATTAAATAAATAGCATATTTTAGTGACGCTTTAATGAACATTAAGATAGGCTGATGCTCATTAAAGTGCACATGTAGACATGGGAAACAAGGGGTGCCTATACACATGCAGGAAGGCTGTTCCGGTGCACTAATTACAGTACATTGGAGCAGATTCGATTAATCAAGTCTGCAAAGTTTGGTAATTACCGTGTTCCAGCAGACTCCAGCATCACATGTATCAGCATCCGTGTTGAAAATGGCAGCGGGGGCACTTTAAAGTTTGTTTGATGAGTTTTAGTTAAAGCACTCTCACTGCCATTTGTCAGCGCGGGGACACTGATACATGTGACGGGCACTTTAATTAGCACAGCTCTTGGAACCACTCTAATTAAAGCACACCCCATCCCTCCAGAGCACATATATAAATGCCCAAAGAGCAGGAAGCAAACAAGCCATTTTATTTATCAGCAAATGGGGACTTGCTGTGCCTCACTGTTCAGCTAAAACTTAGCGGATTTTAATGTTAAGAAGAGAGGAAAACATTTTCTAGTGACTGCTTTGATCCATTAGAGTTGTTTTTTAAAAAGTTAGCCAATTCAGTGACAAACTTATCTGTTGTTCACCAACCTCAGTCTCAGAAGTGGTTAAACTGTTTTTTGTTCAGTGTTCCAAAAAATAAACCACCAGAATCAGAGAACAAGCTTGAAAAAATCAACCTGAATGACTGCAAGAAGCAAGGGTTTTTGGTAATATCTTGTTATCAAGCAACTTTGTGGTTGAGAGATGTTAGATATTTTCAGACACAAAATGCCTTTCCTCAGCTCTTTCATACACTTGCTCCAACAAAAGATATCACGCAAAAAAGCACTTACGTACTTCTTACTTCTGAAATCCTTGACAATCATGGCTACAACACTCCAACTCTATTACAACCTGAATATTTAAAATTTGACAGTTTGAACAACAAAGTACAATATAACTAACTGTAGGGGTCACTGTTGCTTCACCTAGCATAAGAGCTTCTTCATAATGCAGGTTGCAGCTAGGCTTCTGTTCAATGCTGTTCTCTTTTTTTATCCTCTTCAAAATCAGCCTGAAAATTGGGAGGCAAAGTCAGGACTTGAGAGGACAATTTGAAGTTATCTGATAAAGGAGCTCCTTAAATAGAGCCCCATATAGATAAACTATATTTAGAAACACAGTAATACAGGGAGGCTAGGTATGGTGGCCCAGGAAACTGGTATTGCCAGGCTCCCTAGCTGAGATCTAGTGCTTGAGACTGAGAACAAGGACCATCACTGGAAGCACTGAACAGTCACTGGACCTCGAGTTGGGAGATGGGAAGAAGATCAGTGCAGGTGAGTGAGCTCTGCCTTGTTATCAGACCTGTAGTACCAGCTTAGACAGAAATATGGGAGGGACTACCAAAGCTCCTATCTCAGAGAATGGTGTGAAGCCAAATCCTCCTTTGCAGTAGCACAGACTCCACTGCTGGAACTAAAGCTACAGTCTGGTCATCTTCTTCATGAGCCAGCCACTACAAAGGAACTGGAAGTACAGTATGCATGGAGTCTGGGGGTGTCAGTCACCTCCAGGCAATTCCAGGGAAGCAGTTCTCATGTCTTTTTTACAGATAGGCTAGGTGAGAGCAATAGAGATCCTGGACTGACATCTCTCCACTACCTTCCCAAGTTCAGTGCTTACCCACTTGGCAACATGGCCTCTCCCACAGTGATGCTTATTCTATGGGTTTGACTATTCTGTGTGGATAATGAGGTCACTGCCAGCCTCCAAATCTTCCCTCCTATTAGGAGAAAGTTATTTTGTTATTGGTTACCATAGGATATTGGACTAAACGGAGCCCTGGTGTGATCTGCCATGGCAGTGCCTATTTCCCCACATATTGGAGCCACTCCTATGATGTTCTGTGTGACTCTGCAAAGGTTTGCACTATCTGCTTTTTGAATTTGGCAAGACAAGTGGAGTCCTAGGCAAGCCTGTATGTCACTGTTAACTAGCAAGAACTTTGTTCTTTTACACCCAGACTCAGCAGTGATTTAGGTCCTTTAAGCAGGCCGAGAAGGTATCAAAATAAGCATGTGTGTTTGCCTTTTCAGAACACAAACCATGGCATTTGAAAGCAGAAGTTTTCCCTCCACATGTTTCGGTACCTTAAAACTGTCTGAATGTATTATGCTCATACTTTCCCTTTGGTCTTTTGGTATAAGAAATTTCATCCCAAAAAAGAATGGTTACAGGTAGTTATGTGTTTGGAATACCATGTTAATTTTACCCGGACCAGAGCAGGAGTCTGCAATACAGCATATATTCCATGCATGATCTGCACACAGATGTAATTGGCTCTGGATGGGTTTTCTTATGCCATTTTTTGCAGAGTCCTGGCGAAGCGAGAGATTCTGCTGTATTGTGACTTCCATGGGCACAGCCGGAAGAACAATGTCTTCATGTATGGCTGTAACAACAAAGGACCTACAGCGCAGCGGCTCCATGAGCGCATCTTCCCTCTGATGCTGAGCAAAAATGCTCCTGATAAGGTGTGTGTGAGCCTACCAGAAACATCTCTCCCGCAGGAGTAGGAGACATTTTTGCTTACCTGGGAGCCCCTGAGCCCATATCCCCATGAGCAGGAACGTGTGGTTTGTGGCACCTCAAAGCCTTTTGATGTGCTGTAAAATGCACATGACACATTCATTTGTTTGTTGCATTGCATATTTGAACTCAGGGGCAAAAAGAAATCCCAGTATCTAAAAAAACACACCAAAAAAAAGTGGTGTTGTGCATGTGGCAACAGCATGCAATGCCTGAAACCAGAGGCTGGCTGGCCAGAGCCACACTACGGCTGATGGCCAGGCTCTGCACACCTAGATCGCTGCTGCTGCAGCCCCAGGAGGTCCCAGGACCCCATGTAAGGCTGCTGGGGCCATCCCAGGTTCTGGCCCCAACCTCACCTATTCCACCTGGGACAATTTGCTGCGTGCTGGAGCATGCATGCCTGGGGACAAATAGTAGCGGTACAAATATGTGCCGCTGCGATTTGTCCCCAGGGAAATGCACATGCGCCCCTCAAGGGGGTACTCCACCTTCTCAGGCACAGCAGCCAGTAGGGGGGATGCCCCTGCTTCCAAGCCTGCTTCTGTTTGCCATTCCTGAAGAGTTGTCTTTGTTTTATGTTTTGGGAAGTTGACTAAGCTACTGTCATGATGTAACATGAGCATCTGCAGGAAAAGCCCAGGTTCAGGGACCATGGGGCAGATTTAAAGCTTCTTAGAAAATTTTTTTTGGATGTTTTACTATTGAGACACCAGTAATGTTCTTTTTGAGGAGGGTGACTTCCAGACCCACCACAGTCAATGTTGCCTAATGAATTTGTGGGCTAGGTTTCTACCTTTATTTGTTTAATTAAGTCTTTTGAGTATGTATGTATGTATTTTGGGTAAAATTGAGCTTCTCTAACACTGTTCATTTATATAAGCCCCTATTTTTCAATTGCTTCTAATTTCTCCAAATTTAAGTCATTTTGGGCTGAAGTTTTCCATGCTAGGGCTCTGCCTTGGCTTAATTTTTTTTTGCACAGTTTAATCAAAAATAGCTCAGCAGTTCCCAACAATGAAGAAAGGGAAAAAGTTTTGTTAATTGGTAAGTTTTGGCAAGGCAGTTTTGGCAAGTCCAAGTGATTTTCTCTCCCAGCTCTCTAAGGTCAGGCAACTGTGATTAGAAGGCAAAGGGTGATATAGAATGAAAGTAAAATTAGGATTAATATGACAGGGGGTCCTTTAGACTTCAAAACGGCTTCTCTCAGGAAAAGAGGGACGACGCCTGTTTGTTAGAAGTTTTCCTCTCCTGGAGCCAGGTCCAAGCATCTGAAGGAATTGCACACTGTCCCATTATTGTGCTATACCATTTGGGTTGGTGTTCAGTTTTCTTTTCACAGCTGCAAGTTTAAAGTCCAGAAAAGTAAAGAAGGGACAGGTCGGATTGTGATGTGGAGGATGGGAATCCCAAACAGCTACACCATGGAGTCCACTTTTGGTGGCTCGACACTGGGTAAGGGCTCTGCAGGACAGAAATGTCCCATTGCAAGGGGAAGCTGGGAAGATGGAAGGCTAGAGTCCATCTGGAATGAGGCTGCTTACTATCCTCCAGTAGATCTACTTTCTTTACCCACATTCCCCAGGTTGAGGCTAAGGGAGAGCTCAGCTGAGGTGGCACCCTCAGTTGTCTGGTGGTGCAGAACCTTTGGGGTAGTGTTTCCTGTGTGGCCAGCCTGAATGTGGAGGGAAACTGGTACTGGGAGCCACAGCACTAGGTACAGGGAGGAAGTGGAGTTTGGGCTTGCCCACATTGAATTTACTGCGGCTGGTTTCAGGGAAATGCTGCAGTAGTTTAAGTCCCCAGCATAGAGATGAGGGTTGGAGTTCAAACAAAAGGAGAGAAAAGGAGAGGGCGAGGAAAAACTTCTGTGGGACCCTGATGAACTAAGGGGGAATAGAAACCATGAAAATAGCCACAGAGGGAGGTAGCAAGAGAGCTTGGAGAGGACAGTCCCTCAAAAACCAAGGGAGGGTGCCATACTGGGCGTGTACACATGTGCCATTAGGGGGCAGCAATAAACTGGAGCTTATTGCTGGCACAGTTTATTGCTCCTGGGAAGCTCCTAGGTACGCATCTAGACCTGTGCCCAGAGTGCAGCACATTGAGCTGGGTTGCAGCAGCCCTGGCTGGCAGGGGACCCTCAGGGGGTCAGCCTGCCAGCTTGGGACTGCTCCAGCTGAGCTCATTGTGCTGTGGAGGGGCTGGCTGGGGCACAAGGGTGCTTCAGTGTGGGGCTGGCCAGCAAGCAGCCCTGGCACTGAAGCATCCTTGTGCCCCAGTGAGCTGGTCAGTGTCTACACATGTGCTGCTGCAGACGAAAACATTACCCTTCTGCAGAGTTTATTAGTTTTACGTGTCCTAATAGGAGTGCATGTGTAGATGCTGAGACATTTACTGTGCAGTTAATTAGGCAACTGCACAGTAAATGTCTTGTGTAATTGTTCCCAGTGAGGAAGAGGATGGGTCACCAGTGTGTAATGGCTTTAATGTGCCAAGACAAGATAAGTTGAGAGAGCTCCAGGGAAAGAGCAATGAAGGCAATTTATCCAATATGCTCTGACATGAAAGGGCAGTGGCCAAAAGGCACTTGGGTTCTAGGGGTAGCTCTCTGAGGCAGCTAGAGCCACCTGCATGCATATTGGCAGGAAAGCAGCTAGCAGAGAGCAGGAAGGGTTGGAATTGAGGGGAGAGTTCACCAGGTGGGACAGAATGAGGGTTAGAGATGGAGAGCAGGCTGCTTCTCTATGCCAGCCCCCAGGGAAATGGGGCAGGAGGAGCAGCAAAGCCACATCTGAGCATGACAGCACGTACTTGTCTCTGGAATCGTTGGTAAGCTCTTGTCTGTGCTGGGCTAGGGAAGGAACTGAGAGGTGAGGTTAGCCATGGGAGGGGCTTGGGCTGGGAGCCAAAGGTGGAGGAGGCAAGATGCATGACAGATGGCAGAGCAAAGCATGGTTGTATGGTAGAGAAAGTGCATGTGGCCACAGGATCCTCTTGGGCGAGTGGGGCTGGTAGGCTGAGGTGTGGAGGAAAGAAAGAACTGTGAGGAGCTCAGTAACCAGGGCAGCCAGAGGAGAAGGTCTGCAGCAATGGCACAGATCTTAGGCTGCATGCCTAAGATCCACAGTGCTGGGGAGCACAGGGAGCCCTGCTAGGCAGTCACTTGTGTACCCCCTGCCAGATGACCTTGAGAATCGTGGCATCGAAGGATTTTAGACTATGTTTGCACCCCTACCAGGCAAGAAGAGTGACTCACACTTTACCTCAGAGGACCTCAAGTCTCTGGGCTATCATATCTGCGACACTCTCTTGGATTTCTGTGATCCTGACCGCTCTAAGGTGAGAGCCCAGCTCCTGTGGCACTAGAGATGAGACTGGGTGGGACCAAGGCAGGACCAGGGAGGATGGTGAGGGATCACCCATCTCTGCCTCCTCTGGCTTTTGTGAATTCTCTGTTTTGCACAGATTTTGCTTGCAAAGAAATTTAATTGAATTTCCAAGGAATCTATATTAGGTGGTACCATATCCCCTTGGTGGGCTCTGGGCAGTGCTGCTGTTCTATGACATCTCAATCCCCAGCTTTCCCTCTTTGGCACCTTTGGGCAGGGATCCTGCCAAGCTTATCATTCCCCAGGCTCTTCCTTAGGCCATCCCCCTGCCGTGTATTCAGAGGTTCAGCTCTAGTAACATGCAAAGAGAGGCGCACCTACGCAAGATATTTCCTGCACAGTTGACTAATTAGCTGTGCAGTAAGGGTGTTTATACATTGTTGCACTAGGTTGAAAATGCCCGGTTGTGGCTGGGTCAGTGGGCTGGACACCAATGAGGACGCAGTTTATGATTAATATGCAATATTTATTTGGCTTAACCTATAAAATATTGACAACTCAAGCAAATGATTTCCTATATAATACTAATCTATGACAACACACAATAATCAAACAGTCAAAGCTGGGGAACAATGTCCGTTGGGTCACAAGGTTCAGGTCAAGGCTCCTTGCTTTCAAAACCATGAGTAGTTTTGGTCCGGCTGGCCAGGGCCCTAGTCTCAGACCTGGTCAATGGCTCATATTTCTTAAAAGGTCATTTAACAATTAAAACATAATCAAAATAATTACAAACAGCTAAACGGGAAATTACGTCCGTTGAGTCACGGGGTTCAGGTCAAGGCCCCTTGCTTTCAAGATCGCAGATGACCTTGGTGCGGCTAGCCAAGACCCTAGACCCAGACTTGGTCAAAGGCTCATGTCTTTTACAGGAAAGACAGACAAATACAAACATAAATGGCTACAGTCTTACATGCACGCTTACCACTACTGCAAACAAAAGGACCGGCTTCATGGCTGGGAACATTAGTCTCTTCACGGAGGCCTCAAGAATGACTAGAGGCAGCGCTCAGGGTTGGGGGGCGACCCTGTGGGTGATCAGTCCATGGGCCCTTTGATGCTTGAAGTTACAGTTCGAACTTCCCGTGGCCCAGGTGTGCCTCCCCCAGGGCCCGAGGGGGCCCAGCAGGGAGGTGGCTGTTCTGGTCCCTACTTAGGAAGACAGAGGCAAAGAAATCATTAAACATGTTAGCTTTGCTGTCTGGTGTGACGACCAAGTTACCCATGTCGTCCTGCAAGGGCCCCACATTACCCGGGACCTTCTTTTTACCCCCTACATATTTAAAAAAAGACTTCTTATTGTTCTTAATCTGGGAAGCTAGTCCCAGTTCCATCTCTGCCTTGGCCTTCCTAACTGCCCCCCTACATCCCCGAGCAACTACAGAATAGCCCTCCCTGGTGATGACCCCTTCTTTCCACTGGGTGTAAGCCTCCTTTTTAGCAAGGAGACATTCCCGGATTCTTTTGGTGAGCCACGGAGGCTTGTGTGCTCTCCTGCTCCCTTTGATCCTCATTGGGATTACCTTCCTTTGGGCTTGGAGGATCGTCTCCTTAAGGAGCGACCACTGTCCTTGGACATCTGGCTCCCCTTCCCCCCAGGACCTCAGCGCTTCTCCAACTATCCTCCTTAGCTCGTTGAAGTCTGCCCTCCTAAAATCTAGGGCCGCTGCCTTACTGCATGCCTTTGCCACCTTGCGCTGGATGGTGAATTCCAGCAGGCGATGATCGCTGTCGCCCAGGTGGTCGAGCACCTGCAGCCCCCTCACCAGGTCATCACCCGTGGCCAGCACCAGGTCCAACAAGGCGTCCCCCCTGGTGGGGCTGTGCACCTCCTGGGTTAGATGGAGGTCCTGCACTCTGGCCAAGAACCTACGTGAGCGTTCAGACCTGGCTGACTGCTCTTCCCAGCAGATGTCTGGGAAATTCAGGTCCCCCATGACAACCACATCCTTAGCCTTCACTACCTCTGTGAGCTGACCCAAGAATTCCTGGTCAATCTGTTCTCCCTAGTTGGGAGGTCTGTAGTAGACTCCCACCATTAAGTCCCTTTCCCCTCAACTGCCATGTACTCTAACCCAAAGTACTTCAGAGTGCCCCTTCCCTGGCTCCTTGCTAATTAACGAGGATGTGTATTCCTCCTTAATATAGAGCGCCACGCCCCCACCCCTCTTTCCTATCCTGTCCCTCCTGTACAGCCTATAGCCCTTGACATTCACTGCCCAATCATGCATTTCTTCCCACCACGTTTCTGTAATCCCCACTATGTCCGGGCTGGTGTCAGCCAGCAGGAGGGTCAGTTCCTCCTGCTTGTTGCCCATACTACGAGCGTTTGTGTAGAGGCATTTGAGGCCTCCTGTGGGTGTGTGTACTGACCCCCTAGTCCCAACGTTACCCTGGCCCCTCTCTCTTACCTGTTTGATTGCTTCGCTCGTCGGGCTGGGCTGGGCTGTACTTGTGGGTGCTGTTTGGTCTGGCAGTCTGATATTTCCTCCGCCCTCATCTTCCCCTTCCCCCGATGAGCCTAGTTTAAAGCCCGCCAGAGGAGGTCCGCCAACCTAGAAGAGAACACATGCTTACCTTTAGGGGAAAGGTGGAGCCCGTCCCATCCCAGCATGTCTCTTGTCAATGTGGTTGACTTCCCTGCCTCGTGAGCGTGACAGGGGTCACCTGTCCAGAGGCCCGTGTTACAGCTTAGCATTCTGCCATTTCGCTGTGGCCTGGCCATTCGTGACCCTGGCTAGGTGGCTGTCTAGCCTCCTTTTGAAGACCCCCAGGGTAGGGGCCAGCACCACTTCCCTTGGAAGTTGGTTCCAGCTCCTACCTGTCCTGATTTTGAAATAGTGCTTCCTGAGGTCTAGCCTGAATCTACTCTCAGTCACCTTATGGCCATTGTTCCTTGTTACTTCCAGTAGTGCTCAAGGGAACAGGGACTCTCCCATTGCCTGCTGGTCCCCCTCAGCAAGTTTATAGGTGGCCACCAGATCCCCTCTCAGCCTTCTCTTGTGGAGGCTGAACAGGTTCAGGTCCTGTAGCCTCTCCTCATAGGGCCTGCCCTGCTGTCCCCTAATCATGTGAGTGGCCCTCCTCTGGACCCTCTCAATGCTGTCCGCATCCCTCCTGAAGTGCGGCGCCCAGAACTGGATGCAGTACTCCAACTGCCGCCTGACCAATGTTGCATAGAGCGGGAGGATCACCTCCTTGGGTCTGCTCATGATGAATCTGTGGATGCATGACAAGGTGCGATTAACCTTCCTGACCTTGTCCCCACATTGTCGGCCCATGTTCATCTTGGAGTCAGTAATGACTCCAAGATGCTTCTCTGCCTCTGCACTGACGAGAAGGGAGTTCCCTAGCCTGTAGGTATGCTGCTGGTTCTTCCTCCCCAGGTACAACACCTTGCACTTGTCAGTATTGAAACCCATCCTATTCTCATCTGCCCATCCCTGTAACCCGTTGAGATTTAGTTGTAGCCTGTCCCTCTCTTCTAGCGTGCTCACTTCTCCACACATCTTAGTGTCATCTGTGAACTTGAACAAGGTGCTTTTCACCCCCATGTCCAAATTGCCGATAAAGATATTGAACAGTGCAGGCCTGAGGACTGAGCCCTGGAGGACCCCACTGCCCACATCTCTCCAGGTCGAAAATGACCCATCCACCACCACTCTCTGGGTGCGGCCCTTCAGCCAATTTGTGACCCATCTGACTGTGTAGACGTCAACACCATAGACGCCTAATTTTTTAATGAGGATGGGGTGAAAGACCGTGTCGAAGGCCTTCCTAAAGTCCAGAAAGACTACATCCACTGCGACACCTGTGTCCAAGGCTTTTGTGACCTGGTCATAGAAGGCCACCAGGTTGGTCTAAGAGGACCTGCCTCTAATGAACCCATGTTGATTACCCCTAAGCATAAACTCCCCTGCTGGTCCCTCACAGATGTGCTCCTGGATAATTTTCTCAAACAGCTTCCCCAGGACTGAGGTAAGACTAATGGACCTGTAGTTTCCTGGGTCCTCTTTCCTCCCTTTTTTGAAAATGGGGACCACATTGGCCCTTTTCTAGTCGTCAGGCACCTCACCAGAGGACCACAAGTGCTCATAAAGCTGTGCCAGGGGTCCTGTACTAACCACTGCCGGTTCCTTACGCACTCTGGGGTAGAGATCTCCAGGACCTGCTGATTTGAACACATCTAGTCCCTCCAGAAGTTCCCTGACTAGGTCCTCATTGACCCTGGGCCTGGCTTCGCCTCCCCTGGGTCCGTCCGGAAACCCACTGGGGGGATGTCCCTGTCCCTGTTCAGAAAAATGGAAGCAAAGAATCTGTTAAAGAGATTAGCTTTGTCACCTGCTGCTACCACCAGGTTTCCAAGCATGTTCTGCAGAGGCACCACATTATTTGGCACCTTCTTTTTACCTCCTATGTACTTAAAAAAGAACTTCTTGTTATGTTTGATCTGGGTCGCTAGTCCCAGTTTCATCTCTGACTTAGCCCTCTTAATAGCCCCCCTACAACCTCGAGCCAAGGAGGTATAATCCTCCATGGTGATGGCCCCTCCCTTCCATTGGGTGTACGCCTCCTTTTTGACTTTGAGATGTTTGTGGATGCTTTTGGGGAGCCATGGGGGCTTTTGAGCACTCTTTCCCCCTTTGATCCACATGGGGATTGTCACACTTTGGGCTTGGAGGATCGTCTCCTTAAGGAATGACCACTTTTCTTGGACTCCCAACTCCCCTTCCCTCCGGGACCTCAGTGCCTCCCCGACATGTCTCCTTACTTCACTGAAATCCACCCTTCTGAAGTCCAGGGCTGCTGCCTTGCGCTGGATGGTGAATTCCAGTAGGCCATGATCACTGTCACCCAGGTGGTCAAGACCTGCAGACCTCTCACCAGGTTGTTGCCTGTGGCCATGACCAGGTCCAACAAGGCATATCCCCTGGTGGGACTGTGCACCTCCTGGGTTAGGTGGAGGTCTTGTGTCTCAGCAAGGAACCTACCTGAGTGGTCAGATCTGGCTGACTGCTCTTCCCAGATGTCCGGGTAGTTTAGGTCACCTATGTTGACCGTGTCCCTTGACTTAACTGCCTCTGCGAGCTGACCTGAGAATTCCTGGTCCAGCTCGTCCCCCTGGTTAGGTGGCCTGTAGTAGACCCCCACGGTTAAGTCCCTTTCCCCCTGCCCCCTTGTATTCAGACCCAGAGCACTTCAGTCTGCCCTACCTCAGATGCAGTACTGTCTGCAGAGGATGTGTCTTGCTCTTTGATGTAGAGCGCCATACCATCACCTTTTCTCCCTGTTCTATCCTGCCTATACAACCTATAGCCCTTGTTGTTTACCACCCAGTTGTGTGCTGGATCCCACCAAGTTTCAGTGAGCCCCGCTATGTTTGGGTTTGTATTAGCTAGCAGGAGGGCAAGTTCCTCCTGCTTGTTCCCCATACTGCGAGCATTAGTGTAGAGGCAGTTAAGGCCTCCTGAGGGTGTTTGTGCCTCCCCCACAATCCCCAGACTGTCCGGGCCCCTGTCTCTTATCTGGGTATTTCTTGTGCTCATCACCTGACTTGGCTGGGCTGTTCTTGTGGGTGTCTCTTGGTTTGGTGTTCTGTGGCTCCCTTGGTCCTCTTCCTCCCCCCTCCCCCAACGTGCCTAGTTTAAAGCCCTGAGCTGAGAATTGGTGTCTGCACTTGTGCCCCTATTAGGCTAGAGTAAACTAATTTACTTCACAGCAGAATAATACTTGTAAATATACAAGTACTATCCTGCTGCAGAGTAAAAAACTCCATAGCCCCACACTGAAGCTCCCTCATGCCCCAGCCAGCCCATCTGCAGCACACTGAGCTGGGGGCAGCAGCCCCAGGTTGGCAGACTGAACCTCCCAGGGCCCCTTGCCAGCCAGGGCTGTTCTGCCCAGGCTCCATTTGCTGCACCTGAATAAATTGCGGAGCTTGTTGCTCTGGAGTTAATTGCTCATGGGTGCACATTCAAATGGCTTACATAGGAGCAAGTAAGTCTAGAGCAGTAAGCTCTGCAGTTTATTCAGGCACTGTAATTGCACATATAGATGTGCCCTGCTAGACCAGCTCTGGATGAGTTGTGACTGTGATGAGGCACAACCACAGCTGTAGTTATTCCAGATTCTGGTGGGCAACAGGTATGGGGCAGCATATGAACAGACTGGGGGTATGCGGGTGCACTGCCAGAATCAAGGCATACTACTGGGGATATTAGACAGAGGAACCATACTGGCAGTAGTGCAGGGGGAGACTAGGACTTATGCCAGTGCTCTGCACTCAGTGGGCACAAGGCTTATACTGAAGCTTAGTTTCATTTTGACTAGGGGCATTCTGTATGGAGAAGGATATATGCTAAGGAGCAGGAAGTAGCAGCTTCACATCCTTGTTTGTTATCATGATGTGGTTTGGTGCCCTTTGGGGCTGCTACAAGTTGCAGACATGTTGGCACGGGATAGAAGTGCCTTGGCCTCTGGCCAGCTATTGGCAAATGATTCCTGCTATTTTGTGGCCGGTCATACCAGCCATCCCAACCCTGGCACTTCTGAAGCCCTGCTAATCAGAGTCTCTGGGTGCACCTACATGAGACACTATGTTGCTGTAGCAATGAGCTACAGCGATGTAGCTCTTCACTATGGTGACATAGCATCTGTGGACACTAACTGTGATGCCGCCACTACTGCACATTAGCTTGTTGCTACTGTGCAGTAGGGTTGAAAATGACCCGTGTGCCACCAGGACTGCACAATACCTACTGGTACTGCGTAGTCAGGAGCATGTGTACACACACCCTCTGAGTCCCACTTGTCATGTTACAGAGCAGAGTGGCATTGCCCATACCAGTACCCACAGCAGGCTTTGTGAGTTAGGAGAAATGGATGATCTGAAGTAAGGTATTTCTTTGGTGTAGTCTTGTTCATTTTGATAGAAAAGCTTTGAAGCCCCATTTCCTTGCCTGCAGTAGCAGTCATGAATGGCAGGCACTTTCTTTGCCTATTATGCCTAACTCTGCTCCCATGTGCCTGGTGCCATGAAGCGCTTCCTGTGTTTCCTCCCACAGCCAAATTCACAGATGCTACTCTTGCTGCCTACTGACTTTCTCTGCCCTTTCACCATGCAGCCTGCCAAGCAAGCACCTCTGTCTGCTTATAACTCAGGGAAGCCCCTAACACAGCATAGCATGACTCAGCTTACATTTCAGCCTGTGGCCAGTTGCCTTGGGCAGTAGTTTCCATTGTCTCCAGCTCTGTACATCAAGAGATGTAAATACTCCTTTCACCAAGGCTTTGTGTGCACAGAATCTGAGTGCACAGAGGCTACGTCGAGGCCCCCCATAGTGCTCTCCTTGCTGGCCCAGCTCTCTCCTCTCTTCCCTCAGTTTCTGCAATGTATGGCTGAGCTGCAGGAGCTGCTGCAGCAGCAAATCTGTCGGAAGCTCAAGGAGCGTGGGCATAAGGAGGACTCAGATGGCACCTGGAGTGACAACTCCCTGTCAGACATTGAGTCCAGGTACCATGGTCCCATCCACCCTGCAACCCTCCTGCACAGTGCTGCAGTTCTGGGAATCCCCGTCTATGCCTGTGGCTGGAGATGGCTGAGTGAAGGCTTGCCCCCAGCAGAAACCGGCTGTGCTCTGTGGCTTGTGAGATGCCCCATGAGAGCCAAGCTGTGCTTTCTGCACCTCTCCCAGCCCATGGAAAGTTTAATCCGTTCCCTTCCATGACTAGTGAGTACCAACAGGGAAGGGGAGGCCAGAAGGCCCCTTGTGGCTTCCCATTCTTTAGTTGGAATTACTAGGAACAAATTCGCTCACATGCATGAGTGAAGAGGGCTGGGATACCCAGCCCAGGAGAGACTTGAAGTTGGTAGCAAAGGACAGGTGGAGAACTAACTCCATTGTGCACTCTGGGCAACCCCATAGTGAGGACACCTTTCGAGAATGGAGTACTGTCTAATCTCCGAGGCAAGTGCAGGCATGCTCTGAGAGCCAGTGGGTGACAAGACCAGCTAGACATAACCATAACTTTGGATGGGCAGATTTTTCCAGTCCTGGAAATCTACACTATGTCCCTCAACACAGCCAGGAGCTGGGGGAGCTCCTGGGGATTCTCTGCCCTGAGATTGGTGGAATTGAAGGGGTCTGTCAGGGCTAGAAATTTTTGTAAATAACTCATGGTCTCTCTTCTCCTCCCCTTTTTGGCACAGCACCAGTGGGTCCAACAGCTCCCAGTCAGATGGCCTCCCTGCTCACTTACTCAACTTGGCAGAGAAGGTGAGAGCCATTGCAGTCATGGGAAGGACCCACCGAGGGGCAGCAGCCAGTGACCTCATAGCAAAGAGCGCTTACAGGGGCAGGGCAATGCTAGGAGACCTTGATTGCCCTATCCAACCCCCAGCCCAGGGCTCACCCCATCCATGTTCTGCCCCATTCCTAGCATTACCCTCCTTTTTACCCATCTCTATGCCTTTCACCTCATTAGAGGCAAATGGTGCTGGTCCAGGAGCAACCAGCCCTCTGAGACAGCTTGGCTGAAGCTATGCCAAGAAGGGGATAAGGGGTAGAGCTTCAGTGCTAACACAGACATTTGCAGCAGGCAAATTCCCAGGGGTGCTCTGATGGCTGGACTTAGATGCTCATCATCATTAACTTTACCTTGAGATAGCTCTCTGCATGAGGACATAGAAGAACAGCAGCAGCAGCAGCACAGATGGACAGGAGCTGAAGGGGTCTTTTGTCTTCCCCTTCTTTGAGGTATATATTGATCCCTAAAGGGATCCCAAACATAGTTTCTGTAAGAATATTATGAGAGAGGCTGTGGCTGTCTGTCAGATATCCACTGGCCACCATCATGGACAGTATGCAGGCTTAGGTGGACTTGTTTGTCCTTTCTAACCTTATTTAGGAATGCTGATGTAGATATTCCTGCAATGCCATCAACTACAGCTGGGCATTGCCCAGATGGTCTAGAAGGCCAGGCCCTGGGCATTCGAAGTAAAGAAGTTAGCCAGGTGGGATGGAAGCCAGGCTTTTCCTGGATGCTGTTAACTGCATCCTACAATTCCCTGGAAGACAGCTGCAGCTGAAAGGCAGTAGGCAGAAGCATACTGTCAGGAGGCAATGGCTAGATATGGGTGCTATGGCCTTGGGGCTCATCTCAGGGATTGCTGTCTCTGTCAGGCCTAGGAATAGCCTGTCTCTTGTGGGGAACAGCAGTGAGAAATGCTTCTTTACTCTCCAAACTAGTTTAACCAGAAGAAGAGGAAGAAGAAATGGCTCCGGACAAGAAAAGAAAGGAATGAATTGCACCAGAAATACACGCCACAGAAACTGGTGGGTCAGGAAAGCCTCTTGGTAAGAACCCAGCAGCTGGGGCAGGGCCAAGAGATGCTCTTTTCAGGGTAGCAGCGTAACTCCCTGCAAGTGTCTACCAGCTGAAGGCTTGGCTGACATATGGGGCTGGATTTGGGTAACACTCCAGCCACTCTGTACTGAGAAGGGTATATGCTCAGGAACAGGGAGTGGTGAAGAGACCATAAGGGTAAGTTGACACCTCCCATGCAGCCCAGCTCTACAGCTGGGGATGGCAGGAGAAAGTGGGGGTGCATTCTTCCCTAAGCACACCTGTGTCCTGTACAAATGCCTTGTTATCCAGTCTCCTGTCCCTCACTGTGTGATGCTATTGAGATAGGATGTTTGTAGTACATCAGCAGAGGAAGTCCACTCTGAAAAGTCTGGGATTGTGGAAGGTTGATGACTGCAGTCTCCCTACAGCTTCTTAAGTAGCTTTCCCAGGGTGAGATCCAAGGCTGTGGAGCTGCAGGGGAGGCATAATCTTAATGCTGTGAGGTCTGACTGTCTCAGGTTTGGGCTCTGTTTCTCCCTTGTGTTGCTAATACTTTCATAAGGGCTCTGAAACAAGGCAGGTCCTGTGCCTGGGCTTAGAGAAGCTAACCTTCACTGTGCAGAGTAGAGCACCTGTGGTGTTTGTCCATATTAATTAGGAAAGTAGTCTGCAACCATCAGTCCTTTCAGCTGATTGTTGGTCCAGCTGTTGACACTGGATTTGGACCTGGCACCTATACCTTTGTTTCAAGCAGGCACAACCCTCAGACTGATCACACCTGCCAGCTGATAATAGGCGAGTTTATTGATACAGAGTAAGAACAAAAAAGCAACAGTACAAACTACCAAACAATTCTATATCTATCAGTCCTAGGACTGTCATCAGAGTCAAAGTATGTCTGGTCAGGATGCAGGCTCCTCTCTGAGGCTCTCTCTCTTAGGTGTCACCAGTCTGGAGGTGGGATGCTGAGGCCTACAGCCCCCCTCCAGTGGGGTGCATGAGATGGGCTACTGGTATGCCCTCAGTCCATGGTGGTCTCGGAGACCCTTCTTAGGGGACAGGGATGGGGATGCAGACCCCTCTCGGGGAGTAAAATGGGGAGAGACAGGGAGGGACGGGACAAGGAGGAACAGGAGGGACAGGACAAAGGGAGGGATGGGACCCTTTGTTAATCTCAAGTTTCTGCTTTTGTATTCTCCTTCCCCCTTGATGACTTCTGATGACTCTTCATCTGGGCTATCTGTGGTTGGTTGTCTCTCTGTGGTCACATGTCCATGTAGCCTTCCGGGCCTTGTCCTAATTTGATCTGTTCCCCCAAAACAGGGACTTAGGCCCCCCTGCTGAGGCCTTGTTGCTGGTGTCACTTATCTCGTGTTATGGGGCAATATGGTACATACTTCTTTGGTTCCCAGGCTGTGTGTCTTTGTTGTGTTAGACGACGTGCCTGTGTTAGACAAGGCTGTGATCCTGTGTCATGGCATGCCCTGCTTCATTATCAGACTGTGTCCATCCATTGGCCTTGTTGTTTTAGACAGCGCGTCTGCTCTCAGGGCTATGAGAAGCTGTGTGTGTGTCTCCCATGCTCTTTGGAAATCCATTTAACCCCTGCTGTCCATCTTGACCCCTTATAATGGATATATCTATATCTATAAGCCAATTCCCAAAAAACCAGACCTTTAAATAACATTTCTAAGCCAACACAGTCCCTGCACTGCACCTGAGCTGGTTCGAGACTCTGGTGATATGTGTGGGTGAGACTGATAATCAGCAAGCTGTGCATATTAGAGGTTGTAGCAAACATTACCATGGAACTGTTCAGAATATGTTCTTACTCTAATACCACACATATTTAACATAGCCTGAGGCAACTGCTGAGGCTGTGGACAGATGTAACATTTGAAACATTGCTTTAAAATGCCTTTGAAATGCTTTAAAAGATTAGTGTAGAAACATTCATGTGGGATAAAGTGCTCAGAAGCAGGGCAAAATGTAGTGGAAGGGAGCAGGTACTATTTGGTACCATTTGATTTTGGAAGGTGTATGGTAGTACTTCTTGGTGGCTGTAGTGCCCCCTGGTGATCACATTTATCTTATTTTCTTCCACTCTGGCCTCACAGGGTACCACCCACCCTATTACCTCACCTGCCATACCTTGATGGTGAAATGATTATGCAGATGGGGAGACTGACCTCAGAGATCAGCATAAGCTTTGGGTGCTTCACTTGGTCCTGCTCATCACTGGGCTTTCAGCTCCATGCCTTGATCAGGCTACCTCAACTTATTTCCAGTCTTGAACTCTGGCCTCAGGGCCCCTTAACTCAGTCTGTCTCTGCTGCAGGCCCCTGGTCTTACCTTGTGCTATCAGACCAGACCTATAGTCCTACTACCTGGATCTGCAGGGCCCCACGACTAGTGCCTAGACAACTGCTTCCCAAACTTTTTCTCAGTATGACCCTATTTATGGCCCCATTTTCTCAGCGTGGCCCCTCACGCCCAACCCTTAGCCCCCCACCAGTGTGACCCCACGCATTGATGCTGCAACCCCACAGTTGACCATTTCTCCTCAAGTTTCTTGGATCCTCTCTGTGGGAGACTTGGGTTTTGCAGCACAGAACAAGTAAAGACACTCTATTACAATTCTTCCAGGTGAGAGTTGCTCCTTCCAAATCAAGAAAGCGACCTGCTTTTTTCAAGAATGCAGGCAGATGCAGCAGTGCAGGAAAGAGAACTGAGCAGGTACCTGGAGCCCTTAGTACTGATCTGTATTGAGAGCTGGTCACATGTTGGAAGTAAGGCATGCCTACAACCATCCCCTGCTTCAAGGAGCTTTCTGTATTCAAGTCAGTGGCTCTGCTGCAGGTATGAGTGGGGCAGGGCTCTATGGTGTGGTGTACCACGCTGCTCCACCTCCCTGATGGACTGTGCCCTGTGCCCCTGCATTTCCAGGACACTCATTTTAATTTGAACCAGCCAGGTGGGACTGGCCTCTGAAATCCAGGACTACCCTGGCTAAACTGGGACGTATAGTCACCCTATATAGAGGCATATTAGTAGTGGAGTTTTAAAGTGTTGTTGTAGCCATGATGGTCCAGGGAATATGTGAGAAGCAAGGTTTTTGGTCATATATTTTAATAGATCTACCGTATAGTTTCAACTATACAGTTTGGATTCGATCAGCTATAAAGTTGGTTCACTAGAAGGTATTCCCCCAAAAAATCTTGCTTCAATGTATAAGGCAGACCTTTACTTTGCCTTCTGTCAGACTAATAGTTTAGGAAGGCCTGAGGTCAGAGTCCTTCTTTGTCAGTTTTCTAGCCAGTGGAAGCTGCAGGCTGGACAGGCTGAGCCATAAAGCCTATTTACTATCTCTAGGATAAATCTAGAGCCTCAGGCCTAGGTTCTTCTGTTGCGGGAGTGGTACCTGGTGTTTGACGTTTATGGTGTTTGATCTGGTCCACTCAGCAGAGGGACTGCAGGAAAGGATCGTTCCAGAGTTTAGAACTGATTTGCTTGTTGTATGAAATGTTCCTCTTACTATCATTACAGATGGCAAAAGAGAAAAATGTGGCAAGTCCCATGTATCGGGTCCACCAGCCTGTCAGCACGCTGTCTCTATGCATGGAGGATAGCAGTGGCAAACAGGTGTAATAGGAGCTGCTCTCCTTTCCCACTCACCAACATCCATTCCCTTATCGCTAGAAACACTATTGAATTTGCCTCTCAACTCATTCCCAAGGTCAAACTATGCCATGGGGTGGGCTTTCAGCTTCCATCAGTTGGAATAGAATGTGAACATGAGACAAGGGCCATGGAACTGGTGCTGGGGAACCACAGCTGGAGTTTTTTTTAACCTTCACTTAACAGCTGTCTCTGCTTGGCTCAGAATCAACTGCCACTCAGCACATTTGCTATCCCAGCACCCTAGTCTGTTTCCTTTCATCAGCTATGTCAGATCTTTAAGCCTGGGGTGGAGGCATCACTTAACCCAGGGTTGTACAGTTTCCAGCTCTGTAGAATTCACTTGGTTGAGACCTCCCAATACCAAAGTGATAAAAATGTGAAAGAAAAAACAAACCTGCTTCATTATCCAGAGAAGCCAGTGCCCAGGAACATGGCGAATGGGGCAGTTGTTTAGCAGCAGCTTCTTCCATCCCTATAGTGGTTCCATTTCCAGTTTTGGGAAGGGAAGGGAAGGAGTGTGTCCTATATGTCCACTCCAGGCTACAAATAGGAGGTATCCTGTGTGCAATGAATAGTTTGGAGGGATCCATGGCACTTCCTGGACATTCCTGAAGTGAGGTATATGCTGGCAGTCACATGGACATCATGGGGCAAGTGCTGAATGGTCTGGAGCTGGGCTGTTATCTCCTAGATTCCCACTGCAGCTGGGGATTTAATACTAGGGAGTGGCTGCCACAGCCTCATAGTCTTGCTAACAAAATAACCAAGAGCCATTGACTTTCAAGGAACTCTGTAGGCTGGGTGTACATTTGTTCTGAGTTTTTTGGAAACTTGGCTAGCCTGGGAAACGCTGAGCCCTTCAAAGTGCAGGCCAGAATTTTGCTACCAAGTTCAGGAGATGGCTTGCTGGAGTGGGGTTGGGTGTTCCTCCTTGTGAGGAGACTGATTTGGTATTTACTAGAGGTGCACTGATACATCAGTCCCATATTGTATTGGTGCCGATATAAGGAAAATTGACAGTATCAGCAATTGGCATTTTTTTGGGCTGTGTGGCCAGTAATGTTGCTGATAAATGCCCCATTCATATGCGCAGCTGCAGCATAGCATGCAGGTGGCCAGGACCGTAACCTGCTAGTGTGGAGGCAGCATCAGGCTAGTAAGTCTGTTGCGGGGGAAGGGGTAGGGCAAATTGAAGCTCCCGTGGTGAGGGAGGGAATGGGGCATGGCATGGGACAGAGGTGCAGCTCGTCTGGGGGAAATTGGGTGGGGTGGCTCCCGCCACTACGTGCAGCCCAGGAGGCATGGGGGGCACACATAGGTGGCAGAAGGGAGGGGCTAACCAGGATCAGCCCCCCCAATCGCAGGTAGCAGGTAGAGTCCCTGGCCACAAGCTGCTATGTGGCTGGGAGGGGCACACACACACACATACCTTGCACAGCCAGGATCACAGCCGGCTGAGCAGGCAGGTAAGTTTATATCTGTTTTCTTTACCTGGGCTTCGGGGTGGCAGATCGAGACCCCCACAGTGCAGGAGGCAGTGGGGTTGGGGCAGGGATGAACCATTCACCCCTGCCCCACTCCCTGCTGCACTGTGGAGATTGCCCCATGACCCAGCCCAGCCAGAGCCCCATTTGTAGGCAGTGGTGCTGGGAGAGGGTGGGCCTATGGCAAATTCTGGGATGGCTGCAGCCGCCCTCCCAGTGCCACTGCCCCAAGTGCAGCCCAGCCCCCAGCCAGGAAAAGCCAGGCAGAGCCCTGGCCTCAGCCAATAGCAGCAGCCTGCCCTTGCCCTGCATGCAGATCCAAGGGGCACACGCCTCTCATGCCTCCCGGGGTCCACCAAAGCAGCAAGAACCAACCCCCATGGCCCCCCGGATGAGCCACTTGTAGCTCTGGCCCATGTCCCACCCCACCCCGGCTGAGCAGTGCCTGCCCCTGCCCCAGTGCCAGCTCCACTCCATCTCTTACCGTAGGGGCCTTGATTTGCCCCTGCCACACCCCTTCTCTCCCCTTGCCCTTCTCCCACAACAGACTTACCAGCCAGACGCTGCTCTCCAAGCTGCCTGGCCATGTATTGGATCAGCATCAGCCGATATGGCTCGTTAAAAATCGACCATTGGTATTGGCCCAAAAAATCTCTATCGGTGTGCCCCTATTATTTAGCACACCCATTGCTATGTAGGGCCTTGGACTAGATGACTCTGACAGTATGATTCTACAATTTCAGTGCTTTCTTCACAGGGCAAAAATCCAGAAGACATAATAATGTCCTATCTGCGGAGGAGAGAACTAAATGCTAGTCAAGAGTCTCGCCATTTGAAAGGAAAGTTGTCTTGGCACACATTTTCTTGCAGTAAGTGTGTATGATTAGGGGATAGCAGTATCAAGGGATAGCTAAGAAAGTGTGTGTGTGTATGATTATGGGACAGCAGGATCCACACATAGCTAAAATTGCTACACAGTTTCTATAAGGGCAATTTTGTTACTCCACCTAAAATCCACAAACCACAGGAATTGCAGCCTCAGAATTGGTAGGTTAGTTTTGGGGAAGAAGTAGAATTATTCTACCAAATACGAAATGAACTGAACAAGCTACTCCTTAATTATAATGCTGGTTTGACAATTTGTAGCAACTGAGCCCAGAAAGCGGGAGGGAGATGAAACATAGTTTCCCAGATTCTTCAAGCTACAGGGCAGTGGCAGCACCAAAGATAAATTCATTGCAGTCTCATTTAAAATATTAGTAAGTGGTTACGGCTTGTTCCACGCCCCCTGTGGTTCTGAGAGTACTACGGGGCGAGGGCGAGCTGGAGACCTCACCTCAGCATAAGTACTTAAACGTGTCATGATCAGGGATCCTGGTTTTCTCTGTTTAAATATCCCAAATTCTCTGATTGAAAACTCTAAAATCCACATTTTCCCTGCGATTAATGTGAAACACCACTATATATTTAAGCGTCACCACTATATATATATATATATGAACACAATGATTTATTGATATACAGGCAGTCCTCAACTTACAACGTTTCAAGTTACAACCTTTTGCACTTACAACGTTTATAAATTGACACCCTGTTTCAACTTTATGACATCAGTTTTGACTTTACAATGCTTGATCCGATGCGACACCATGCCAGCGAACAAGTTCGCTGCATCAACCATCTCCCTGGAGAACATCTGTCCAATCTTCCTTGGACACTTTCTTTAAGAAAGCAGACAAGACTCCAAAAACCTGCAGCCAAGACTCCTGAAAAGACTCCAGCCAAGAACCCTTCAAAAAGTCCAACCAAGAGCCCTTCAAAAAGCCCAGCAAAGTCACCTCAAAGAAGGCCTTCCAAATCAATATATTGTTATTTACAATATAAATACATTAATGCCACTATATTACTCATCTATAATTGATTGAGTACAAAATTCTGGGGTATTTTTGGTGAAAATAGGGTATTGGGCCTTGGTTCAGGAACCAATCCCCCACTTAGAACATTGTTTCTTATGAGAAAATTGGTTCTGAGTTACAATGTTTCGACTTAAGACACCGTTTTCAGGAACCAATTGTGTCGTAAGTCCGAGGACTGCCTGTATTTACAATTTAAAACAGTTTGGAAGCCTACCAGTGCCTCAATCATTACAATAAAATAAATTCTAAATACTTATATATTTTTGGCTTTTGATTTTGTTTTTATCATGGAAAATCAGAGCTCCCTGTGCCCACTTCGCTCACCAGGATGCAGGTCTAGCTGTGGCTGTCCCCCCGCTGCTTTGTGGTACTGTGCAACCCTGATATACCAGTGCCCTGCCCCTGCCCATGCTGTTGCCCCTCACTCCCAAGCCTGAGCCCCACCAGCCCCTAGTTTGTGAGGGGGGCATTGTGTGGAGAGACAGTACAGGCGATGCAGTATGCTGCCATGGCTGCCAAAGTGAGATGTGGCAGTGGCAGGTGGAGTTGTGCCCCCTGCTGCTGCTAGGCGGGCAGGAGTCACCTCACCTTGGTGGCCATGTCTTATGCTGGGTTCTGCCTGCTGCGCCATGGAGGCAGCTCTTGCCCAGAGGTGGTCTGGCCCAGCTGTAGCCCTGTATCCCATCATGGGAGCAGAAATCGGGGTATACATGTCCCCTCACCACATCACCTGTGCTCCCTCTCCAACTCCCATCGACTTACCTGAAGGGTGTCGTAGGAGCCATTCTCCACCACCCTGCCTGGCTTCCCCATGCATGCACACATGCACAAGGCATACCCTGCTTCCTGCTTCCCTCAGCCCCAAGCAGCCTCTTGCAGGCTGCAAGGGGAAACCTACAGTTTCCCAATTTTTTTCTCCTTTAAAATAGAAAATCCATGTTTTTCCACAGTAAGTGGAAAACCCAGATCCCTGGTCATGATGCTGGATGTGGGAAGAATTCAGTAGAAGAGAATTAGCTTGATTGGACAAATGTAAGGTCTTATTCCTAATTGCAGCCAGTGCTCCTCCTAGAACCTGTTGGTAGGGAGATGCCTTTCTCTGGCAGCTCCTTAAGACTGAATTGTTCACAGTCAGATGTGGCATGGCCAGTCTAGCTGAAGAGTAGGGAATATTTCAGGTTGGTAGAGGAAGGGGTTGTCTCTCTGCTCTGCTGCTTGAGTCTCAGCCCCTGTGGGGATGAGAAGTACCCATCCTTTGTGGCTCTGAGAGGGGGCTGAGGGGAGCAGAATGGGTCCAGTGAAGGTGACTACTGGGCAGAAGCAGTGGGATTTGTGAAGCTGATAACATGTGCTATGGTCCTCCGCACTGCCACAAGGTGTTTGCCTCCATCTCCAGCCAATTCTACATGGGCTGCTAGGCTCCTCCAGGTCCCTCACAGCTGCTCATATCCGCCCTACTTGGCTGGCAGGGTCTGATGATCTCCAGTTGGGGCACTTAGCTGAGTCCTGAGGGAAGCAGAGGCTAAAGCGAGAGTGAGAGTGGCTGCCCACTGGAGTGCTGTGCCACCTGAAGCTGCCAGGCATTGGGTTACCCATGCAAATGAATCTGTTGTTTTCACTCTCTTCCTTGAAGCTCGTCCCTGTCCCCATGAAATAAGCCATCAGCCCAGCTCCACAGTCAAGCACCTGTGGAAGACCCATCGGCCTCACCTCATCCCTGTCATCCCCCTGTTGAGGTCACAGAAACCTCTGCTGGTGCCTCTGAAACAGTACCGTCCACCTTTCCATTCACAACTGGATGGACAGCCACCTGAGGAACAGCCCACAGGTAAGAAAGGGAGCAGTGGGAGGGAAGCCGATGCACTGGGGCTTACATTTCTCCTGTAGGGATCCCCAGGGTGGCTGGCATGCTTTCAAGCAAAGAGGAAGGGCTTAGCAGAGAAGCAGTTACAGGGAAATTCCTATTACCTGCCCTTGGAATATATAGACCCCATGCTTGATTCAAGGATAGGCTTGTATTCCACTGTTGCAGCCTAGTGCCTGGTAGGTAGTTTAGTGCAAAAGGCTGGGTCGGGGGGACCTCTGCTTCATCAGATAAAGACCAGTGGGTATATGGTTGGTAGAGGAGGGAGAGAAAGAAGTCTCTTCTGTCACAGCCACACTATGAAGAAGACATGGGGGGAGCCTCTCTCCTGACCCCTTGGGCCCTGTTCCCAAGCAGTATTTGTTTCCATAGGGAGCTGATGTTGCTGGACCCTGTTTCTCACCGTTACTCTGACCTTTGTTTTCTTGTCCTCCTCAGGCAGCTTAGTGTTGGCACAGTCTGCATTTGTGGTCAGAGCCAGCCCATGCAGGTACCATGCTAGCACCTCTTTGTTCAGCAATGCAGTTCCTGCCAGGGTGGTATAAGTGTACAAGAAGGAAGTATATAGCATAGTAAAGATGCAGGAGTGTATCCAGTGGGATGTAGTGGTGTGGTCACCCCCGTCTTCTGCCACTGGTGTCCCTGGGGGAACCCCAGAGCTGTGACTGCTGGAGGGTGCCAGGCTCGGCAGGAGACAGTGGAGGCCATGAGCAGGTTTCCTTTTCCTGAACCTGCTCCCTGCTGCTCACCCCCACCTGTATTTCTGTTGACTGAGAGGAGGCACTGGAAGAAGGAACCTGCCTCTCCCCTCTGCTGATGCCCCTGGATGATGCAGGCACAAGGGTGCCCCAGAATTGCTCTTCCATCACTCTAATGTCCCCTACTAGCCCAAAGGCTCCAGCAGCAATTCACCCCATTCTGAGGGATGCTGTGCTGCACTTCCCTTTTGGTAAATGTTGGATCCACTCATGCAAGGATGCAAACCCACATGGATTACTGGGAAGGTTGTACCACACAGTACACAGCAGTTTTGTTCTTGCCCTTCCAGCAATATCCCCTGTTTCTGCCCTGCGAGGGCTCACTCTGCTTGAATTGGAAGGAGTGAGGCACAAGAATTCCTTAGAATGGCATTCCTAAAAGAAAGAGCACTGGTGCTTCTGAGTTTAACAGGGAGCAGGAAGTAACGCAGTTGGGGTGATTCTTTAGTTAGAGAGACCCTACCAACTTGAGTGAAGCCAGCAAATTACATCAGGCACTGCACTTTGGTGGGAGCAAATAGCTAGAGGTATAAAAGTAAACCAGAGGCAGTTCTTTAAGCCCATCCAAGCCAGTGAAAGAACCATGGGAGGAGGAAGGGGGAGAAGGGGAGGTTGTAGCTACACAGACATTGGGGAATGCTTTTCCTTATTGCATAGAGCCATACCGCCCTCCTGAAGCCAAGACCCAGCGAAGTTATGGGGTGCTCTCCCTTAGGACATTTTGACCAAAGTAAACCTAAATTTCCATAGCTACTTCTACCCTGATTGCCAACTGGTGCAGTAAACTTCTAAGATGATCTGAACATGCACACTCCTTTGATTTATGAGCTCTATTCTGCCCAGCCTTGATTAAAGGAGTCCTATCGGTTCCACATAGTCCAGACTCCTGTTTCTCCACCCCTGCCAGGCCTGGAGGGGACAGTGATCCTTGCTTTTATTGGCTGAATCCAGAGCAGCAAAATGTGAGACTGCCTTGCTATTCTGCCCTTCAGTTTACGGACCCTTCTTTCTGGGGTGTTCTCTAGAGAAAAGAGAATTCTGATGGTTCTGAGCCCTCACCTCCCATGATTCTGCAGACCAGAGGAGGCCCAGGTTTGGAAACAAAAGCCTGTTCCATGAGAAGGGACTTAAACCAAGCTTTGAAGGGGTAGGACTGCCAGCTATAAATACAATTGTAGCTGTGAAGGTTCAGGAAATATGCAAGAAGCAAGGGTTTTTTTGGTGCTCTTTTTCTGGACCAATTGTAGAGTTGAAAGAAGTGTCAGACAAGCTTTCTGGGACAAAAAAGCTGGTCTGGACTGTATTTATATCTATAAATACATCAGAGAGGGAAATGCTGGGGAGGTGCAGGAGTTACTTAAGTAATGGACACTGTTGGCACAAAAGCAGAGGGAACAAACTAGCTGTGATAAATTTAGGCTGAAAATGAAAAGAAGATCTCTAACCATCAGAGGAGGGAGAATTGGGAACATTCTTTTAGTAGAGAATTAAATTATATGGTTGGTTATGACAGCAGGGACTGGATTAAAATGTTCAAGAGGCCCTTTTACAATCTCATGCCCCATGAATAGTTGGAGGTTTGCTCTCTTCAGCTGTTGTGCTGATCTGAGAGCACAGAAGAAAGGCAGTGTCTTTGGTGTGAGCACAGAGGGGGTGGGAATAACTCCTTACCCTGTCCCAGCAACTCCATACCATGTGCTTGACTTTGGCAGCCATGTAGCAGCAAAGGCCTTTAGAGGATATCCACTGACCTTGGTCAAAACACTTGAGAGACTTGTGCCTGCACCTCTGGAAACTGGGAAGGGCATGCTTTCAGGGCAGCAGTCCTTCATGGTGTGGAGCAGGGGAGGGGTCAGACGCTGCTTGGAAACATGAGCACCAGATCTCTGCAAAACGAGGGCATGCTACAGTGATGTTGATACTGCAGGTACTACTGGTGCTTCCAGGATGCTGGGGACCTTGGGGAGGTGTAGGCCATCGAAGAAGGAGTCCCTGGAGAAGGGAGGAGTTTAGGAAGGGGGGCACAAGGGAGTTAGAGGGCCTTAGGGTAGAAGAGAGATGATGGAGTAGCAACCCTAGCGAAAGAAGAGTAGTGGGAAGGAAATGGAGGACATACAAATGGGAAGGAAGAATTGGTCAGGATGGGGAACTGCTAGGGAAGGGTATGGAACTGATGGAGCACGGATGAGAACTGGGAACAGCACCAAGAGGGAGTCATGGGAGGCAGCTGTTTCAGGGATCTGAGACAGGAACTGTTGGAAGGGAGCAGAAGGGCACGGGAGCTCTCAGCTCATGGGCAGCAAAGGGATAGACAACTATGGAGGCTGAAACAGGTGCTCTGGAAGTGAGACAGGTATGGTCAGAATCCCTTGAAATGCAGGAAGAACTGTCTTAAAGGTAAGCAATAAGGCTGCAAGAGTACTCCTGGGAAAGGCCAAGAGAATGGGGACAGAAGAAGGAACAGTACCTTTTGGGATGAAGTGTGAGTACAAGCAAGATGGGATAAGGGAGGAACACAGAGCAAGCACTGAACAGGCAATGGGTCATAAACTGAGTTATCTACAGGAGACAAGGCTGCTGGGTGGGATGGAACCATGTAGGGTGAGGGGACAGGAATATACAAGGAAGCAGAGGCAAGGTCAGCCCAATGCCACTCCCCTGCCAGGAGTACTGAGCAGCATGGTTTCCCCAGGCAGTGAGCATGCCTGGCCATGTCTGTCCTTTAGGTCTGTGTGGTGGAACTCTGAAGCACCAGCCATTCCACTGATGGATGGAAACCTTTCACCGAGACCCCAACTTCCTGGCAAGGGAGCCCCCTCAAGCTGAAGCAGAGCCAGTCACATCAACTTCTCCCTTCCAGATGGGATGTAGAAGCTCCTTGACTTCCAGCCCTTCTGCACTGAAGCACAGAGATGTGAGAGCCTTTGCCAGCCATTCCATGTAAGAGTCTCCCAGCTGAAGTGCCTACATCCCCAGGCTGATTAAAGCAGTGGTTCTCAACCTGTCTTGTATCAGGACCCATTTGTAAACATCAGTGGCCAGTCCCCACCCACAGACCCCTGGGCTTCTGACCCACAGCTCTCTGGTCCTGCTGGTGCCCACACTCCCAAGACATGAACCCCTGGCCCTGCCAGTGCCCTCACTCCCAGCCCACAGTCCCTTGCTCCCCCAAGCCATAATCTCAGGTGAAAAGCCAGTTCCTTATTCAAACCCATATATACAGTACAGTGGGCATGCGGGGTCTGTCAGTTGGCAGCCTGGCACAAACAAACTGTGCTTTGGGCTGGGCAAGACTCTGGTCAGAGATGTTCAGAAGAGTCCCCTGGTGGTACACAGGCATGGTTTGGGGTGGCCCAAGAAAGATTTCTAGCTGTAATCCCAGTCCAAAAGCCAGTTCTTTATTCGGGTCCATATACTTAGTACAGTGGTCATGGGGGGCTGGCTGTCAGTTGGCAGCCTGGCAGAGCCAAACCATGCTCTGGGCCAGGCAGGACTTCACTCAGTGTTCTTTGAGACAGTCCTCAAGTGGCATCGACAGGAAGTTTGGGGTGGCCCAAGAAGTCTTTCGCCCTATAATCCCATCCTAATCTGATCTTCATTTAGGGCTCCGTACTTGATGCAGGATATTACTTTAAATATTTATTGGTAAATATGGTAACTACACATAGCTAATGAAATTCTCTGTTTAGAATGTGTAATTCATTAATAAGAAACTTATTTTGGGTATAGATTTGTTTTGAAAAAGGAACTGGGAACCAAGAATAAGAAACTGAGAATAAGGAACCAGTTTCAGCCTCATGCCCAAAAGCCAGTTCCTTATTAGGGTCCAGATACTTGGCGCAGTGTCTGGGGGGTGGGGTCAGTTGGTATCCTGGTGCAGCTAAACCACTTTGGGCTGGGCAAGTCTCTATTCAGAGTTGTGCAGGAGTGTCCCCCAGTGGCACAGAGATGTGTTCTGGGGTGGCCCAAGAAGGATTTCTGAGTATAATCTCAGCCCAAAATCCAGTTTCTTATTCATACTGTGCATAGTTAGCACAGTGGCTGGGGGCTGTCTGTTGGCAGCCTGGCACAGTGAAACTGTGCTCTGGGCCAGGCAGGTCACAGATGTCCAGGACAGTCCCCCAGTCACGCAGAGGTATTCTGATGTGTGGCCCAAGCAGAATTTTTAGCCATAAGCCCAGCCCAAAACCAGTTCCTTAGTCAAACCATTATACTTAGTATAGTGAGCACGGGGGCTGTTAGTTGGCAGCCTGGCACGGCCAAACTGTGCTTTGGACCGGGCGGGACTGGGTCAGGGTTCTTTGAGACAGTTCCCCAGTGGCATCGCCATGAAATTTGGGGTGGCCCAAGAAGTATTTTGCCCCATAATCCCATCCTAATCTGACTTTCGTCTAGGGCTTTGTACTTGATGTGAGAATTATTTTACATATTAATCAGTACATATGCATAGCTAATGAAATTCTGTCTCTTTAGGATGTGTAATTCATTAATAACAAGTTTTTATTGGGTCTAGATTAGCTTTGAAAAAGAAACCAATTTCAGCCTCGTTTTTAGTTCATTCCCATCCTGCTCCTCTCACTGCCCCTCCAGTGCCATCTGGCTCATTGCAGCATGACTCTGCCCTTAGTCCAATGTTTTTCTGGCTTCCTCTTCCCATCCCCATCTCTGCACTGGTGGCTCCCAGCCCTATCTCCCCACCAGATCACCGCCCAAGGGTGGGAACAGCCTAGGGACAGCCAGGCTCATCAAGAAGGCACCGATGACGCGTCTTATTAAAATAATAATGCCTTGGTGCCTTCTTGTTGCATGAAACCCAGCTGCGCCAGGAGCGCCCAGGCCAAGCACAAACCAGCCTGTGGCAGCGGCTAACGGTGTCCTGCCGGCAGTCCCATCAGGCAACATAGGACACCGGTGGCTGCAAACTATGGCTGGAGGGACGGCAGGGTAAGGCCCCTGACCGGAGTAGGCACAAGGCAGCAGGACGTCGCCTCCGCCTCGGACGTGCCCTGGGTCTGGGGCATGCAGGAGCGGGTGCGCGGGCCCGGTCCGGGAGAGAGGCCGAGGACGCTGCCGAGCACCAAGGCCGGAGGCACATGGCGGACACGAAGGCCCAATCCGGCCGGGCCGCGGGCGGCGCCGGAAGTGACGGTAGCAGCGAACGGAAGCCCCGAGCCCCCGGCAGCCCCACGCGCGGAGCGGCGGCTGGGAAAGCCCACGTGCCCGGAAGCGGCTGCGGTGACGTGAGGGCGCTGGGCCCGGGCCGGCTGCGCCATGGCGGACATGGCCTCGCAAGTGCTACTGGGCTCCGGCCTTACGGTGCTCTCGCAGCCCCTCATGTACGTCAAGGTGCTGGTGCAGGTAAGCGAGCGCCCGGCCGGGGCCGGGGCTGGGGCCGGGCGCCGAGGCAGAAGGGGTCGGTTCCTCTGTACCTCCGGCGTCCTCCGCCCCTTCTCGCCCCGGGGTCTGCCCGGCCGCTCGGCCCGCAGGCAGTCGTCCCTGAGCCGGGCCGGAAATGAGCAGCCCTCCAGTCAGCCCCGGGTGTGTCCTCCCGTCCGCTGCAGCAGTGCTTGCAGTGCTTGTGCCCGGCGCTTTCTAGAGGCCCGTTGAAATGCAGCCGGGCGGGATTCGCACCCAGCTCCTTGCTGGGGCAAGTGGGGAAGCAGCTGTCGTGGGTGGCAAGAACCAGCTTCAGTCTAGCTGGGCCTAAAGTTGTAACAGCTTGTCAGCCTGTGGTCCAGGGAGGAATGCCAACTTCCTGGCAGGGCTTTTGTTCCTCAGAGTGGATGGCCCTGATGAACAGCATTGCTCCCTGGCCCTTAGTTCATCCTTGGCCCCAGTCATATCCCTGATCTCTGCTGGGTAAATCCTTGCGTGAGGCATGGAAGCAGTGTCTGTAGTGTGGGGGGCAAGGATCACCCAGTCACGGTGTGCAGTCATGGTAGAAAGGCTCACGTGACCTTGAGATGCTCTCTTCTTACTCACTACTTCCCTCATCCTGCAATGCATTTTACTTCTGGTCACTCCTATGTGAACCTGACAGCAGAACGCAGCATTCAATTCTGATGATTTTTTTAAGGGACATTGAGAAAGATGCAAAAATGGTTTGAGGACTGGAGAAAATACCTTATAGTAATAGACTCTGAGTTCACTCTGAATTTTATCAAACAGAAAGTCAAGAGGTAACTTAATTAGAGTATGCAGCTAGCTTCTCGTGGAGAAAATGCAGGTTAATCAAGAGCACTCTGATTTGGCAGAGAGGTGGAAGACCAAGAATCACTGGCTAGAAGTAGTCTTTCTGGAAGATGCTGTAGGCAAAACCCAAGTTATGTGGCTCAATACAGAATGAAGCTTTATAGGCTGTAATCTGCAAGTCATAATAGATTATTTTGCATCCTCTCCCCTTTCCCACCCCTGCCTGAGTTATAAGTAATATAAACATATATAGCCTCCAGGACCCCAGAACCAGGTTCTTCTTATTCCTGATCATGCAGGACATAGAGGAGCCCTCATCCTCTGCCCTTGTGGCTTGCTAGAAGTACGTATGGTGCCCAGTGCTGCTTGGGAGATTTGGGCATTCTCTCCAGATAAGGAATAACACAGAACCCCAGAGCTCCATTCCCCAAAGCTGCCTACCACATGTACAACAACAGTGGTTGCCATAATAATAGCTAGAACAAGTGAAAGCCTGGACCCCAGGTACAATCCTTAGTCTAACCCCTCTCACACCTAGTTTTGGAATCTGTCAAGCCAGTAGCCACCCCCCACAAACCCCTGCTTGCCCCCCAACCACCAGTCATTAAAATAATTACTGGGAAATGGTTCATCCACTGCACAGATTCAAGGAGCAGTAGCTTGTCGGCCACAGGAAGTTTCTGTCTGTGCGCCCCTGCAGCTTTTAGCCTTGGCTTTGTTAGTCAGTGTCCAGAACAGGTGGGGACAGCATTTTTCTCCAGTATAGGATTTCTGTCTTGTTGAAGGTAGCAGGGCAGGAGCCTTTAGGACCAGCACAAAAGTCCCTTCTGTTGTAGAAGAAATGTCTTTTCCTGGGCTTTGCTGCTGAGAGACACTCTGCAAACTGCCTGTCACATTCACACGCCATCCTGCCACAGATACTTTGTGAACGACAAGCTGTCTCTGTATTGCTACATGTGAACTTGTAAGGCTGCCATTTCACTCTGCCCTGGCACTTTAAGGCAATTCTGGCATGGCGGTAACAGCAGTCATGAAGGAAGCAGCACTGGTCCACGGTGTCCAGGGGAGTTCCAGAGCCACCACTCCCACAGTAGCACCCGTAGAGATTGAGAGCGATCAGTGGCATTTGCAGTCTGTGCCGGTAGCACCACAGAGTCAGAGCCAACTCCAGTAGGCTGCGTTTCCCACGACCACTGTTCTCAGCCTTGCTGGCAGATTGTAGGAGCAAAGAGGTCAGGACTAGCCATTCTGCGACCCTCATTAGACCCTTTCCTGCCTCAGCAGAATATCTTGCTTGGGTCTCAGTGTTGCTTGGTGCTGATCTGATGATTGTGCCTGTCTCTGTCTATACCAAGTGTGGCCAGTCAGAACCTGCAGTGGTCTATTCCCACACTTCCTCCTGTGCTTCTTGGGGTACCACAACTCCGGGCTGCTTTATTTAGTGTCACTGGCTAACTGCCTAGGGTTGGTCTGGGCTATGTGCCACCATTGGTTGGAAAGCATGACCGCATGGACACCCCCTTCTAAATGCACGGGAGCTGTTAACCCTTGCACTTCCAGGGCATTCTTATGTGTTCCCGGTAGTAGCATGAAAAGAGAAAAAGCTGCAAGGTATGTGAACATTAATGCAAAGCTCTGTGATGATGCTGTAAAGACAAAGCCATGTACAGCACAGGAGGCTAATGGAGGACTAAGAGACTAGCTGTGTTGTCTGGCAACGTGGTTGACAGGAATGTGCTGAATGATTCTGTCTCAGCAGGAGGTAAAACTGGTCCCCCAGATGCAGCATTTTGGTGTTTTCTGTGGCTGGAGTAAGTGGAGACAAATAATAAGTGAATGTCTTGGAGGCACTGGCTCTTTGCAGAGTACCCGTGGCCTTGGCTGAAGGAGGTCAGACTCAGGGCAGGGTGTTAGAGTGCTGGGGAGTAGAGTGTTGTTCAGAGACAGGCCACTTAGTTTAGATGTGCACCATGGTTTCCCTGCCTTTTGACTCTTTTGGTAGCACCTGGGGTGCCCAGTCCTCTGTAGCTCTCTGGGAAGAGGTAAACACCAAGTCAGGCTAAAGCCTTGTGTTGGGCAGGGACTGTTCAGGCAGCAGAGTTGGGCCAGCCACTAAATGTACAGTGGTTTTGGCTTCTGAACCTGCCCATTAGCAGTGTGGCACAGATGGTCCCAAGGGTCTGCAGAGAGATGCTAAAAAATCGGCAGGCCTTCTCCTGGACCACCTGAAACCTGCTAATGCCCCCAAGAGCAGTTGCTCCTGCCTGTCCTTGGAGGAAAGAACCAGGAGGGGAATGGGTCTCATTTCTTGTTAGCAGTTACTGCATGCTGTCTTTCTGTTTTCAGGTGGGATATGAGCCTCTTCCTCCAACTCTGGGAAGGAACATTTTTGGGCGACAAGTTTACCAGCTTCCAGGTCTCTTTGCTTATGGTGAGTCCCTGTCTGATGAACATGTGGATCTGGGGCCCTATGAGCCTTGAACCTAAAGGCAGGTACTTGCTAGAGTGAAGCTTGTGGGCTCCCCTCCATCTGTTGCACATGTTGGTTGTTGGTGTCACCTGGTGGTAGGGTAACAAATTGAGAGGTGCCAGGCAGAATGAAGGTTGTGGCAGTGGGATATGTGGGAGCCTGATATCTCTAATTGTTTTTTCCAGCTAAGCACATTATGAAGATAGATGGAAGAGCTGGACTCTTCAAAGGTTTGACCCCCAGACTCTGTTCCGGTGCTGTTGGCACTGTGGTGCACAGTAAAGTTTTGCAGGTACTACACATAGGTTTCATAGGCCCAAGTGCTTCAGGTCAGATGGCTAGCGGCTTGCACCCACCATTGTCAGGGCATGCTGGTATAGCTCACATTGCAGTGGGAGTCTGTGATGCTGGCAGTTTTTGGAGCTGTGGCTCCAAAGGGTGGGAGTTTACCTGCGTATCGCTATAATCTGAAAAAGTGTTAAGGTTTGTCTGGAAGGGCTTTGGCTCACCTCGGAGGGCTTGCTGCTATTCTAGCAGCCTTTGTGCTGCAACATAAATCTATAGGCTTGTCCCTGCCACCTGTTACACAGGAAAGCTGAGCAGGTATATCTGCAAAGGCCACATGCTGCCCTCCCCTGGGCCTGTTCATCCTGCACCCTACAGCAGGGGGGTGTTTAGTATTTGTCAAGCCAGGGACTTGCCATCTGTTGGCTCTGGTTGTGCTATAACTATATCCCTTTCTTCCTTAGCGATATCAAGAAGCTGATCAGGCTGAGGTATGTTGGAACTAGTTTCTAAGTGTCTTGCTTCTATCTTCTGCAGAGGGCTCTCCCAGCCTTTTTGGGGTAAGGGGAAATGGTAGGGATCTCCCCCATTTTAGAGAATGTTGTATGGTGGCACACTGTAGGCAAAGCTGGGTTGAGTAGAGCTAGAAGGAGGTGTTCTGGCCTGGTTGCAGGCAGTTGCTGTAGGGTGGGTAAGTGAGAAAGGGGAAGTGTTTTCTATGTGCTACTACAGCAGTAATATTTTAATAATGAAGAGAACCAAGTCATTATCACAAAAACCCAGCTCTGATGTTGGTGTGGTGCTGGTTCCATGCAAATAGGGCTGTTCTTCTGCTGGGTGTGAAGGATTGGAGGGGAAGGTGCACTGGGGCAGGGCAAAGGTGACTTCTCTTCCCTGAAACCTTTTCATTCCCTCTAGCCAGGGGCCAGCCAAAAGGAACCCGCATCCTCATTGGAGCAGGTCATTAAGGAGGTGAGTGGTGTTCCTGTTTTGGGACTCAGGCACCCCAAGCTGTAGCTGAATTCCTCTCAGGTCAGGGCTAAAGCTGCCTGCCTAGATTGTCAGGCCATGAGCCTTCCCTTCGGGGGGTGACTTCCCAACACTGCCTCCTCTTACCGTTTAAGGAGCTGAGCTACTGGATACTGATCCAGTAGTTTTTGCCTGAAAGGGTACCCATTGCCCTGTAGCATTCTTTCTTGCCTAAGGTTGCTATGTTGTTGGTTACTCCCCTCTCCCTCTTTTCTACAGTGACTTTTTTGTCTCCTGCTCATATTTCATCAGGCTGGCACTAAAAGAGTACAGTTACATTAGCCTCGTACTGGGCTCTGGGCTTTTAGCTATTTGGGGCTGAAACCCGGACATGCACCCTAGGACCTGTCCCACTCTCAGTGCCTTCAGGCCTGGTTTCTGTAGTCACTGATTGGGGTGCAGTGATAAGTTCACTATTATGGCCCTGGTCTGTGCCCTGGAAGCTCATAAGCAGATACAGTACAAAAGGGTGGTTAAAGTTATGTACTGAAACACATCATCTGCAGGGAGCAGGCAGCCCAGGAGGATGGAGATGCTGTTGCCAGTCATTGGCTGGCACTGAAGGGCAGCTTGAACATTGCTGCCAGACTTCACCTGCCACTTACCCCTCAGCCTGCCACAGCCCACGCTCCTCTGGCCTGCTGTAGCCCCACCGTGCTCTCTGTAGTCTGTGCCCCTCCCCACACCCCATTGCCCATTTATCCTCCCAGGAGCGAGGTCAGACAACATGTATCTGTTTCAGACCTCCCGAGAGATGGTTGCTCGTTCTGCCGCAACGCTTGTCACCCATCCCTTCCATGGTATGTACTGGGGATTGGGCTAGTGCTTTGGAGATTTATCGGGGTGGGGCTTAGCCCATTAGTGGCCGCTGCTGGGGTTCTGCCTTTCTCATTGGCTCTGCCAGTGTCTGAGGCCTTCTGTGCTACACCGGTTGGTCACTGTTACCATGACCATCTCTTTAACCCCACTCCTCAAGGGCACGTGTCCCCTGGTACAGCTTTGTGTCCGGAAGGCCAGAGCTGCTCCTATTGCTGTGTTCTTTCTGGGGTCACTGGCCCCTTCTTCATCAAAGCACAGTGCGGTTCTTTCTACACTGATCCTACACTGTCTGGCTTTACCCCTAGTGATCACCCTCAGATGTATGGTTCAGTTCATTGGCCGAGAGACCAAGTACAGGTAAGGGTGGTGGGGGAAAGGAGCTAGAAGTGGGAGAGGTGTGGGGGAATATGGCTGAGTTCTCTATGCTGTGGGGAGCTGGTATTATATGGCATGATGGTAGAAGAGGAGTGTTTGGCCCACGAGGTGGACTGACCCGTGGCACCTTCTTTGTGTGTGGAACAGCACGTGATGGGGTCTCTCTTCTCTCCCCTTCGTCGGCCCAGTGGAACACTAAGCTCCTTCATCACAATCTACCGGGAAGAGGGTATCCTGGGATTTTTTGCGTGAGTTCTGCTGCTGGGTTTCTTTGCTCTGGGTTGGGAGCAAAGAGCCATGTGTAGGCAGGTTGTTGTGGGTAATGAGCTTTGAGGGAAGGCTTGGAAGGAAACCAGTGGTTTTGGATGGAGGCATTAGGGACTCTTCTAGTGGCACCTCAGCTATTCCTCAGTAGGTCAGGAGTCAGAACACTGAACTGGTGGGCCAGGGGCTGTGCAGACTAGTCCCTGCTCTTCAGCTGCACAGCTGATGCTTCTCTGCGCTGAATGGAGTCCTTACTAATACCCAAGGCCTCTTGTGAATTGGACTGAGTAACCTGTGTTTCAGGCACTCCTTTGGGGTGATTGTTCAAATCCCTGCTCTGTCACAGATGCTAGGGGTGACCTTGGACAGCTCTTTTGAGTTCCTGTCTGTAGAACAGAGGCAATAGCTCATGCCCTGATGTGTGAAGTGGAGGAGGAGGGTAAAGACATGGAATTGCAGAGAGGAAGGGGATGCTCCCCCTGTCTTGGAGGCTTAGGGCTGGCAGGGATGTGCTCTGCATTCATGTGCCTATTTTGTTTTTTCTTTCAGGGGCCTCATTCCGCGGCTTCTGGGTGACATAATTTCCTTGTGGCTCTGTAACATGCTGGCCTACCTCATCAATACCTATGCTCTGGAAAATGGGGTATGGAGTCCTCCTGTGACTTCCTTACATGTGGGAGGGCTGGGACCAAGGTCAACAAGATGGGGAAGAGCATCCTCTAAGCAAGGACTCCCTGGGATCGGTCTGACTCCAGGAGGTGCCCTGTGTCCCTCTTGTTGCTTACCTGTGCCCTATTCCTGCTCCAGCTCTTCTTTAGCTCGGAAGGGGTGGCTACTCTAAGCGGGGCTGTCAGTGTGTGTGGTGTTCTCTGGCAGGTGTCACACCTGCATGGGGTTGGAGGGGGAGGGCCCAGTGGGTCAGAGATAAGATTGATGTGGGGTAGTAGGGAACCCATGAAAGGCTCTGGGGTGCCACATATGCCAACGACAGCCCTTTGTGTACGTCTAGGAACAAGAGTAGGGGTTTGGTCTCTTGTTCAACATGTGTGTCTGCCTCTGCAGGTATCTACCATGGCTGAGATGAAGAGCTACTCACAGGCTGTCACTGGAGTGCGTGTGTAACCCTTTTTTTCTCTGGGGTTCTGAAGGGGGAGAGAGCAGGGCATCCCTGTATCCTTGAGGCAGAGCCCTGCAGCACCATCCTGGGGCTAGATGAGGTCAGTTAAATGAGGACTGGCTGATCCGAAATGACTTGCTGAGGCCGCATCACGCTTCTGCCTGTTCTTCAGTGCCCTCTTCTGGGCTTGTCCCACTCACCTCTTTGTCTGTCTAGTCCTGGTGCTCTTCTGAGCAGTCCTGGCTAGTGAGCTCCCAGTTACGTGCTGGTTAGGAGAGGGACACTGCTTCCTGGTGTCTTAATAAGGAGCTTTGGAACTGCCCACCACTATTGTGAGTGAGTGTATGCCAATATGATCCCTTACCAGGCATCGTCCTGCCATGGAATTGGATTGCAGGGAGCTCTACTTCTGCCCCAAGACTCGTGTGCCTATCTCTGGTACATGCCTGTCCCTGGTTTCTGAGAACCCAGGAGCTGGGGGATATGCTGTAGGGATCCAGTTTCAGGAGTCTTTCTGCTGGGATGTGCCCAGTGCTGCTAAAGAGCCTCTGCTCTCTGCTTGCAGTTCTTCGCCAGTATGCTGACATACCCCTTCATGCTGGTCTCCAACCTGATGGCCATTAACAACTGCGGGTAAGTGCCTTACAGACTCCTGTCTCCTGTCAATACACTGTCCCTGTGGGAAGAAGTATCTGTCCCTACCTGGCAGGGAGGGGAAAACAGTAGTTACTGTGCAGAGCCCAAACAGGGCAATGATTACTGACTGTGGGTCTTCATCTTTGTGGAATTTGTTCTGACACTTCAACCTTCAGAATCTGGGATTCCCTTTTAAATGCACTAAGCCATTGGGCTGTGAAGAGACCCTTTCGGCTTTGACATGGAAGCTGCTGATGGGATGACATTTACCCAAATAATACAACTTGCTGTTAGATACTGGCATGCAATGAAAATGGCAGGAACAGAGGCAGGATGGAGCTCTTGTGCTGGCAGCCTCGAGTAGCATGGAACAAAGACTAGGAAATCTAGGAACTGCATCTTCACCATGCATGTGTTTACCAGTAGACCTTGCTGAGCCCAAGACCCTGGTGAGATGGTTCAAGGCTTAACTGCTCTAGATGTCCTCGTTATAATTGATACAGGCAGGTGGTAGAATCAGAGAGTTAAATCTCCTGTAGATTGGAGCCTATCATTAAGGCCTTGGCTTGATACTAGAAACATTTTCCCATGTGAAAGTGGTTCTTAAACCTTCTCCTCAGTGCAAATGTAACTGTGCAGATGCGAAAGTGCATAGGTTGAGAGAGCTGTCTCTCCTTCAGCATGTGAAACAGGCAATGATAGTAAGGGGCACCTTTTCTTGACAGAGATGCCTCCCCCACTAGGACTTCACCTGGGGTATCTGTTGCAGTAACAAATCGCCCCAAAGCTCATGTAATTACCCTCATGAAACTTTCCGCATGGACTGATTCCAGTGATTAGGGACTGGGAGCAGGGAGTTGAGGTTGGGGGGAAGGAGAAGGGGGAAGTTCCTTACCTTTCACTGAAACCAGCTGGCAAGATCTTGGCTCTGTCCCAGTCTTGCAGTTCTTTAGCCTGACTTAAAGCTAGTTCTGGCTGCATGGGAGTAGGCACATCTGCCCCTGCCATGTACAGATTCCTCCTCCTTTGCTGCCCGTTGGAAAGGCATGAGTCTGTGGTTCCCTCTGCTCCTGAGTGCTGGCCTTGTTGGAAGTGATTCCCTCATTAACATCAGCCATAGGCTGAGGAGCTTGATTGTAAGCTACTGATTCTCAGCATAGGCTAGGGTCAATTGAAACAGAAGTTTCAGCATGTAGCAACCAAGACCACTCTTTGCCTTCTATAGAGCAGAAGCTGTAGCTGTGGGATGAGCATGTGCTTGTAAGTACATAGCCTTCTAGCCAGGAGGCATCAGTTCAGTAGATCATTTTGAAGCTGTCACAGGGCACAAGACCTGCTGGCCTGGCATGGAGAAAGTAGTGCCTGGAGATCCTTGCCATTTGGTGGAGCATGCTACTGCCACAATGTCTCCACACTACCATTCCCAGGGTCATTGTTTCTGTCTCCAAAATAAAGGCTACTGTCAAGAGGCAGGCACCTGATGGAGGAGGCACATGATGGGATCTTTCTCTTGGGAAGGTGGAAAACACATGTCTGGAAACTCTGGATCTCCTTAGGATGAAAAAGTTTAAAAGGCAAGGCTGGCTACCTGCTGGTGCAGAGTGGATGTTGACTAAGGCAGTGTCAGGGCCTTGTTATAGGGGTTGGGGGGAGGAAGAAGGTCTGGGCATACTGCCTGTGCTGCTGTGCCTCCCTTCAGGTCCAGAGCAGGCAGGGGTGATGACAGCCACTGACAGGATTTACAAGGAGGGAACAGGCCCTGTATGGGTGGAGTTGAAGCAGAGCCTCAGATGGGTCAGCAGAAGGCTTTGCATCCATGCAGCTCTGTCAGCGCCAACAGGACCCAGTGCAGCAGGATTATGGTGCACTGCCTGTAGGTTTGGGGATGGTGTCCCCCACGAGGCACAGAAATAATTTTCTGCTATTCACTTGTGTCTTCTTTTCTCACAGGCTGGCAGGGGGCATCATCCCTTATGCACCCACATACTCTTCCTGGCTGGACTGTTGGAACCAGCTTCGCAAGGAGGTACATCTTGAGTGCTTGCCCCCTGCTCCCTTCACCAGTGCTTGCCCCCTGCTCCACCAGTGGTCCAGGGGGGACCATCATGAGAGCACAGCACTTACCTCCCCAGGTTGCTTCTCACTCTGGCTCCTAGGACTCAGTTTGAGAGTTGATTTAGCACCCATCCTTTGCCAACAAGAAGTGGGGTCTGGCTGCATAAAGTGTTTGAGCTGGGGTTATGCAAGGTGTGGAGAGTGAAGACCAGAGGAAGTAAATAGGACCCCACAACCTGTAAAATAGAGGCAGCCATTCAGATCACCCAGTCCATTAGGGTACTAATGGTGTAACACAAGGACAGCAGTGACCTATTAGAAATGAAGTATGGTCTAGGCCCCAAACTTGTCCAGGAATTTAGGGGTTGCCCTTGAGCTGCCAGAGTACTTACCTCTGTGCTGTGTTCCCAGTAGGGCCTGGATGAAGTGAGCACGTGGTGTAGCACCAGCCCAGTGGCACTGCTTTGGTACAGCAGTTCTGACCCTGCCATCCTGGGGTTTGTGCTGCCATACTGGGTTGGAGCCTGGGGGCTCAACTGACTGTGGAGCCTGCCTTCCCAGCCAGGGGGAGGGATTGCAGGCCAGGTGCCTTGTGCTGGTGACAGGAAGACATTTGCTGAGCTGGCACTCTTCACAGCCCCAGCAATGGATATGAGACTGCCTCATGGACGTGGCAGGGCTGAGGCCCATTCTAAGTTGGTGATGACTTCTTTTCTGGTCCAGGGCAACATGAGTCGAGGGAACAGCCTATTCTTCCGGAAGATTCCTACAGGGAAGCGCTACGTGTGGGAGGAGAAGAGGTTTCGCTGAGGCAGAGCTAAAGCTGGTGTCACTGAGGCCAGAGACAGAGGGGCTGTTGCCAGGCCCGGATGCACAGAATGATGGGAGAGTGTGTTGATTTCTATACAGTTTTTTTTAAAATCATTTAATCTTGGGAAATGAAGGTGACTGTGTGTGTTTTTATGTTTGGGGGTCCTGTGGATAATGGGGTCTGCTCTGGGGGTCTGGCTTGCTTGGTGCTAGAAGAGGATGAGGGAAGGACTCTGCCCTGGGCACTTGCCTGTATGCTGAGATATGCTCCCCTTTTTTCTCCTGTCATTTGGGGTATGAATGGGGGGAAATTCTCCAAGTGGGAGGGGATACCTGGCCTCCGACTCATGGCTCCACTCCCACCTATCCAAGTTGAAAAGGTTGTTTTGGGGGATGGGAGCTGTCCCAGAGAACTGTCAGTCCTATGTGATAAATCAGTGATCCCTGCTGCTTTTTGTTCTGCTCTCAGGGAAACAGCAAAGCAAGGAAAAACCTAAGTTTGGCTGCAGGTTGGGCACTCCCCTTTGTCCTCCTGATCCTTTAGTAACCTTTGGGGCTCTGCCCTTCCAGACCCAGACATGGGTTTCTTGGTTCCCCCCACATGAGGTAAGGCAAAGTGGTTCTGCTTTTGCCCAAAGAACGGGACACTGCCCTCAATCAGCTCTCCAATTTGGAGAGGGGTGAATCACCTCTTCTCCCCACATGATGAGGAGGGATTAGTGGTGTGGTAGTTGCTCCCCTGTCCCTACCCTTGTACTACTGAGGAGTGTAAGAGGTAGTCCAGTCCACTGCTGTGGAAAGAGAGAGAGGTCCCTCCTTGCACTGGGGTAAGGAGTCTAGAGTCCCTGGCAGTGGTTGCTGTCCCATCATAGATAGATTCATAGATGTTAGGGTCGGAAGGGACCTCAACAGATCATTGAGTCAGACCCCCTGCATAGACAGGAAAGAGTGCTGGGTTCAGATGACCCCAACCAGATGCCCATCCAGCCTCATCTTGAAGACCCCCCAGGGTAGGGGAGAGCACCACCTCCCTTGGGAGCCCATTCCAGACCTTGGCCACTTTAACTGTGAAGACGTTCCTCCTAATGTCCAATCTAAATCTGCTCTCTGTTAGCTTATGGCCGTTATTTCTTGTGACCCCAGAGGTGCCTTGGTGAGTACAGCCTCACCAATTCCCTCCTGCGCCCCCATGATGAATTTATAGGCAGCCACCAAGTCGCCTCTCAACCTTCTCTTGCAGAGGCTGAAGAGGTCCAGGTGCTCTAGTCTCTCCTCGTAGGGCTTGGCCTGCAAGCCCTTAATCATATGAGTGGCCCTTCTCTGGACCCTCTCCAGGTTATCCACGTCCCTCTCGAAGTGTGGTGCCCAAAACTGCATGCAGTATTCCCGCTGCGGTCTGACCAGCGCCCAATAGAGGGGAAGTATCACCTCCTTGGTCTATGGTAAAGTGCAGTTAGCTTTTCTGATGACTTTGTCACACTGATGACTCATGTTCACCTTGGAGTCCACTAGGACTCCAAGATCCCTTTCCGCTTCTGTGCTACCAAGCAGGTCATTTCCTAGGCAGTAGGTGTGCTGGACATTTTTCCTCCCTAGGTGCAGCACTTTGCATTTCTCCTTGTTAAATCGCATTCTATTGTTTTCTGCCCATTTGTCCAATCTGGACAAATCATGGGGAACTGTGTCTGCTGCTCCCTTAGCAGTGCCCAGTGCTCCACTTCATTTCTTACACCATGGCATTTCCTGTAGCCCCTGATGCATTCAGGAGCACTGTCAGCCCCTGTCATTCAGTGTTGGGCCACTGTCTCTGGATTAGGACCTGGCTCCATCTCGCTGAGTGCATTTAGCCAAGCTGCTGTTTCCCAGTTAGTGCCTACAGTAGCTCCCCATACCTGCTTCCCCATTTCTTGATGGGCAGGCTTCATCTTTTACCTTCTGACACGTGTGTTATGCAATGAAAACTAGTTCTGTGCCTGTGTAGGGGTTAAAACAGGAGGAAGTGCCTGGCGTGTGTCCCTTTCTCCTTGGGCCCAAACAAAGTATGTGGGTGGGGATCCTGTATTAAGGTGAGGAATCTCTAGTTCATGGCCCTGCACTTCATTCCATTCCCTACATACCAGCTGACGTAGCACTAACTTGTTTCATGTCACTGTTGTGCAGGGCACTTGTCAACCAGCTGCAAGATCTGCCTTTCAGAGTCACCTGCCAAAGGGACAGCTGAGGCTCCTCCCTAAGGAGCACCCAAGTCTATAGAGGTTCTTGGGGCAGGGACCCATGTGAAGGGGAAATCTTCTTAGCATCTCTGAGCAAGAGCGATTTCTGTGACACGAGTGGGACAAAAGCTTGCTTTGGCAGCTGAACTAGTTGGTTCCCTATGACTGCTGCAACTGGGAGGCCACAGCACATTGCACTGGGGAACATCCTGGATCTCATCATCAACGTTCACTGAGAGAGGTGGTTATTGAGGTAAGGGAAGTACTAGACTACCTTCAGGGTCTTTCCCTTGATGGTAATTTATGGAGATGTGTTACATTTGTGTCCTAGAGTAGGCTGATAGAGCACTTCAGTCTTGATGTTGAAAGAGAGACCCAAAGTTCAGCAGACTTCTGCAAAGAGATCCAGTGCAGTCTGGAGTTTTCCCTCTGTGTGTACAAGGATGACACAGTCGTTGGCATATTGAAGGTTGAGGATGGTTGTTCTGAATATTTTGGTCTTCAAAGGAAAATATCCCAGATTGAAAAGCTCTCCATCCATTGTATATCAGTGTCAGTTCTGGAAGGAAGGCAGTCCTTAACCAAGATGACTGTCAAAAATGGAGAACAGTCAGGGTGATGATGCATCCTTGCTTGACCTCAGGACAAATAGATCTGTCTCTGATATGCTACGAAGAATAGTTGCAGTCATCTTGTCATGGAGAAGCCCCGGGACCTTGATGTACTTCTCGGGACATCCAGATCTGGCCAGTACTTTCCATGAGGCTTCACAATTGATGGAATCAAAGGAGTTAGTAAGGTCAGTGAAGACCATATACAGGTCCTGATACTGTTCTTGACACTTTTCTTGGATTTGGCAGGAAACAAAGTTCATATCAGTTACCCCATGGGGATGTTCTGAAATTGCACTGAGATTCTGGGAGGACTTCCTCAGTGGTAGAATATGGTTCAGGAGAATGGGTGAGAATTTTCCCTGCTGTGGAAAGAAGGGTGATACCTTGATAGAACTAAGAACAAATTGTGTCAAATTTGATCTCCTTTGAAAAAGTAACTGGCTGGATGGATAGGGTAATGCTGTGGGTATAGTGTATCTGGAGTTCAGCAAGACTTTTTTGACAAAAGTCCCACATGACTTTCTCAAACACATTTGAGAAACTACTTTTGGCTGGATAGACAACTGCCTGAATAGTTGCAAACAAAGGATAGTTGTAAATGGGTCCATGTCAGAATAGCAGGAGGTTTTGAGTGGCATCTCACAGGGGTCTGTCCTGAGCCCAGTGTTGTCCAGTGTGTCTGTTTCTTAATGATTTGCTGGCATAGAAAGCTACTTGAACAAGTCTGCAGAAGACATGAAACTGGAAAGGATTGTGGACACACTGGAGAACGAGAGCACAATTCAGAAGCACCCTGACAGCTTGGAAAGCTGGGCTGCAGCTATCAGGATGAGGTTCAATGCTAACAAATGCAGAGTGCTACACCTCAGGAAGAATGGTCATCAATACAAGTATAACATGGGTGATACTTGTTATGGAAAAGGATCTGGGAGTCTTGATGGACCACAGAGTTGATGCGAGTCTGCAATGCGATGCAGCTGTACAAAAGTGAACGTGGTTTTGGCATTAGTAGAAGTGTTAGGTGCAAGACACAGGAAGTAATAGTGTCTCTCTACTCAGCACCAGCTTAGGTCTCATCTGAAGTACCATGTGCAGTTTTGGGTAGAGGTACACATACATCAGTTCAATATCGGATCAGCACCAATTTGAAGAAAGCTGGCTGTCTTGGGTATTAGTCTGATGGGGGTCAGTAATTTGGCCGATAAATGCCTGTGCTGTGTACAGCCGCAGCATAGCGCTCGGGCAGTGAGAACAGCCGGCAGCATGGAAAGTTGCCTCCAGCTGATAAGTTTGGTGTGGAGGCAGATTGACGCCACCTGCAGTGAGGGAGGGGGCAGGCGCTGCCCAGGCGGGGGGGAGGGGAGAGGCGGAGCCCCAGCTTGCACCCCAGTACCAAACTTTTTTGCTGACTCATATTTTAGTAATAAATTGTATACACAATGTAAATGTAACCCTTTTGCCAAGTCCTGAACAAGGACCTGGTTCAAATTTAGGGTTTAATGCCGATCATAGTGGGGGAAAAAAAGGGTGGTCAATGAAAAATTTCCAGATTAGCAGTAATTTGGAGGGGTGGGGGATTTGGCAACTCTGCTTGCCTGCAGCAATGGATTTAGACCATGCTGTCCCCCCCAACCTGACACCCCGACTACCTCTTGAACTATGGTTTCGCCACATCTTCCTCCCCAAGCCTTACCCTAACTGGCCCCACCCCCTGTCCCATCTCAAACCCCAAAGACGTACTACTGTCTGCCTACAGCATGATGAGCAGTGTTACAGGCAGTGATGGGACAGCAGCAGTAGCACAGGGTTGTTGGGGGATGGAGCTATGGGCTACAGAGCCCTGAGAGAATGCGTCCTGCATGTAGCTTCCTTCTTGCTCAGACACTGTGTGGCACTGCTCTGCTGTCAGCTCTTCAACATCTGTGGTCAAAGATGGAGCCTCATCACATGGCTTATTGTTTACATGGATGCCTCAGTTGTTTTACAGATTTACAGACAGTCATTTTTAGGCTTGCCTATTATGGTCTGTACAGAAATTATGGACAGATAGGGCCTTGATCCTAGATCCAGCCCACTCTGCAGCCTGTGAACTCAAGGCTTGCAGTTGGTGTCACTCTGAAGTAGATTGCCCTTCTGAGGCTGCAGATTGCTTTGTAACACAGATTAGCAAACTTTTTGAGAGGATATGGATCTCCAGGACTGTATGCTCCCTTGAAGCTACCAAATCAGAGATTTCCCCCAAAAGGGATTGTACTTACCTGGGCATATTGACTGAATGTAGGCTCAGACTTGCCAAAATTATTTTAGTGTAATACTTCTAAGGGACTGTAGCCTTCATTGCAGCCACCATTTGTGAGCTTCCCTGAGAAAATAATTTTATTTATCTAGACATTTAATCAATTATGTTTCTGGCAGCAAAGCTCTCAATGGGGCATGCTTCTCAAGGGCTGTAGGCTCTGTTGCAGCTATTAGATGTGAGCTTCCCCAAGATGATAATTTTACTCATCTGGCCATATTTTCTGGTATTCAGGTGGTTAAAATTGGAAGACACTTGAAGGATATGTTTCTCAGGGACTGTCAGCTGTAATGTAGCCACTAGATCAGAGAGAGGAATTTTACTCATCCATTCTCAGATGGAGAGAGTGTGCAGGTCTAACTTGTGATATGCCTACCAAGAAGATTGGCCCCCGCTGCTTTAGTACACATGTCTGAGTGCCACTTGGATTTCCTTCCTCTGCCTGATCTGTTCCTCTACTTTCCGTTTCCTGGCTTATCTGTCACTGTGCTGCTTGTCCCCTCCCTCATCTGCTGCATATCACACACAGTGTCTGCTTGTGCCACTTATGACTGTCTCTGTACAAAATTAACTTCAAGATCAGAAATCCTCTTGGGGGGGTGGGGAATGTGGCAGAAGGATTGTACACTTTATTACAGCCACCAGATCCAAAATTCATGGAGAAAAAAATGCATTCATCCAGGCATATCTTCTTCATGGTGGTTCAGAGCAGCAAAACTCTCAAGTGGATATTGTTCTTCATTTTAGCCACCACTGCTGAATTTTTTTCTGAGAAGTGAAAAATCATCCAGTGATATTTCCACAACTTTGTTCACACAATGAAAACTCAGGTCGGATGTGCTTCTCAGGGTCAAACCTGATAGACTGGTGGCCATGCCCCTATGAGCAGGTGAAAGGAAGGGCCCCAGCGACAAGGGTTGTGGTTGTGGAGAAGGCAGGAACTCAGGCTGGAGCAGGAAGAAAAGACACCCAGAAAAACTGACAGGTAATCCTGGGGAAAAAGAGTTAGGCCTGACAGGTGCCAAAGAAGGCCAGCTGAGCCTATTCAGAAGGAGCTCTAGAGGCCTTAAACGGGAGAGACTAGCTTGGGGGAGAAGAACTTGGAAAACCTACCATAAGTGAGAATCAAAGCTATAAATGTGACAGACCACCAGGACCAGCAAAGCCACAGACCCTCCTAACTGATACTTTTTCTCTCCAGCTACCTGCACACTGAGTAAAATCGAGACCTGGCAGGGGAGATAAGCAGGTACACCTGAGCAGAAGAGCTGGCTAGGGTGGAACAGGGAATGCAAACAGTACTGCATCTAGAATGAGGGGATGGAACAAGCTGCTATACTACCTGGGGAAAAATTTTTCTTCATCTGGCCATATCTCCTGAGTATAGGTTACCAAATTTTTGTGAGGAAATGTTTGCCCAGGGCTTTCAAATGGATTCCTTGCCTGACGTGAAAAATTCTGTGGGCGAAAAAGTTCATCATCTGGTCAGTCTCCAGAACAATAGATGAGACCAGCTGATTTCTGTGGGATAAATATTTGTCTGGGGCAGTCAAATGCAATCCTGGAGTGAACTGTGAGGTTTTTCTGCAAAATAATCTTCCTCTTTTGGCCATGTGTCTGGAATGATAAGATAGACTAGCAAATTTCTGTGGTGAAATATTTGTCTGAGGCTGCCTAATTTATTTCACATCTGAACAGTTTGAATCTTCAGGGAATAAAGTTTCTTCCTGAAAAGTAAGTCAGTTTGGCTACTGTCTGTGGGGGAAATATTTGTCCAGAGACGCCAAATGTATTCCTGGCCTGACAGTGGAGATTGCTTAGGGAAAAAGTGTTTCCTGATCTGGCCATATCTCTGGAATGGCAGAAAAGAGAGACTAATCTCTGTGGGGGAAATATCTGTCCAGGGCTGTTGAATGTATTTCTTATCTGATCTGTGAGAAATCTTGGGGAGCAATATCCTTATGTGGCCAGATCTCATGAAAGGTAAGTCGGCCCAGCTAATTACCGCAGGGGAAATGTTTGTCTGGGGCTGCCTGAATATATGGCCTCTTCAAAGCCCCAATACAGGGAAGAATGGACAGGGCCCTTTAAGGAGGAAACAGGCTGGTGGCTGTGGTGGGCCAGTAGGGGGTGCTCCTGCATTGAGCCACCCACCTCACTGCACCAGACGACCTTCCAGGCTCTGGGTGCCTCACATCCGGCCAGTCTCCTTCCTGGAGCACACCTGCAAGGCTGGATGTAATGTTGCCACCACCCAGAATCTGGACTGATCTTGGACCTGTGCCCCCTGGGAAAACACAGGCCTAGTAGTCCTTTAGAGTACTTGACCCACTGTAAGCACCCCTCAGTCTGAAGCACAAATAGTGGTCTCCCTTAGCTGAATTGAGGGGACCCCAAGTCATAATTTAGGCCCCTCTCCCAATAAGTCTTCCATGCTAGGTACAAAGGAGAACTCTATTGGTTACAAGGAGTAAGGTTGGAATAGGGTACAGGGTAGAGCAATATCAGAGAAATCCCATAGAGCAAACAGTGGCATGGTAGCCTTTGATGACACATCTGAGTTATTGCAAGCTATATATATAGTTAGATCTCAGGTAGCTTACTCACAAGGATCATCCAGAGGCAGGTGGAGATTCCCTCTGGAGGCAGGCCATTCCTTGACCATGAGTTTCAAGAGAGAGTTTCAGGTGGTCCAGCTTCTCTGAGAGTTCTCATTATGGCTGCTGCCCCTCCTCCTGGGCTGTCCTTAACTTATATAGACCCTATGACCTCAATTTACCTCATCCAATGAAGGCCAGCAACTGTTGGCTGCTAGCCAACCAATTTGAAATGCATCACTGTTTGTCAGAGACTGGCAGGGTCTCTAGCCCCTTCCCAGTCATGTTGGCATTGCTTAGAACAATAGCGAGTTTAAGCCCTCACCCAGGTATGTGTGGCTAATCACGTAGGCAGAGGGAGAAGATTTCCCCCTCCCTCTGGAATGTATCCAGCTCAGGTTACAATTCAAGGTTACCTGAAGCTGACAGGGTGTCTGCCCTCTGCAGTGACCATGATAACTAAATTGTCAGATAGCAGAGTTTGGAGAGAGGCAGAGATGGTATTCTGATACAGTGGCCATACACCTAAGAGCAGGTTAAAGGAAGGGCCTCAGCAGCAAGAGAGACACAAGGGTTTTCACTGTGGAGAAGGCAGGAGCTCAGGCTGGAACAGGAAGAGAGGAGACTCAGGAAAACTGGGGTAAACCTGGAGAAAATAAAGCTAGCCCCCCAGTGAAGGCCAGATGGCTGCTGAGTCTGTTCATAAGATGTCACCAACTTGGGCCACCCAGGATATGGTCTCAAGTTGCTCTGGTCTGCGGGGTGCCCCTAAGTAAGGTTGCCCATGGAATGCCTTTGAGTTGTTCAGTTCTAGGAGGTGCCTTTGAATTGTCTGATCAGGAAGGGGCTGCCAGGTCAGGTTAGCCTAGGAAGGTGCAGCTGAGTCTGGCCATCATGAGGGATGCTGATGAGTTGGTCCACTCAGTGTTAGTTACCAGTCTGTCTAAGGAGTAGCCACTGAGTCATCTGGCTAGCGAGAGACTGCTGAGTCCAGCCACTCAGGGAGTGCCACTGAGTCAGGTCCCCTGTGACTTGCTACAGAATGGCTTTCTCCAGTTATTTGAGGGTGTCAATAAGCAGGTGGATCAGGATGATCCTGCTAATATAGTATATCAGGACTTCCAAAAAACTTTTGACAGGGTCCCCCACTAAAGGCTCTTAATGAAGTTAGGTAGTCATGGGATTACAAGAATGTCCGTATTAGATTAGATTAGAAATTGGCTTAAGGATAGAAAACAGTGAACAGGAAAAACCCTGGTTATATCCAATAAATGGTCATTCTTTGGGATTGAAAGAAATAGTGGAGCCCCCCAAGAATCTGTGTTGGAACCAGTATTGTCTAACATATAAATGATCTGGAAAAGGAGGTGGTTAGTCGAGTGGCCAAACTTGATGACACAAAATTATTCAAAGTGGTATAGACTAAGATGAACAATGAGAAACTACAGAAGCACCTTGCATTATTGGGCAACTAAATGACTAATGAAATTCAAGGTAGATATGTGTAAAGTGATGCATCTGGGCAAAAAAACCCAAACAAATTGTTCTGACAATACTGTGAGCTCTGCATTAGTTTTTACCACACGGGAAAGAGATGGGAATCATTGTGGACAGTTCACTAAAAATGTCAAGCTCAGCAGTCATCTGAAAGGCAAACCAAACAGGGATTATATGAAAAGGATTGTAAACAAAATGGAAAGTAACATTATGTCTCTTTATATAGGGCATTCACACTCAGAGCACTGTACCCAGTTTTGGTCATTACACCTCAACAAGGATATAGAAGAACTAGAAAAGGTACAGAGAAGGGCAATAAGAATTATAGTGGTATGGAGGGGCCTCCGTATGAGATGAGACTAAAGAGGCTAGGCCTACAGAGTTTAGAAAAGATGCTTGAAGGGGAGACATGATAAGGGTTTACAAATTACTAAATGGTTAAGAGATAGTGAATATGGATTTATTTACTTTTTCACAGTACAAGACCTAGGGGAGTCACAAAACGAAACTAATAGGTAATAAGTTTCAGATGACATAAGGAAGCTCTTTTTCACACCATGGGTGCCGTCTACACAAGGTGCTTAACTGCACAGTAAACCTCACTAATTGTGCAAGTAGCAAATTTACTTTTGATTAGTAATGGCGCAGTAGTGCTTGTGTAAATGCCACCAGGGTGGGAGATTGTGTAAGTTGTCTCCCAGGGTGGGAGATTGCTCTCTGCCCTTAGGAGTTGTCTGCTGCCAGGCTGGGCTCTGCCACCGGAAACCAGGTGGGGACTGTTCCCCTGCCCCAGCAGCAGGGAGCTCCAAGTCCCCTGCATCAAGATCATGATCAGGGAGTGGAGGCTGGGAAATCCTTATCTCCCAGCACTAGCTCTATGACCACAGGGCTGGCACTAGGAAACACTTAGGATAAGGATCTCCTTCCTAGCACCAGCCCTGTGATCGCAGAGCTGGTGCTGAGAGATAAGGGTCTCCCAGTGCCAGTCCTGTGGTGCAGAGCTGGCACTGGGAGCTCCCTACTGGCAGGGGCTGAGGAGCCTGTTCCCCGCTCAGCTCTGTGAGCTGCCTGCACAGCCTAGTCATTGGAACCAACATAGGAGAGTGGAGTGGGGCAGAGAGACTTGTTGTAGCTGCTGCTGCCAAGGTCCCTGTGCCAGCCATGCCACTAGTGTGAGCAGTACTGGATGGGGCGGGGGGTGCATTGCCTCACTTCCTGCCACTGGTAGCTGCTCACATGCCAAGCTGTGGCTCTAGCCCGCAACGATGGCCTGGCCACTGCTGCTATTGCTCCCTTCAGGCGTTCTATCCATCACCCCACTTCCTCTCCGGAGTAGAGCTGCGACCTGAGGGGAGCAGCAATGGTGACTGGGACATGGCACAGTAGAGCCATGGCCTTGCATGCAGGTGGCTGGCTGTGGGAGGAGATGAGGGCAGTGCAACAACCCCTGTCCCCCACCTGTTACTTCTCTCACACTGCTTGTAGTGTGGCTGACGGGGTCTTGGTAGCAGCAGCAACAGGTGTCGCCGCCCCACTCTGCCCTCCTGTGTTGGGTCCTGTCCGTTGGGCTGTGGATACAGTTCCTGCCCATGCCAGACCAACCAGGCTGCAGCCCTGTGGGGGCACAAACCTGGGGGGTATGTGCCGACCCATGCCCTCCATGCATCATTTAAGCCCCCCCCCAGATTTACCTGCATGGAGCTGCTCTGCATACTGCCTGGCTGCCACTGCATGTGAGCATGCACATGAGCACATGGTGCCCTCTGCCAACTCTGCCCCTTGCAGGCTGGAACTCTTCTGACACATGCCAAGCTGAGATGGGCCCCAGAGCCCACCTGACCAATGCCTGGCTGTGGGGTACAATGATGCAGAGCTTGGAGTGGCTCTTTGGGGTTTCAGCGTGCCATGCTAAATCCCAGCTTCTAGCTTATGCTTTGATTGGAGCCCTGACAGTGTCTCTGAAGGCAATAGAGTCAGTCTGGCCAAAGTCTGTTTTTAGTTTGTTTAAATTTTGGGGTAGCCTAGACCATTAAGGCCCTACCAGGTTAAGAAGCCAGCATCCCTGCAGGTTAGCATAGTATTGAGTCTGAGCATCAGGGTGGCAGGTAAAATGTGGGTGTTTGTGGCTGTTTGTGGCCCCATTTTGCTGGACACAGGGTCATCTCACAAGTTCCTTATTTTTTTTTAAATTGGTGTATGTTAGTATGGGGGTAGTTTTTTCCCCCAAGGTTATACAGAGGTAAGTGTTTGGGCCTGTCCTGTCTCAGGGCAGTGGGTTCTGACCTACTAACCAGAAGGTTTTGAGTTTAAGGCTGGGGGCTGGTCACTGCAATTCATTCCCAAAAAAACCCCGCAACGCTTGTGTCTTCCAGACCTATTTTTTCTCCTCTGACACATGCCAAGCTGTGGTGGGCCCCAGAGCCTGACCAGTGCCTGGGTTGCAGGATACACAGATGCAGGGTTGGGGTGGGCCTTTGGGGTTTCTGCGTTCCACACCAAACTCGATTCCAGCTTGTGCTTCGATCAGAACCCTGGCAGTGTCTCTGAAGGCGGGTGAGCCAGTCAGCCAAAATCCATTTTTTCCTTTGTTTTAAATTTGGGGTAGGCAAGACCAGTAAGGCCCTACCAGATAAGAAGCCAGCACCCCTATAGGCTAGTGTAGCATCTCTGTGGCTGAGCATCAGGCTGGCAGGTAATGGGAAAGTTTGTGGCTGTCTGTAACCCCAAGCTGCTGGACAATAGGCTCTCTCACAGATTCCTTAATTAAAACAAAAAAAAAAGTTGGTATATGTTAACATTGGGGTAGTTTAGGCCCTCAGGCTGTATGGAGGCAGTTTTGAGTTCTGTCCTGTGCCTCAGGACAGTGCATTCTGAATGATCAGCCAGAAGGTTGTGAATTCAAGGCTGGGGGCTAGCCGCTACAGTTCATTTGGAAAAAAAAAGCAGCGGTTGTATCTGCCAGAACTTTTTTTCTGCTCCAACACATGCCACAGCCCACCTGACTAGTGCCAGGGCTGCATGGTGCAGAGAATGGAGGGCTTGGCCTGACCTTTTGTGGCTGCTTGTGGACGCATTTTGCTAGACAAAGGGCTCTCCCACAGGTTCCTTAATTTTTTAAATTTTTTTTAATTACAATTTATTTTTGGTGTATGTTAATATGGGAGTAGTTTAGCCCCTCAGGCTGTACAGGGACAAGTATCTAGGCCTGTCTTGTGGCTCAAGGCAATGGCTGGTGAACTACCAACCAGCAGCTAGGGGCTGGTCATGGCAGTTCATGCTGAAAAAACAGGGACTGCATCCTTCAGACCCTTTTTTCTCCTCTGACACATGCCAAGCTGAGATGGGGCCCAGAGCCCACCTGACCTGTGTCAGGGCAGTGGGATACGAAGATGCATGGCTTTGGGTGGGCCTTTGATGTTTCAGTATGCCATGCCAAGCCCAATTCCAGCTGTGCTTTGATTGGAGCCGTGGCAGTGTCTCTGTATCTCTCAGTATGTCTCATGTCCAGAGGGTCATGCAGCACTTTAAAAGTGTACAACATGGAGTGCCATGCACCAATAGGTTAAAAATGTACTTTACAATGGTGTCAGAGGTCCAGGAGCCTGAGTGCAACTGCTTAATAGAGTTTGGGAGGAGGTGTAAATGTGTTTCTGATTATTACTATGCTCTTCTCGAATCCCTTTAGGAAACTCTCCCAAGGATGCACAACAAACCCACTAGATCATGGAGACATAGCACCTCTTCAGTGAGGTCTGGTTCTGTTTCTGTGGGGTCAAGAGGAGCTTCAGCATTTACTGCCAAGGAGCCGGATTGGGCTCAAAGACCCAAAATGCATATGGAAGCATAACATGCACCAGATTCTCAACTGATATAAATCAGCAGTTTCATTGCTCTTTCCCACTCCCCACCCAAGCTGCACCAGTTCAGGCCCTGGGAGAAAGAGTTGGATGGGTTAATCGATTCCAGTCATGCTTCCATCCAGCTGGCCATGGTGCAGAACATCCCAGCAACCTCACCAGATGTGAAATTACAAAAAAAAAAAGCGCGTCTTGGGGCAAATCAGTTCCAAATTTTATTGACTAAGCAGTGCTTGGTCATTTAAATCTGTGTGCTGCTACCACCAGAAAAGTATCCTACCTTTTAGACTCTTCAGCCTGGGGCTTCAGATATTTCCAAATCTACAGTAGGCATCCTATGTGCAAGCCCCAAGGCCAGAGGCCTTGGAGTTCTGATGCCCCCTAATCTCACTTGCCCCTAGTCAAAAGGCTGAAGGACCAAGCTAGAGAAAAGCCCGAGAGCAGTCCCCCATCACCATAAAATGTGTAGCCAAAATCCTCCCATTGCAAGGCTTTAGTAGATTCTCGCAGGAGGGCCTGCTGGCAATGTATTGGACAAGTCTCCATCTTTAACTACACAAAGTCACTCATGCCTTCCAGGTCTGTAGCTGAAAGGCTCATATTTCTATTTTTTTTGTGTGCAAAAACCACATTTTTCACATTACACCATACACATTCCTGCCACAATATCCACATGGTGAACCTGTTCACCCACACCCCCATGTGCCCATTACCATCACCCTTGCCTGTCACAATGGTGCCATCTTGCTCCTAATCCCCTGCCCATTTATTTCCTAGTCCTTTCAGTCATTGCTGTTGTTGGTAGCTCCTCTCCCACTGGCTCTGCCTCCATCATCATTGTGTTTCCTGTCACTGTCTTCAGGGGTCCCACCCCTGAACAGTCTGTGCCAGTCCATCCTCTTCCATATGATCCACACCACCTCCTCCAGGCATCTTCTCCTAGTTCCTTGTAGTACCCTTGCATCTTGCATCCTGCATTTTGACACAGGCCTCTATTGAGAGGTGTTTGCCTGTACATGAGCGGGCTCTTTGTCTTCCACAGGGTGTTTCTGAAATGGGAGATGAATTGGTTGAAGCTGACCATCTGGGTCCCCTGCTGCTTGGACAGGTACCCAAGAGGCTCTGCTTCTCTGGTTAGGATTTAGACCCCATTTTGAGAACTATAAACACCACTTTCCTTCACACCCCCTTGGCATATGGACAGTACCACAGGATGTGGTTGATAGTCTCTGCCTTCCACAGGCATGTTTCCCTGGGGCAGTATGGTCAGCCTCTCTGCACTGCCTTCCCGCACTGGGAATGCTCTGTGGGAGGCAAGAGTTTTTGGGTTTTTTTTAAAGAAATGTTTCATGTTCCCAGCCAAATCAAGTCCAAATCCATGAGTCAGTCCAGAACTATATGCAGCCCTACAACTGGCAAACATCTTCCACCCCCCACCAGAGGCTTCAGATATTTCCGAAGTCTTCTGGCAGGCATCCTACATGCAGGCCCAAGCCCAGAGGCTTGGGGTTTGGATGCCCCCAAGTTTCTCCTGCCCTCAGCCATATGGCTGCAGGATCAAGCTAGGGAGGAGCCTCCCCTTTCCATCACGTGGGCTTTAAGTCCCAACACCTCGGTGGGTACTAAACCACGCCAGAAGAACAGTTATCCTCAGGAATGCTTAAGGAAAACTGCCTTTGTGGACCCAGATACATGGTGTTCCCCTTACCAGATAGTAGTTTTTTATTTTTAATTTGTATCTGAGGCCAAATTAGCCAAAACTAATTCTAAATCCAAGAATCTAGCGCCATAAGTGGCCCTACTACTGGCAAACATCCTCCACCCACACCTGGGGCTTCAGATGTTTCCAAAACCTTTGGTGGGCATCCTGCTTGCAGGCCCAAGCCCAGAGGCTTAGGGGTTGGATGCCCCCAAGTTTTGCTTGCCCTTAGCCATGAACGTCATGTGCCCCCGGAAGCTGGGGGGGCATGGTGAGCTTCTGCAGGTGGCAGTGGTGCTGTCAGTGGCTGGAGCGTGGCAGTGGCAAGTGGCCAGCTCCCACAGGCAGCCGTGGTGCTGTTGGCAGTGTAGTGGGGATGAGCACCGACCGGTGGTTGGTGACCCCCAATAGACGCCACCAGCAGTGATAGGGGACTGCTTGCAGATGGTGGTGGTGGCAAGTGGTGACTGCCTGTAGTGTCAGCAGCACTTTTTGCAGGGGGTGCACTGCCAATCTTAGGGGGTGCATGTGCACCCCCTCCATGTCGCCAGTGCCCTTAGCCATAAGGCCCTCCGAGCAAGCAAGGGAGCAGACTCCCAGGTCCATAAACTGGGCTTACAGCTGGTCCTGAATCACGCCAGAAGAGTTCTCCTGCGCCGTGATTCAGGAAAATTGCCCTCATGGACACGGGTACATGGTATTTCCCCTGCCAGGTTAAGAAGCCGCTAGGCTTGTCCTGGACCCAAAGCGTGCAGGACCCTGCAGGGGAGCAGCACAGGTGCCTCGTCCGGCCAGGGCCGCCAAGGGGAGGCTGACTTCCAGTCAGGCTGGGGGCGCTGCAGGGCCCCTGGCCGGACAGAAAAGCCCCCGGGCAGCTGTCACAGGACGGGGCAGGAACTGGAAGCCGACCCGCGGTGTTTTGACCGCGAGGCGCCGGGGAAGCGAAGCCCAGGGAGGGCTTTTATTGGCTCCAGCCCGCACGCTGGCCGCGTTGGAGGAGGGGCTTGTTGTCAAGGCTGCGGAGCGGGGTGGGGGGAGGGGAGGCCGGGGCAGGTGCTTCTCAACGGCTCGGGTAGTTTGGCGGTGTGGCCCGGTCAGGTCGGTGGTGCTGCCCACAGGAGCGGGGCCGGGCAGGGAAGGGAAGGGCCGCCACGTGCCCGGGGCAGCGAGCTCCTCCCCGGGGCAGCAGCCGCAGCTCAGTCGCTCTTTCTTGCCTTCGCCCCCCGAGTCGCGCCGCGCACAGGCCTCCGGGTAGGCGCCACCTGCCCCGCCGGGCGCCCCGGAGGGGGGGCGGAGTACGCGGGGCCGCTTTTCGGCTGGAGAGGTCCCTTGCTTTCCCCTCGCTCCTCCCCTCTCCCTCCTCGCCGAGTTCGCTCGCGGAGTCCCCGCAGCTCCACGGCTTGGTGCTCAGCCCGCGCGTGGCTAGCAGCCCGCATCGTGGGATCCCTGTGACCCGCGCTCTCCGAGTCTGTGAAGCCCTGTCCGCGGATCTGTGTAACTTGAGCGCAGGGGCTCCGGGGGGTGTTGCTTGGACGTGTTTGCTGGGGCGCAGGAACAGTTGCCCGCGGGGCTGTGGTCGGCTTACATTCCGATGTGTTCAGCGAGAGAATCAGGTGAGCTCCCTCCCCCCAAAAGACCTTTCTTTCCTTCCCATTGGGAAGGTACAGGCCAAGTTGTGTTATGGGGACTACACACATGCAGGGAGGCTGCTCCGATGTGCTGTATCTCCAGCCGCTGGCAGTGCGTAACAGTTGCACGTGCACCCCCTGCAAAAAGTGATGCCCCCTCCCGCTGCCAGTGGCATCTGCGGGTGGTTCCTGATTGCCGCTGGCTGCTTCCACCACTGCCAGTGGCACCTGCAGGTGGTCGCCAACTGCGGGTTGGCACTTGCCACCCCTCATACCGCCACGGCCACCCACGGCACCATGCCCCCGCCACCAACAGCATCGCCGCTATCTGGAGGTGGTCGTTGTGCCCTACCAGCCTCCAGGGGCACGTGGCATTCATGACTCCAGCACTTGGGAGCAGTTCGAGTCTGCTGGAAGGGGAAGTTACCATGCTCCATCAGGCAGGTGTATCAGCATCCCCTTGCTGAAGAATGGTAGCAACGTTTTGAACTAGAGCTCATTGGACAAGCTTTAGTTCAGAGCACCCTATTGCCATTTTTCAGCGCTGGGACTCTGATAACACTGGAAGCTCTGGAGCTTGTCATTAATACAGCTCGTTAATTAAAATGTTCCCCTGCCTCCAGCACATCTGTAAACTTCAGGAGTTCAAAACTGACTTGGATACTTCTGCAGAGTTTGGCTTAAAAATCATGAGACTTTTTTTTAAAATTATTAATTGGATGGGGGAGGGGGTATGGAGGAGCTGCATTTCTAATTTTGACCCCTAGAAGAAACCATCTACCACCCAACTGTGTGTGGCCACTTTCTGTTTAGTTTGAATACACACAAAGGTTCCCTCCTTTCCCAAAGGTGCCATGGAGAACAGTTCTCCACCCAGCAAGAGAGATGCAAAATTTCCAGAAATTTTCTTTTTCCTCCCCCTGTTTTTAATGGAATTTTGTAATGAAAAACTGAATTTTTGAGGACGTCTAGTTGCTTATTGAAACTGTATTTACTTGTTTCAGGAGAAATGTATCATCTTTAATTCAGGTAGCATGTGGGAAATAGTGCTAAGTGTGTTTATGAAAGCAATACTTCTGGATTCCTTTTTTTTTAATAAGGGCAACTATAGTGTTAGATGTGGAGCTGCAGTCAAATTCTTAAGTATGACTTTTTTGTTGGGTGGGGGGGGAGGGGTTTGTTTTACCTGTTGCCTTATCTCTAAAATACAGGGAAAAATAAAATGTTGAGAATAGAAAGCATCAATATCAGGCACATTTGCACATGTGCCCTGCTGTGCATTTGGTACTGTGCAGTCATTTAGTACTTGACTTAGCAAGTACTAAATGACTGTACAGTTCCCACCGATGCACAGATCATTTTCAACCCTACTATGTAGTAGCAGTGGTGTCACAGCTAGTGCCTGCGGATGCTATATCACCATGGCAATGAGCTACGTTGCTGTAGCGGCCCATGTAGATGCACCTATTGACTTGTAAATAAAAGGACAATTATATCCATAGGGCTCAGAAATAGAATGTAGCTAGAAAGCTAATGCAGATACAGAAAATGTTTTAAAGAAAAAGTTTGGAAAAATAACATCCCTATATGAATTTACCATGATGTACGTAGCACAATAGTAAAGACCCACAGTAAACCTTACAGATTTAAACTTCATAGTACATGCCAGCGAATCATCATATATGGAGTCAGGCCTGTTTATTGTGCCAATGGAATTGTGAGCCTGCACGTGGAATCAGGGTGTGGACACAAAATGCTTTTACGCTGGTGTCATCTGCCTTTACCTGAAACTGGATGGGGAGTGGACACATGATGTATAATTACATACAAGTGTAAATTGTTCAGCTCCAAGAATAAAGTTACACTTCAGATACCAGAGTACAGGAGGTATGTCCACCTCTCTACTCCCTTTTCCAGGGTAGCCCTTTGTTCAATATAAACAGTCTCTTACTGTACTGAACTGACCCTCCTGCCACCTAGTGGATGATGCTGTAATAACAATAACAAGTCCTCTGGCAGCCTACCCCAGAGAATTGGTTCTGTCTGCTCTGGACACCAACTTATCTTACATCAGTATCCAAACCAGTATAAGATGCCCTGGTGTAAATGTGTTGTGTGTGTCTATATACCAAGTGTTTCATGTACAGAGTTCTGTGCAATAATAAAGGAACTCCATTTGGACTGCAGAAATGTGGGTCTTTTATATTAAAAGTGTCATGTGCTTGGTGCTGCTGCTTGCAGCCATGCAGTGCAGTGTGGGCTTGGAGCTACTGCAAAATTCTCCAGGCACATGGAGCTTCCTGGTGTCACTGTCCAGATCATCCCCATTACAACTTGCGTTCCAGCCTGTAGGAACCTGCACATCTTTTCTTGTAAAAAACAAAAAACCCCAAAATAATAATTAAAAAACAACATTTGTGTGGTTCTGTGTATGAGTCTGGTTGTTTGGGGCCAGGGGTTACCAGCACATAGCTCACTATGGGTATATGGTCTTTACTGCCAGTCTGACGTGTTTGTGTTGTAATCATTCACATGTGTTGGTTGTTCAACCAATCTCCCCACTCATTGCTGGGCAGGGGCAGGATCTGTATCTCTTCTGTTGTGGTTTTCCTGTTGGTAATTGTCCTGGTGGTGGCCACTCAAGTTCCTTGCTGTATCTGAATCTCTGACTTCTGATCAACCGATGGTCGATGCCTGATCATCAGAGTCATCTAGGCGCTGGTCTCTTCTGTCATTATGTATTAATTCCCTGACATTGCTGCTCTGCAACTGTTTATAGTTTTTTCTCAATTGCTGACCCTCTGGGCTAAGGTCCTACAAAGCAATTACCCACAATGACAGCTTGGACAGTGGTCTTTTGCATGGTTGCTGGATGGTTGCTCCCAGACCATCTTACCTGTGCGGAGAGGCCTCCATTTTCTAGTTCCTCTACTGTAATATGCTGCTTCTCTGTCTTGTTGTTCTGTCAGTAGCCTCTCTGTGTTGTCTTCTTTCCCTCCATCCAGTTGCAGCAGGCTGTCCCTCACGGAGAAGTACTGTCCTGGTTCTTTACTCCATCGATGTCTGGGCTGGGCTACTATCAAGTCCCTGAAAGGGGATATTGCAGCGTATCAAACAAAGCCAGGTAAGGGTGATATCCCGTCCTTTTTGCCTTTTCCATGAGCCTTTTGACTGTCTTGACAGTTGATTTAGCCTTCCTGTTACTTTGTGGGTACCTTGGGGTAGAAGTCTTATTATGCTCAAGCTCCCATTTTGTACTAATTCTTTTGAATTAGCCGGTGATTGGGCTAATCAGCTGTGCTGTTGGGGAGGTTTCCTTTGCTTTCTTTTGCTCCCTGCCTGCTGCCGCTTCCCCAGAAAGGCCTCCGCTCACCCCCGCCCAGGTAATTTCCCACCAATTTCAGGCAGGAAGGGCGTTTCCTGCTGTCCAGGGAAATGGGAAGGAGATTTTCTGCTTTCTCTGAAAAACAAGAGAACACAATTTAAGTGGATCCCTAGTCATCTAATCCAGTCCCCAAAAGAAAAGCCTATGCTGCAGATGAGGCTTGAACTCACCTCAGCCTGAAGTAAGTACCATGTACCAACCCAGTGTACCACTGTAATAGATGGTTGCTTTTTTTTTCTGAGGTCTCAGCACTCATCAGAAGCCTTCATCATCTGCTCTAATGTACTGACTCCTCAGGTAAATATACTGAATTCACTTCTCTGCCCTTTGTCCCAGTGAGGTAATGGAAAAGATTTACCTTTATTTTCTCATTCTTGTTTGCCGTGGTCAACTGTGTATACAAGGTCAGCTTCTACTGCTTCCATCAGTGTTGCAGAGTCTTGTGAGGGGGGGAAAAAAAGGGTCACTGCCTTTAAAAACAACTTTAACCCATTTCAAAAGAGGGGAGTGGGGTACTTATCTAGCTGCAACTCTCAAAAAATTAAAGTGACTTAAAAAAAACCCCAAGCCCAATTCTACTTATTATAAGCAGACTTGGCAACACTGGCTTCCATGCTGCTGCCAGGTTCTTTGTCTAGAAATCCAAACTGCAGGGGTTTTGAGTCCCTCCATACTGCCTGGTCTCTTTGCTGGGTGGACGAAACGGCTGTGTTTCATAGAGCTGGAATCTCTATTAGAAGAGCTGTGTGCTAGGTGCTGTTGCTTGCAGCCGTGAGTGTACTCAGAGCTATTGCAAAATTCTCCAGGTGCATGGAGCTGCCTGGTGTCACCCTCGAAATCTTCCCCCTTACAATTTGTGTTCCAACCTGCATATTACATCAAGTGTCATTACTATAGACAAAATGAGCCATTTCATAGATTCACAGATTGTAAGGCTAGAAGTGACCTCAGAAGATCATCAGGTCCAGCCCCCCTGCACCAAGCAGGAAAGACAACTGGGGTCAGGTGACCCTAGCAGGGTGCCCATTGAGTCTCCTCTTGAAGATTTTTAGGGTAGGCACTTGTACCATCTCTAGAGGGAGCTTATTCCACCCTAGTTGTGAAGTATTTTTCTTAATGTTGAGCCCTGAAATAGTATTCCAGGAGTTTGTGACCAGTACTCCTAGTTTTCCCCAAGGGTGCCCTCATGAGCAGTTGTTCACCAAGCCGTTCATGTATGCTTCTGATGTAGTAGTAAACTGCTGCCAAGTACCCTCTCAGCTTTCTTTTTTTCAGGCTGAAGAGTCCCAGATCCCTTAGCCTTTCCTCATATGGCTTGCCATGCAAGTCTGATCATACAGGTGGCCCATCTCTGGACTCTCTCAAGCTTTACCATCTCGTTGTTAAAGTGTAGCGCCCAGAACTGGATGTAGTACTCCAGCTGCGGTCTCATCAGTGCTAAGTAGAGTGGGAGAATCACTTCTTTGGTTTTACTGGAGATGATACATGCCATGGTATTTTTAGCCCTGCTGGCTACAGCGTTGCACTGCTGGCTAATGTTCATACTGTGGTCTATTATTACCCCCAGGTCCCTTTCATTTGTAGTGCTGGTCAGGTTGACATTTCCTGACCAGGGGATTTCTCGTCCCCAGGTGGAACACTTTACATTTCTCAGTATTGAACTACCTCTGGTTCCGGTCCGCCCAACTTGCAAACCTGTCCAGGTCCGCCTGCATCTGCACCCTATCTTCAAGTGTGACCACGCTTTTCCGTAACTTGGTGTCATCTGTGAACTTGGCCAGTGAGCTCTTCACCCCATCCAAATGATTGATGAAGATGTTGAACAGCACTGCACCAAGCACTGACCCTTGCGGGACACCACTGGTCATTTCCCGCCAAGGTGACACAAATCTGTTCATTAGAAATCTCTGAGTCCTGCCCCACAGCCAGTTTCCTAACCACCTGACTATCTCGCAGTTGAGCTCAGTCTTCAAATTTTCTCGCAAGAACATCATGGGATACCATAGCGAAAGCTTTTTGGAAGTTGAGGTATATAATGTCAACCACCTCTCTCTTATCCAGGTGGTGAGTCACCTGATCATAAAAGGAGACGAGATTGGTAAAACAAGACCTGCCCGCAATTCAGCCCTGCTGGCTGTCATTCAGCATCCTACCTTCTGCAAGCCTGTTGCACATAGACTCCTTAATTAATTTTTCCAGGCTTTTCCCTGGGATAGGACTTAGACTAATTGGCCTATAGTTATCTGGGTCCTCCTTTCTCCCCTTCTTGAAGATGGGGACAACATCAGCTCTTTTCCAGTCCTTGGGGACCTCCCTGGAGCACCGTGAGTTTTGGAAGAGATTCACCAGGGGTTCCGCAATCACTTCAGCCAGCTCCTTCAGCACTCTTGGATGAAGTTCATCCAGACCTGCTGATTTATATACGTCCAGTTTCTTTAACTGATCACACACCAGTTCTATGGGAATAGTAGGAAGGCAGTCATTTGAACCCTGCTCATTTTGTACCCTAGCTGGTGTGATTTTTCCCCTTGGCCTGGTGAAAGACTGAAAGCAAAGTAGTCATTCAGGAGTTCAGTTTTCTCCTGAGTGCCAGTGAATAGCTGTCCTGAGTTGCTGAGCAGTGGCCCCACGCTCCTCAGTTAAGGAACTGGCTTTTGGGCTGGGATTAATGCTAGGAATCCTTTTTGGGCCACCCCAAACTGTCACTGGGAGACTCTCCCAGAAAACCCCGACCAGAGTCTTGCCCAGCCCAAAGCACTGTTTAGCTGTGCCAGGCTGCTAACTAACAGCCCGCCAGGCATTTAACTAAGTATATGGGCTTGAATAAGGAACAGGCTTTTGGGCTGGGATTATGACCGGAAACCCTTTTTAAACCACCCAACACCATGCCTTTCTGGTACCAGTGGACTCTCCTGGAGAACCCTGACCAGAGTGTTGCCTGGCCCAAAGTACAGTTGGTGTGCACCAGGTATCCAAATGACAGCCCTCCATGCACACTGCACTAAGTGTATGGCTTGAATAAGAAATTGGCTGTTGGCCTGGGTTTATGGCTGGAAATGCTTTTTGGGCCACACCACACAATACCTCTGTACTAGCAGGGGACTCTCTCAGAGATCCCTGACCCAGAGTCTTGCCTGGCCCAAAGCACGGTTTGTTCATAGCAGGCTACCAGCTGACAACCTCCTCCATGCCCATTGTAGTAAGAATATGGGTTTGAATAAAGAACTGGCTTTTGGGCTGGGATTACAGTTGGAAATCCTTTTCAGACCACCCTACACTATGCCTCTGTGCTACTAGGGGATTCTCCTGGAGAACCCTGACCAGAGACTTGTCCAGGCCAAAGTGTAGTTGGTGTGCACTAGGTGTCCGACTGACAATCCCTCATGCCTACTGTAATAAAGATATAGGCTCGAATATTGAATTTGGCTGTGGGGTTATGGCTGGAAATTCTTTCTGTGTCATTGGGAGACTCTCCCGGAGATCTGACTAGAGTCTGGCTTGGCCCAAAGTGCAGTGGCTGTGTCATGCTGATAACTCACAGCCCCCCAGCCACTGAACTAAGTATATAGCCTTGAATAAGGAACTGGCTTTTGGGCAGGAATTACAGCTATAAATCCTTTTTGTGTGACCTGACACTGTAACTCTGTACCACTGAGAGTCTCTCCCAGAGATCCCTGACCAGAGTCTTGCTTGGTCCAGAGTACTGTTTGACTCTGCCAGACATAAACTGACAGCCCCCTATGCCCACTGTATTAAGTATATGAGCTGGAATAAGGAACTGGCTTTTGGGCTGGGATTACAGCTGGAAATCTTTATCTTGTTTTTATCTTATCTTGCTGGGATCCTATGACCCCAGCTGACTTCCTGCCCTTTGGGTGGGGGGCTGGACTTGATGATTTTCTGAGGTCCCTTCCAGCTCTAATGTCTATGAAAGTCTATGAAATCCTTTTTTGGGCCACCCCATACCGTGCCTCTCTGCCACTGGGGGGACTCTCCCAGAGAAACCCAAGCACAGTCCTGTCGAGACGATAGCAAGGTTTGTCTGTGTTGGCAATGTGTAGAGGGTGCATGTGCACCCCCTGAGATTGGCTGTGCCCCCCGTGAGAGAAGTGCTGGCAGCAGGGATCGGCTGCTGGGGGCGGCAGAAGCGGGGGCTAACAGGGCTCAGCCCCCACAAATGCCAGGGTAACCCAGCCGCAGGCTGCTGCAGCAGAGGGGAGGGACATGCTGGGCTCACAGCTGGCCCAGCACAGCAGACAGGTAGGTAAAGTTTCTTCCTTTAGTTTCTGAGGTGGGGGGTGGAGATCAACGCCACACCCTCCCCCCCCCCAGCCCCAGGGCAGCGCCATGCCATTCTGGGGAGCTCTGCTTCTGAGCTGCTAGTCAGACTCTTTAGCAACCTCTCCTGATGGCTGCCTGCCTGTGTCCCCCAGATACACAGGCAAAGGCAAGTAACAGAACTGGGCCTGGCTGCTCTCTCCCCCTCCCTTGCTCAACCCTGCTGCAGATTGAACATTATATAACTTAAGGTGGAAAAAAAGACCACTGAGGGACTCAAGCCCTCTGAATGGAAGTCAGACACCTTAGCCATTAGGCCACACAGCTTTCTAGAAGCTACCTTGTTCCTCCCAATATTAAACATTTATAAGTCACCCTCGAACTCAACAGGGCATGGGGTAGGGGTGTCTATCTTTCAACTATACAACAAGGGCATTCTGGAGTTTGCTGACCATCTAAGCTGTATTGAAAGTATGAAACATGCACTTCAATGTGATCCATGACATCAAATAGTTAAGATTACCCTCCTTAACACAATGAAGCAATTTGCTGGATTGGGTTCAGAGTCAAGGTTGATGGATGACTGCTTATCAATTTCTTGTAAAATTTCTACTCCTATAGGTGTACTTGGCCTGATATATTGGTCCCCCGCTTTTTCCCTTGTGGTTTTCTGAAGTGCCAAACAGTCAACAATGTTGTGCCCATCTTTATATCATTTCCAAAAACGATAGGGTTTTGCATAGTGTTATAAAAGAGTGTGAAAAGATGACGTAGTTATGCCTCCCAGCCTTGAAACACACACGTGTGAAAATATTTTATTGGTGTAGTTGCACCCTTAATGTAAGTCCCTGCCTCACAGCACCAACTTAAGCAAGAATTATCAACAGGTTCTTTATAGTCAGTCGTAGATTCAGACCCAAAAATTGGTTTGTTTTTATTGTAGTAAATCATTTTCTTCATCATTTAGAGAGAGAGTTTAATCTTTCCTGCCCTCATTATTCACCTGATTACTATACCTTGCAGCAGAGGTACTGGTGGATTTAAGGGAAACTTCATTGTCTTTCCTGAATATACTTTCAGATTTGGGAAAATGGGGAAGTTCAGGAACTACTTATTAATCAAAAGGAAAGCCCTTTGGTCTTGTCTGGTACTTCAGCAAACTTTTACTGGTCAGTGTAGCCTCACATATGGTACAGAACCATGGTGTTATGTCAGCAATATCCTGAGCAGATTGAAACCCCAAGCATGTAGGGTGAAACCAATCATTACACTGAATCACACTGCACATAAGACCTTGAACCCTCAGGTTGCTTGCACACACAGTAACATTTCCACTGAAGTTGTATTTAATGTCTTAGATTTCAAGCCCCTCCTATCCTCCTGACAGATTATAGAGCCATTTTCTGAATTTCAGTGCATTTCTATGAAGCCTAACAACTATGCAGCCCCAAACCGATTTCTCCGTTCTTTCTGTAACCATGACAATTCATGCAGGAAGGCCCTGACTATATCCTCCTCATAACCAGTGCTTCCCCTTACATCTTTCCAAGGAATTGTCTCACCTTTTGACACTCAAAATTAAATAGTAGACAAACCAAAGTTCACCACCAAATGAGCAGAAGGATCACAACGCCCAAAACGGCAAGATAGGCCACTGGAACAGGAGACAATGGAAAAAAATGTTACCACCCCTGGCTCCTAGCAATGTGCCAGGGAAGGTCTTGGAGTCAAGTGACTACATTTGAAATGCTAAAAGGTCAGAAACACCTAATTATCCTCAGGCAATTTAACCTTCAGGTAATATAACAACCTCACTTCCACACTACCCAGATATAATTAAAAGATTATATTATCCAGCTGAGCCTGGACGCTATAGTTAGTGGTGATCTCCCCCAGGTTTACAGATCTGGAAAAATCTGGCCCATATACTTAATACAGTGACTGATTGGGCTGTCAGTTAGCAGCCTGGTATGTCCAAACTGCACTTTGGGCCAGGCAAGACTCTGGTTAGGGTTCTCCTGGTGCCACAGAGGCATAGTGTGGAGTGGCCCAAAAAGGATTTCCAGCCATCGTCCCAGCCCAAAAGCCAATTCCTTATTCAAGTCCATATACTTAGTATAGTGGGCATAGAGGGGGCTGTCAGTTGGCAGCCTGGCAGGGCCAAACCACATTTGGGCCAGGCAGGACTGCACTCTGAGTTCTTCAGGACAGTCCCCTGCTGGCAGCGATGTGTAGTCTGGGGTGGGCCAATAAATATTTTGCACCATAATCCCGTCCTAATCTGATATTTATTTTTTAGGGCTCTGTACTTGATGCAGGATATTATTTTACATACTAGTAAGATGTACATAGTTGATGAAATCCTTTCTCTTTAGAATGTGTAATTCATAAACAACAAGCTTTTATTGGGTATAGTTTAGCTTTGAAAACAGAATTGGAAATAAGGAACTGGGAACAAGGAACCAGCCTCATCCAAATCTCATTGATTTCATTATTAAAGGTAGTGCTTAAACTAGTTTAAGCATGCCTCCTATTTCCTGGCAGAACAGCCAGCTCTTAGCACCTCATTAATGATTATTATATTATGACTTAGTGTGCTCTGATATTTTCACAGTGTTAAAGTTTGTTTCATTACTTGGTGTTTAATTGCCACCTTGAAATTGACAGGACCTAGTTAATTTGGGGGTTGCTAACGGCACAGCTGCTAGGACAGTAGAGCTTATCTCCTGGCCTAAGGGTCAGATCCAGGCCACCTGCTGCCAAGTTTCTGGACTCATGAGGAGACCCTGGGGAAAGGGTAACATGGGACCCAATTCTGGTCCTCAGGGCCGGGCTGGGGCAGAACAGGGGGCAGTCCTGGGGTGTTTATACACGTGCTCTAGGAGTGTGTGTGGGGGTGCTTTAATTAAAGAGGTTCTGAGAGCTGCTATAATTAAAGCTCTCAGAGCATCTTGTGTATCAGCATCCCCACACTTCAGAATGGTGGCAGAGGTGCTTTATTTAAAGCTCCAAGAGCCTTACATAAAGCATCTTCATTGCCATTTTTAAGCACGGGGCTGCTGATACATGAGATGCTGGCAGCTGCTAGAACTCAGCAGTTACCATGCTCCAGGAGACTCGATTAAGTCTGCTCCGAAGCACTGAAATTACAGCGTGTTGGAACAAACTTGCTGCTCATGTATAGGCACCCCTGGAGCACAGGGTTTGATCCTGGTGCACAGGGTAGATCCAGCCTGTGGACCAGCCCTTTGCCACTTACCCAGCCTGTGGGGCCAAAAGGTTGAACACCACTGGGCTAGAAGAATTAGTTGCTCTTGCTCCCCATAAAAAAAAAAATTCTAACTATTTAAGTTGGTCTAATGAAAGATATGAGATTTACCCGAAGAACCTTGTCTGCCTATGTCCTTAGACCAACATGGCTACAACCTACACCCCTGCTTTCCATACATACTCCTGTTGGACAGATAAGCCTACTATATGCTGCTTAGACTGTATAAAGCCCCACAGTGCTTAGACATTATAATTGCCTAATACTATCAGTTTTGAAATAAAAGTCAACCTCACTAGAAATACTTACTAGTTACCACAAAGCACTTTGAAGGACCGATGTGCAGCAGTCGTCATATCATTTCTTTCCCTATTCATTCAGAGCAAATGATGTTCCACGTCCATTCCTTTCCCCCGACATTTCCATTTTTTCCTGCAGAAAAAGCTGGGGGAGGGTTATATTTTTTTTCCAATGGATTTTTTTTTCATTTTTCTACCCCTGTGGATATGTGTGGACTTTAGGGAAGTTTTGCCAGCTCCTGAAGGAAGAAATCCTCGAGACAAACCTCAGGGAGCAGCTATATTCAACTTCTGAGTTTGCCTAAAATACCCTGAGACAATGAAGCGGATTTTGCACCCAGTACATAGTCGTGGGGCCCTTCCCACACAGGCCCTGTAACTTGGGCTCCTGATAACTTACGGACTAATGACTGTGTGGGTGGTACTGATGCCCTGCAGTACCTCCTCCCTGCCACTGGGGGTGGCTGCAGTGCCAGCTCGCCCTGTTGCCAAGCAGCCTCTCTGCCTCCACGCTTCCTCCGTGGATCAGAGGAGTGACTGGTGTGGGTGGAGAAGGGGAGGCAAGGGCTCGGGGTGCGGGGGTGGGGGGGCACTGAGACACCCAGGGGTCAGGGCACTGGGGCCAGTGGCACTAGATATCTTCTATCCCCTTGGCTGCCGTGTCCGAGCCTTTATAGCCCATGGTCCCTCACTGACGTCCCCAACCCCAGCACCATCCCAGCCCCACCTCCATCATGAGACAGATCCCTGCTGAGCCAGTGCTGGGCCCCAATCCTGGCCCCTGCCAGACGTTCTCTTGCCTCCCACATCCAAGATTCCTGCTCCCCTAAATCCCTTGTGGGGTGGGCACCCCCCTCCTCAGACTCTCACTGAACCCCTGCCCCCATACATACACATACAAGTGCCATCCAGCTGCTGCTACTACCCATGTGCCACCCCACCTTCCCCTCCATCCCCTGGTCCTCAACCCGGGCTCACTGGCCTCCGCACCCCCACACAGCTACCTCCCCCATCCTCTCGGTTGCTGGGCTCAAGGGGAAGGGGGAGCAGGGGTAGGCAGTATACAGTCCTTTGCAGCCTCTGAGCCCAGAGGGGACAAAGAAATAGGTCCTGGTCTAGCCAATTTGCACAACCTGTGGGGGAGGAAGGGAGCTTCATACACTTCTGTGCTCTCTTTGACTCTCTCCTTTGAGCAAGCTTGGCAGCTCTGCTCAGAGGGGAGTTCAGCAACCTGATTCTCCACCAAGCAAGTTGGCACCAGGGTAACACCACTAATTCTGTGGTGTTGCATATTCCTAAGAGCAAAGCAATGTGTGGGTGAAGCAGGCCCAGGGATGTCCTGGGGGAGGGAGACAGACAAGTGAGCACAGAACACGAAAGTGGGGAGTGAGAAAGGGGGACGTTCACTTCCCGAGGGAAAGAGTTTCTGTCTCTGAAGTTGCCATAGCATGGCAGGAATCTGCCCTGCGTGAGGTAAAACCTAGATTGCTTCCTTCAAGACTTTCTCCCTAGGGTCCTCAAATAGCAATGCCGTTCAAAAAGACTCCAAACAAGCAAAAATTCAATGTAACCATTTATTGCCGTCCTATATTGAGTGTCTAGCTCTTCTTGGACGCATTTCCAAGTTCTGGTTTTTCTTTCAGAACAGCAATCAAAGTACCAAGTGGCATGGGATGGAAGCAGTAAGCCAGCAAAAGCCTTAGCTTTCCTTTCTTACACAGGACTTGACTCCCAAGTTTTCCCAGCCACCTTTTAAAACAAAAAGGTGAGTAATTTGCCAGTGTACCTGCTGATTTAGTTGTACTAGTGTCTGGTAACTAAGAGTCAACTGAGCTATCAGTTTACATTAACCATTCTTTGTCAGTGTGGAGTTTGTGCACCCCAACACCTAGGCCTTGGAATAAAGCACTCTAATCTTTTATATTCCTGGAAACAGACTCTGAACCAAATGCATCTTTGGCATAGGTAGATATTCCACAGCTGATTTTTACCTCTTTCTAAAATTAATTCAGCCTTTTCAAAATGTAATAGAAATTTACCGGACAGATGCATATACTGTTTGCCATCTAAGAAAGTCTGTCCAAGCCCAGTGGCCCATTGGTCTAGTGTAGTTAAGGTATGCCAGTTTTAGCCTAGGGCTTGATGTGGCCAGCATTACATCCAGCTGCCTTTGACTCCCAGCCTAAGTGACCAGGTCTCCATTTACAGCTGAGTCACCTGGGGATGTATATACTTAGATATTGGTCTAGAACAGGGCTTGAGTTTATATCTCCAGAACTAAAGTGTGACATCTTAACTGTGCACACACCAACTGCAGACACTTCCTCAGCCTAAGAAAGGGTTTTTAAACCCAAAAGTTTGCTAAAAAAATTTTCCCCAACTATTTAAGTTGGTCTAATAAAAGATATTAGATTCACCCAAAGAACCTTGTCTTAAATGTTCAGGCATTTGTGCCCCTGTTTAGTATCACTTCAGTGTAATGTTACGAATGGGGGGGAGGGGGTAGAAATTTGTTCCTCTGTCAAAAAAGATTATTCATCTCACATGAGTGCATAAATAAAAAAATTTCAGAGCGCAGATTATTTGTGGGCAGATTTTCAAAATGAACTGTCTAATGTGTCAGCAAAGCTTGTACACAGAACCCTTGTTCAGGCATCCAGATGTATGCTACATGCACAAGACAAGTCAATGTGTGCTAAAGTGTCTGTGTAAGTAGCTTTTGTGTGCAAATACCCTTTCAAATTTGGGAACCCAGGTCCTGGACACAGGTTTGACTGGTTTAATCTATGCTGATAGTTATATAAATCTAGCTTGCAGTGTTAATTTGCAGCGCAAAATGTACTGTCTGAAGTCACTTGTATGAGGAAAAGTGACTGTGCAAAATTTGCTGTTTTATTCAGTTGAAAACAGTATTTCCTAGGACAGGCAAAGAATGGCTGGTGTTAGAAAAAACACAGTTGCATTTGTTCAAAGTCCACTTTACAGTAATACTGATCAAACCAAGCTAATTTTATAACACATATAAACAACTATTCCTTATTAGATTCTTGAATGTATTCTTAAATGTATTCCTGTTGCTTTAGTTGCATCCATTCAAAATTCATTTGACTGAGAAACAAAGTAGATTTTTAAAAGATTAAAAAATAAAGATGCTCATTATGTTTTGCAGACTCTGTCACAATGAGCAAGAATATTCAGGAGTTAAGGTAGTATCTCCCTTTTTCATGTATTTGTTTATGACTAAAGTTGTTTTTGAAATGTCCCTCTGTTTATCATTATGGTATATACCTCAGTTATTGAATCTGGAGGTGAATGAAATATTAAATTGGAATCTCTTGGCAATAACATGGCCAGAAATACAAAAAATGTGCTATGAGATTGGAGCTCACAGGTTCTAAGTGGAAAGGAGCTCACAGGTTCTAAGTGGAAAGGAATTAATTGTGTTTTGAATTATATACATGTGCCAGGAGAGGACAGTACTGGAACTTATGGCACAGGACCATCCCACAGGCCAGGAAACAGGAGAGTTTGGGTGAGGATTTGAGTGGGGACTTCCCTGGGGAATTTGTGTGGATACTTTCCTTTTTACTGTTCTTTCAGCTGCTGAGTGGAAGGAGGTAAAGGAGGAAGTGAAAATCTTTGCGAAGTAGCAGCACAAGAGCTAGCAGGAGAATCAAACAGGATGGCTAGAAAATGTTGCAGTGTCATGGCACAGCTATAGAGTGTTTTCAGGGGGGCGATCACACAAAAAACTGTAACTTCTGTTTGCACCATGTATAGACAAATACTAACCTGTGGCACAAGAGTTAATTACTCCATCCTAATAGCACTGCACATGTAGATGCTGAGACTTTATTGCAGAGCTAATTAGTCAGCTCCACAGTAAATGCCCATGCTGGTCATCCCTGTGAGTATTAATTATACTTCCCAGGGTGATCTTGAGGAGATCAAAAGTGACTACATGGCACAAGGGTAAAAGGGATGGAAGCCCAAGTGTTCTCATCAATTCTGCCAGGCAAGTGTAAAGGCCCATCAAGGAGCAGATGTATCCTGGAGATCAATACATGGCTGCATAGATGGGGTTGCCAGCAGGACTTTCACTTCTTCAACCATGGGGTGATATTCCAGGAAGGTGGACTGTGGGGAAGAGATGGGGTCTACCTGACAGACAGAGAAAATTGTCTTTGCTTGTAGGCTTGCTAATGCTAACCTAACAAGAAGGGCTTTAAAATTAGGTTCACCTGTAGAGAGAGACAAAAGCCCAGAGGTAACAGCCTAGAGGCCTAGATAAAAAAACCCCCCAAAAAACGTAATAAAGGGAAGCAGTAACAGAAGCCCTAGCCATGTCCTCAGGGAGAGGATCAGACAGTAAGTCCTGAACTATTTATATACTAATGAGACCAAATGAGAAGAACTTGAGGTGCTAGTACAAATACAGAATTATAATGTAATTCAGATTACAGAGGTGTGGTGGGGTAGTTCACATGACTGTAGTATGGTCATAGATGAGTACAGCTTGTTCAGGAAGGGTAGCCAGGGGAAAAAAGGAGGAGGTGTTGCCTTTATATATAAGTCAATGGACATGGGTTCTGTGATGTGGTATGAAGTAGAAGGTAGGCCTCATGAGCAGAGGGGAGAGCAGCAGAGGAGGTGACATGGTGGGTATCTGCTACAGGTCACCAAATCAGGAGGAGGTGGATGAAGCCCTCTTTAAAGAACTGAAAACTTCCATATTACAGGATTTGGTTCTCATGAGGGATATTAATTATCAGAACATCTCCTGGGAAGGAAACACAGCAGTGTACTAGCAGTCCAAATTCCTTGAGTGTGTTGGAGATAACTTTTTGATTACTGATGTTAGACAGGGCAAAAGGGGGTGGAGGGTGTGACAGAAAGCCACTTTGGTTTCTCCCCAAAATCTCTGCCCTGTGACAATGTGATAAAATCTCTGTGCTGTGACCATTTGAGTAGGGTGGGCTCAGCAGAGGAGACCACACCCTTACCCTGTCTCTTTAGGTAACTTGAGCTGGCTGCATTCCTGAGGGAGGGGGGAAACCTCCTCCCTCTGCCTACGTGACTGGTACCTGGGTGAGGGGCATCTACCTGGTGGGCTGGAATCTGCCTGGTAACAGGTGATGTATTTCAAATTGGTTGGCTTCCACTGGACCAGGTGAATGAGGTCACAGGGAATATATAAGTTAGGACGGGTAAGGAGGCGGTCTCTTCGGCCATGAGGTGAGGCAGCAGCCATGCGGGGGACACAGAGAAGCTTTACCATCTAAAATTGGCTCTCTCCCCCAAACTCACGAGCTAGAAACCGCCTGCCTCCAGAGGGGAAACTTCACCAGCCTCTGGAAGATGCTTGTAAGCTACTCAAGATCTGATTAGATATATAGCTGGCAGTAACCTAGATGCGTGATCAAAAGGCTACCTCAGCCAGACTGTTTGCTCTTTAGGATTTCTAGGATATTGCTCAATCTTGTACCCTATTTTCACCCTACCCCTGTAACCAGTAAAGTCTCCCTTTGTGACTGGTGTGGGAGACTTATTGAGGTGTGGGTCTAAATTATGCCTAAGAGACCCCTTAGGTCTGCGGACTAAGGGAGACTGTACTTTTTGCCCCCGGACTTGGGGAAGTGCCCCAAGTGCATGTACTGGATCGAGTACCCGTAGGACATTAGGCTTGTGTTTCCCCAAGGACATAGGGCTGGGAGCGAGTCCATTCTTGGGGTGGTGGCGGCGACTTTACCCCCAGGCTAGTGTATGTGCTCCAGGAAGGGGTTGGGCCGGACATAAGGCGCCCCTAGGGAGGCATTCGGAGCCTGGCAGGTGGTCGGGCGCAGGGAGGTGGGCGGCTCAACGCAGGAGCGCCCCCTACTGGCCTGCCACAGAGGGCAGCAGCTCTTTCCAACCCTGAAGAAGCAGCTCATTGCTTAATTAATGAGTAATAAGGCTGGAACCAGCAGCTAATTGCTTAACTGATGAGTCATTAGGGTGCCCATTGTTTTCCTCTTTAACCCTTTGCTTTCTGTCCCTTCATCTCTCTTTCTCCACTGTCCACTAACAGGGGTAAGGGTTCCCTATTACCAGTGTTGTCCCTAGGGGTGTGCATGGCCCAGGGCATATCAGCCTGTGCGGGGCCATGGGTGGCAGCCAGAGCACAGAGGCGGCAGCGTGTGGGAGCTGCAGTGGATCTGGCTGCATGTGGTTGCTGTGGTAGGGCCTGTACGGTACTATCTTGTGGGGCTGCCCAAAGAATGGGGCCTGAGGCGGTTGCCCCGATTCACTCTCCGCTCCGGGACAGCCCTGCCCATTACAGTTCCCTTTCTATAAATTCAATTATTACTGATGATGTGTGAGGTGAAGTCAACATTTATTGATGTTTATTGATAAAAAAAATCAAATTCTGTCTGTGGCAGGGCACTATGTGTGCCTGCCACTTTAAGGCCCTGGAGCTGGCAGCCTCCAGGTGCCTAATGAGGGCAGCCATTTTAGGCTCAGGCCTGCCTATATAAACAAGGCAGTTTGGCTGCTGGAGGAGAGGCAACAAAATCACTTAGCCTGAGGGAGGAGCTGTAGGGGATGGTAGGAGGATCTTGCTCCTGGGTACGACTAGAAACTACACCCTGCTGGGAGTGGGTGGCCTGGTGGGGCTCCCAGTGGTGCGGGAGCCCCCAGGAAATGCCAGGCCAGTGATCACCCCAGTGAAAGGCTGGTTGGGGCGCCTTAACCCCTAACCCTCACCTTCGGGTGGGTCGCGTACACCGGAGGTAGTTGTGGGGGTGCAAGCCCCAAGGAGGAGAGTTGGAGGCCAGGTTTGGTCAAGGCCGCCTGAGCCCTGTGGGAGTTCGAGACCCCGAGGAGGAGAGTTGGGGCCAGGCATGGCTACGGCTACCTGAGCCCACCTGTGGAGGGAAGCCCCAAGACCCTGAGTAAAGGGGGCATTATGAGAAGTGTGGAGCCCCCCCCAGTGTGAGGGGGACCAGCGCTGTGGAGCTGCCTCCCCAGTGTGAGGGGGGCCAGTGCTGTGGAGGGAGAGGGGGCTCAGCCAGAGGGCAAGGGAGCTGAGTCCCGACCCCAGTAAGTCCTCCACCATTGGGAGGCAGAGTGTGGGTCAAAGATAACACTGGTCATAGCACCACGACCTGCTGCCCAGGGTGGGAGTGAGAGCCCTCTGTGAGACCCTGAGCCACCAGTCATGGTGTGAGGTACCCCAGCTCCCCACGTCTGTAAAGGAGGATCCAGAGAGGGGGACCCCAGGATAAGAGCATGGGTTATACAGGGCCTGCCAGAGCTTCCTCTGACTGGCCCAGGTGGGGGCCAGGATCAGAAGGGTCAGAAGGGCAAGGAGACCCACCGAGAGGGATGCCCAAGAGCCAGGGGCCTGGGGTCCTGACTGGCCTGGAGATGGGCCGAGGCTAGTATGAGCTGAAGGTCCCACTGAGGGGACCACACCCGAAGGGGAACCGATGGCAGGACGATATATGGCCTGGTATGATGGCAGCAGAGTCCACCTGAAGGGAGGAACCCAGGTGGGGTCCTACAGTAGGATTCTGGGCCCCATCGTGGGGGACTGGCACATTTGAGAACATCATGATGTCATCAGCAAGGCTTGGGCTGCGGTGTAGGGGAGGAATGGAGGTGCAGATAGCGCCCCTAGCAGCAGGGCAGAAAATGGGCAACCTCCCGCCTAATTACATGTATTAATTAATCAATTAAGACCAAGGCATGGCAGGCTAGAAGGTGGGCGGTTAGCCCAAGAACAGGTGCGTGGGCCTCCTGGAGATCGGCCCCGGTAGCCCCCCTGTTACACTGTCCAGTCTAAGTGTGGGCCAACAATGTGCTTTTGTTGCAAAACAAGCCAACAGCCTACTAGGTTGATTTAAAAGGAGTGTTACTTGTAAATCCAGGTAAATGATTCTTTTACTCTGTTTTCTAACGGTGAGGCCTCACCTAGAGTACTGTATCTAGTTTTAGGTCTCACACTTTAAGAAGGTTGTGGACAGTTTGGAAAGATCCTGGTGCAGAGTAGCAAATACGGTTAGGGACTTGGCAAGCAAGACTTATGAGGAAATGCTGAAAGAAGTAGGGCTTAGTGTGGAGAAGAGAAGACTGATACTCCATAAACATACTTTTGAGCAGCACTTTGGCACCTACTTATGTGTAGTACAAACTATTTTTTTCTGGAAAAATACATTTCTGTGTATATGAATGGATATACATACACACATACACCTCTGCTTTCACATCCCTGTCTCGTGACCGGTCTGGTTCAACTGACAGGCCCTAGCATACACACACCATTACAGCAACAACTTCCTATTACAGTACTTGCACCTGTGCCCCTATACACCCATCTGCATATCTTTACTCATACAATGTAACATGTAGCACATGAACTTCCACCTTGGACTGTCCTCTCCATGGACTGCCACCTTGATGGATTGGAGAGGCTTGCATGTACCTATGACCCTAAAAGCAACACTGTCAGGAGTCTTGTATTCCTGGTAGAGTTATCCATGGTGGTAAGGTCAAAGGTGAGGTATCAGGCAAAGAGCAGTCCAACACAATATAACATAAAGTCCTCAATGGTGGAGCAGGCAGATAAAAAAGGTATATTTTTCAATGGCTGCAAAAGTCGGAATTCTCAGATCAGCTCATGGAGCCAGTTAAGTCAAGGGACGTGGTCATCATGGGTGACCTAAACTATCCGGACATCTTCTGGGAGGAGCAGTCAGCCAGGTCTGACCGCTTACGTAGGTTCCTAGCCGAGTTACAAGACCTCCACCTAACTCATGAGGTGCACAGTCCCGCCAGGTTGGACCTGGTTGGACCTGTTCCTTGCCACAGGCGATGACCTGGTGAGGGGACTGAGGGTTCTCGACCACCTGGGCGATAACGATCATGGCCTACTGGAATTCACCATCCAGTGCAGGGTGTCAGAGGCCTGCAGCAAGGCAGCAGCCCTGGACTTCAGGAGGGCCAACTTCAATGAGTTAAGGGGATTGGGCGGGGAGGCACTGAGGTCCCAGAGGGGAGCGGACTTGGAGTCCAAGAAGAGTGGTCGTTCCCTAAGGAGACAATCCTCCAAGCCCAAAGGGTGACAGTCCCAGCACTGATCAAAGTGGGCAAGAGTGCTCAAAAGCCCCCATGGCTCACCAAAGGCATCCAGGAACGTCTCAAAGCTAAAAAGGAGGCATACACCCAGTGGATGGGAGGGGCCACCATCAAGGAGGATTATACTTTCATTGCTCAAGATTATAGGGATGCTGTTAGGAAGGCTAAGGTGGAGACAGAACTGGGACTAGCGACCCGGATCAAGGATAACAAGAAGTCCTTTTTTAAATACATAGGGAGTAAAAAGAAGGTACCGCGAAATATAGGGCCTCTGCAGGACACACTTGAAAATCTGGTGGTTATACCAGATGACAAAGCTAACCTCTTTAACAATTTGCCTCCATTTTTCTGAGCAGGGACTGGGACATCCCCCCCTACTGGGATCCTGGATGGACCCAGGGGAGGCACAGCCAGACCCAGGGTCAGTGAGGACCTAGTCGGGGAACTTCTGTGGGACTAGATGTGTTCAAATCAGCAGGTCCAGATGATCTCCACCCCAGGGTGCTGAGGAAATTGGCAGAGGTCATTGCGGGACACCTGGCACAGCTTTATGAACACTTATGGTGCTCTAGCGAGGTGCCAGAGGACTGGGAAAGGGCCAGTGTGGTTCCCATTTTCAAAAGGAGGAAGGAGGACCCAGGAAACTACAGGCCCATTAGTCTTACCTCTGTCCTGGGAAAGCTCTTTGAAAAAATTATCCAGGAGCACATCTGCGAGGGACCAGCAAGGGAGATTATACCTAGGGGCAACCAATATGCGTTCATTAGAGGCAGGTCCTGTCAGACCAACCTGGTAGCCTTCTATGACCAGGTCACAAAATCCTTGGATGGAGGTGTTGTGATGGATATAGTCTTTCTGGACTTTAGGAAGGCCTTCGACACTGTCTCTCACCCCATTCTTATTAAAAAATTAGACGACTGTGCTGTCAATGCCTACACAGTCGGATGGGTACTTTGCGTCGGTCTTTCATCAGTCCCATGGGACGCCCATGCCCATTACAGGACAGGGAGGCCAGGATGAGGGAGATTCCTTGCCCTCCATCAATGCTGACCTTGTGAAAGAACACTTTGAGAGTCTGGACACCTTCAAGTCAGCTGTCCCTGACAATCTACACCCCAGGGTACTCAAGGAGCTGGGTAGCATCATAGCCCAGCCTCTGGCACAGATCTTTGAGAACTGGTGCTCTGGTGAAGTGCCCAAAGATTGGAAGAAGGCCAGTGTGGTGCCTATCTTCAAGAAAGGGAGGAAAATGGATCTGGCAAACTACAGGCCCATCAATCTGACCTCTATCCTGGGCAAGGTCTTAGAAAAGATTATTAAAGAGGCCATTCTTAACAGACTGGCTGACAGCAACATCCTGAAGGATAGCCAGCATGGGTTTGTTGCAGGTTGGTCTTCCTTGACCAGTCTCATTTCCTTTTATGACCAGGTGACTGATCAGCTGGACAAGGGAGAGGAGATTGATGTCATATATCTTGACTTCAAAAAAGTCTTCTGTCTGGTATCCCATGATCACCTCTTGGCAAAACTGGCCAACTGTGGCCTTGAGTCCACACGATCCGCTGGCTGGGGAGTTGGCTCTGTGGTCGGACCCAGAGAGTGGTGGTTGACGGAAGTCTATCATCACGGTGCCCTGTGACCAGTGGGGTCCCTCAAGGCTCTGTCCTTGGACCCATATTGTTCAACACCTTCATCAATGATATGGACATTGGAGTCAGAAGTGGACTGGCCAAGTTTACAGATGATACCAGACTCTGGGGTAAAGCATCCACACCTGAGGACCGAAGGGCAATCCAGGCTGACCTTGACAGGCTCAGGAAATGGGCGGATGAGAACTGATGGTGTTTAACACTGGAAAAATGCAAGGTTCTCCACCTTGGGAGGAAAACCTGCAGCAACCTTATAGGCTCAGCAGTGTTACGCTGGCTAGCACTACGGATGAAAGGGACTTGGGGGTCATGATTGACCACAAGATGAACATGAGCCTTCAGTGTGATGCTGTGGCTAGTAAAGCAAACAAAACTCTGGCTTGCATCCATAGATGCTTTTCAAGCAAATCCTGGGATGTCATTCTCCCCTTGTACTCGGCCTTGGTGAGGCCACAGCTGGAAAACTGTGTCCAGTTTTGGGCTCCACAATTCAAAAAGGATGTGGAGAAGCTTGAGAGAGTCCAGAGAAGAGCCACATGCATGATCAGAGGTCAGGAAAATAGTCCCTACTATGACAGGCTGAGAACTATGGGGCTCTTTAGCTTGGAGAAACAGGTTCAGGGGCGATCTGATAGCCACCTATAAGTTTATCAGGGTTGTTCACCAGAATCTGAGGGAACAATTGTTCACCAGAGCACCCAAGCAATGACAAGCTCAAACGGTTATAAACTCCTGCAAGACCATTTCAGGCTGGACATAAGAAAGAATTTCTTTACTCTTTGAGCCCCCAAGGTCTGGAATAGCCTGCCATCAAAGGTGGTTCAAGCACCTACAATGAACACCTTTAAGAGAAATTTGGATGCTTATCTTTCTGGGATCCTATGACCCTAGCTGACTTCCTGCCCCTCGGGCAGGGGACCGGACTTGATGATCTTCCGAGGTCCCTTCCAGCCCTAATGTCTATGAAATCTAGAAAAGAAGGACAGGCTACAGCTAGATCTGGACAGGTTACAGGGGTGGGCGGATGAGAATAGGATGGGATTTAATACTGACAAGTGCAAGGTACTGCACCTGGGGAGGAAGAACCAGCAGTATACCTACAGGCTGGGGAACTCCATTCCTGTCAGCACAGAGGCAGAGAAGGATCTTGGAGTCACTGTTGATTCCAAGAAGAACGTGGGCCTCCAGTGTGAGGACACTGTCAGTAAGGCTAACCGCACCTTGTCATGCATCCACAGGTACATTATGAGCGGGTCCAAGGAGGTGATCCTCCCCCTCTATGCAACACTGGTTAGGCCGCAGTTGGAGTACTGCATCCAGTTCTGGGCGCTGCACTTCAGGAGGGATGTGGACAACATGGAGAGGGTCCAGAGGAGGGCCATGCGCATGGTTGGGAGTCAGCAGGGCAGGCTCTACGAGGAGAGGCTACAGGACCTGAACCTGTTCAGCCTCCACAAGAGAAGGCTGAGAGGGGATCTGGCGGCTGTCTACAAACTGGCCAAGGGGGACCAGCAGACAATGGGAAAGTCCCTGTTCCCCCGAGCACTACTGGGAGTAACAAGGAATAACGGCCATAAGTTGACTGAGAGTAGATTCAGGCTAGACATCATGAGGCACAACTTCACAGTTAGCGTGGCTAGGATCTGGAACCAACTTCCAAGGGAAGTGGTGCTCGCTTCTACCCTGGGGGTCTTCAAAAGGAGGCTAGATAATCATCTAGCCAGGGTCATTTGACCCCAGCATTCTTTCCTGCCCATGGCAGGGGGTCGGACTTGATGATCTGCTCAGGTCCCTTCCGACCCTACCAACTATGAAACTATGGATGAAGGCTGCAGTGGAAGACAACCCCAGTTGTCTTGGATCTCTTTTCCATGGGACACAGGTTTCTCCTCTGCCAAGGTATGTGCAGTTGCTGATGTGCAATGGCTCTTTATATTAAACAAGTCACGTGCAGGCTTTTCCTACTGGTCCAACGTCTACTACAATAACTAGTACCAATACCCTTAACTTCTACAAAGTCCTGTGGTGATGGACAAGTGGTGATGGAGACAGACGAAGTAATCACTGGGAGTCCCTAGTCATAGATCCACATGCAGGTGACAATCATGTGTTGACCTCTTCTCACTTGGAATGAGACAGGAGGCTGATTCAGCAGCTGCAGTCATGACTGAGCTGTCTTTAGGATCCCCTCTGCTCACCCCGCACAGGAAGGGGACTAGAAGAGGTATCCCAAACATAGGCTGCCCTATCTTGTCTTACCCAATGGGATAGAGGCTTCGAGGAGGGTCACTTAGACTGCAGTCAAAAAGCAAAAATGTCCTTTGCCTCCTGAAATGTATGAACCCTACTAGAGGACCTGAACAGTGACAGACTTGAATGTGGAACAGCTGTTGTCGCCTGAGAAGTCTCACGATACAACATCGATATCACTGCTTTCAGTGAGACCAGACACACAGACGTGGACCATCTGAGGGAGGAGGGGAGTGGCAATACATTCTTCTGGAAAGCAAAATCTGTAAACAGGTGAATACAGGGCATTGGTTTTGTCATTAAAACCCAGATTCTGAATGACCAAATTCCCTGTTGGCATTAACAAGTGGCTCATGACTCTCTACCTCCAACTGACCAACACTGCATTTGCTACCATCATCAGGGCATATGCCCTAACACTCAATGCTGAGGAAGAAAAATAAGAACAGTCCTATGCTGACCTTGATGAAATTCGGACTGTCATCCTGAAAGAGGATACGATTATCCTTCTTGGAGATTTTAATGCAAGAGTTGGCCAGGACTTTAAGATGTGGAGGGGCACCATTGGGAAGGAAGGAGTGGGCAAGGCCAATTCCAATGGCATCCTCTTACAGAATAAATGTACAGAGTGTGACCTTGTCATTATTAACACTATCTTCAGACAACATGACAGGTACAAAGCACCATGGCAATACCTCCTCTTGAAACAATGGTACCTCCTTGATTAAGTCATCATAAGAGCGCATGATCTAAAAGACGTTCATATCACGCATGTTATGAGAGGAGCCAATGACTACTGGACTGATCATTGCTTAGTGAGATCAATCATGTCCATTAGGTTTGCATTGAAACATCAAAAACAACCCAAATTAATCTGAAAACAGTACATCAAATGCCTCCAGACCCTTAGATACTGCAAAGCCCTCCAACCCTATCTTGGCAAGAAACTCATCAATCTTAGGATTCACAAAGATGACATTTGAGTTAAGGAAGATTGGCAAGCTCTAAGGGAGACCATCCATGAGGCTTGTACAGAATCAATTGGCTTTATCACCCATCACCATCAGGACCAGTTTCATGAAGGCTTTCTGTGGCTGGTCAGAAACAGGGAACTTTTTGATAACTTAAAGCTGAAGCCCAAAAGAAGATTTGAGAAGTCAAAAATAAATGGTGGGAAGTGAAGGCAAAAGAAGTGTAACAATTTGTTGATAGTCATGACATCTTGATCTTGACATCATCTTGACTTCTTCACTGTAATCCAGGTTGTGTATGGACCATGCTCTAGTGGACTTACGCCACATAGATTTGAAAACATCAATACACTCTTCAAAGACAATGAGTCAATCAAAAACTGCTGGAAGGAGCATTACCAAATGCTCCTGAACCAGCAATCAGTGGTGACTGATGAAACCATCTAATCCATCCTGCAGCATTGAGTAAGGTAAGCATTTGTCAGTCCACCAACCTTTGAAGAAGTCCACCAGGCAATAAGACAGATGAAGGACAGCAAAGCTTCTGGCCCTGATGATGTCCAGGGCAGAAGACTCTTCAAAGTAGGTGGGGAAACTATGACCAACAAGCTCTACACACTGTTTCTCAAAATCTGGAACACTGTGGAAATTCCTGCTGACCTAAGGAATGCCAATATTGTCACCATTTTTAAAGGGGGAGGATTGTCACACAAATGCTTGTGTCCTCACCACCACTAACACCACCAGTATGGAAGCATTGATTATTCAACATCAGCTGTGGTGGACAGGGCATTGTATGTGCATGTTTGATGTACATTTACCAAAACAACTGCTATAGTTCCAACTTAGCCAAGGGCAAAGGACACAGAGGGCCAAAGGAAATGCTTCAAGGACATTCAGTGAGTTGGTCTAATAAAAGACTTTTATTAAGTTGTGTTGGTGTAATAAAAGTGTTGCCGCCAGGCCTCAACCAGTCGCTCTCGTGCCACTCTCGCTTGGGTGATCGATGTTACACACCTCTTGGGCTCGCGCCTCTGTCTGAGCTGGTGATTTCCACCTGAATCCTTGGCCCTGTGCTCTCCTGCCACGACTTGTTGACCTCAGTGTCCGGGGCCATTCATCGGACGTGCTCATTGACCCAAGGTTCCTCCAGGCAGTTACTCCCTGGCCTCACACTTCCTGCATAGCAGTAACAAGCTGGTCAGCGTCTCACTCCTGGGACCCTCGACCAGGTCCTGCTTGGGCCCCTCCCAACACTATCTAGTCTACAGTGTGGGTCCGCTACCCTCCTATACCCCTTGGAGCTTGGGGTAGAACAACATCAAAAGGAAAAGAAAAAGGACACTCTAACACAAAACCGGACGTACTGTCCCTTTAACTACCCCCCTCCCCGCACTTCAATGGGACACTGGCTGCCTCATCCATTTAGGCACCCCGTTCCATGCCTACTCTAAGGCACCTCCTGGACCAGCGGCGATGTTCCCTCCAGCGGCAACTCTCCCTGGATTCCTTGCAATCACTCTCTCTCAGGTCGGATCTCTCCAGGTGTGCCTCCTGTCGTCCTTCTGAGGCAATCCTGGTGTCCCTCTGCCGCCTTATCTGCAGCGCCACCAAGATGCTTCTCTTCGTCCTCCTTGCTTCTGTCCCGGCCGTTCCTGCTCTTCTGGTCCTGTGTTCCAACTCGTCTTTGCTGTGGAGACATCGGTGGCTGTACTCTCTCTCTCCCCTCCGGCTCCGCAGCGTGCATCGCCATTTTTATTTGTGCCGACCGGCATTCAGCGTTGACGTCACTGGCCGGCTGCAGCTGTATAAACAGGTGGCTGACGAGCTGTGCGGGTTCTGTCTTCCGCCCTTCACGTGCTGTTTCCCAAGTTGCCGGTGAGTACTTTTGCGTCCCTTGCATCCCGGGACAAAAAGATATCAGATTTACTCAAAGAACCTTGTCTGCCTATGTCCTTAGACCAACACGGCTACAACCTATACCCCTGAAATATTAAGTGTAGCATTAACACCACAAATTGGGAAATACTAGCCTGGGACGGCTATGTGGTAATGCCATGTGAGAAAAGGCACATCATACTTCTAGGAAAACCATCTTGCTCTGGAGGCAGAAAAACAACAGAAATGGAAGGCAAGGAAACAAGGCTGAGAGATCTATTGTCTGACCTATCTTTTAAACACCGCCTGTGGTATTTTGCAGAGAGTCTGCAGCTCTACAGTTCCCCTTTATAGCCATTTATGGACTCATTTACCATCCTTTACTTGATCCATGGGAGTGATCAACCTTGACAGTGTGACTGCCATACCTGCTATACAACAAACTTTGCATTTTTTAAGTATAAACAATGCATGATATTAGGCCAAAGCCAAAGAATCATGGTTTATTGCATAGTTGTTTGGGCTGGGCCTCACCAAAGTCAACAGCATTTCAAGGCATGGTGACCCCACAGTTCAGCACATCTCAGTATATGTATGCACTCCAGTTCCCTTTCCACAAAGCATCCATATGCTGATTAGCTCCCACTCATGACTGGGAGTGAGTGTTCTTATCACAAATCCTCAGATGGTTCAAAAATGTATATGCAGATGAGGTGCAGGGCAGTGTGGCTTCACCTCATGGAGGGTGGGACCACACTAATCATATGCATCAGACTGAGAGAGGGGCTGACAGAGGGATTCTGAATGAACTGTATGCAGTGTCATGGCTCACTATGACTTTAAAAAGTCAGCAGTGAGGGGGGCTGCACTTAATGGCCACTATGGTATGTGTTATTCAGATGGGCTGTACTAATCTATTTTTGTGGTAGGGTCCTTGTTTGCTCAAGATAGGCCATGTGTTTTATAGCCATGCTCAGTGTTGGCTGCGTTTAATCAAATTCATAGTTTGCTTCCATTGTTTCCGTATGTTGTTTCTGGTAACAGTTTAACAATAGACAATGTATTTAGTCAGATTTTGTTGGATGTGATTATTAGATGAGGGGCTTTTCCCCCTATGCCAGTTGGGGAGGGAAAGCTTGTTTTGTATTCAGGTAAATACAATAATCTTCATTTTCCCTTTCTATTTTTTCCATACTTTTCTCAGCCTTCCCTCATCAAAATGTTAAATCCGTGCTTTAAAAAAATGTGCTGCCTGAGTGACTTTAGAAAAGAAAGACTTTAAAAATCTGAACTTTATGGATTGCTCCATGTTATAAACTAAGAGATGCCTTTCTTCTGTGTTGAAGATCAGAGTGTTTAATTCACCAAATGTTTCCTCTTATTGTAAAGTTTCCTCTCTCAGAACCCGTCTCATAGTGTCTCCTAGTAACTCCTAAAAACATGATTTCATGACAGTTGTCAGGATTCTGTATGAATTTTTCTCTTCAGTTGTCTAATGGTTTGACAAAAAGCATTAACAGTATAATCAGCCACACAACTTTATCTTCCATGTTGCTGTAGTGTTCCAGTATTATTATAGCCATCCTGGGCCAGTTAGTTAGTGTGAGAGAAGAAGGATTTACTTGGCAATATTTTTTATTGGAACAGTTATTTTGTTGGGAGAGATGTTAGACAAGCTTTGGGCACAGACCTGAGAAGAGAATGTTTTGCCTTAAAGCTTGACTAACATCTCTGCCAACTATATAGTTGGTCTAGTAAAAAAAATTACCAAACAAATCTCACTTTGTATTAACTTTACAAAAAGAAGTAGAATATTTACCACTTGTAGTCATTAAATGGCATTTTACCAACCAGTCAGAAGA